>NC_048229.1:13552169-13744744 GCF_002007445.2 Ailuropoda melanoleuca
CTGATTATTGATCCTCTCTCTGCCTCAGTCTCCCCATCTCTAAAATGGGGATAAAGACAGTATCCACCTGAAAGTGTTCTTAAAAGGACTGTAAAGAGGTTGGCACAGAGCAAGAATCTAGTTACTGTGTCCACATACATGAGCATGTAAACTATGCAGACCTTCTCTTAGGTTCAGTTTGGTTCATTATATCCTGCCAGTGTCATTTCCCTGGTTTTGGTGATTCACTATGGTTGCATAGGATAACGTAGGATAACGTCACTGGGAAAAGCTGGGTGAAGGGTCCATGGAACTCTGTACCATTTTTGCATCTTCTCATGAGTCTAAACGTGTGCCAAAATATACAAAAAGCTTTCTTCTAAAGTACCAAAGCCAAATACAAAGAATCATAATGCAGATCTTCTCCACACTTGTCAGCCTCTATCTCCTATCCCCCATCAAGTATACCTCCTATGCTTTAGCCTCCGCAACACAAGTTTGCAAAGGGAGATGGATAAAGGGACCACAGACATTCCACGCACATCTTGGAGATGTATCTGCATCCCATTCTATCAATTTAGGGAACCGAGGGACGATGATCTCATTCAGCACATGAAAGTTATATAACAGCTTTGGCCTCACAAGCAAGATGGTGCCAGTTGCTAAATTCAAGCCCATCTTGATGGGAGAGTCTAAGATCATTCCCACCAATGACTCCCAATGCAACCTGACGCATGTCCCCATACCTCTCTGCACTTCTGATTTACAAGTGGGGTGGAGGGATGGAAAAAGAACCCAGTCCTCTGGGAATCCAGGATTTGGGATGTGATTTGCTCAAGATTAAATCATCATTTCCTGCATCTAATTTTACATGTGTAATTCGAGAGCTCCGAGAGCCAACACTGTTGAGATTTACAATCAGCCTTCACAGCTTCTGCACCCAAAACATCTGCGAAGCAAAAGAAAGATTCTCTTGCAGAGAGCCTCTTTGATAAGACAACAAAAGTTACTTTATTCAACTAGCATCTCCTTCGGAATGAGCCTATTTGTGCAATTTGAGGGTTGTACAATTTAGTTATCCAGATTCTTTTCTCCCTGTCCCCAACAGAAAAGGTCAACCGGGATTCAACTCATGTTAATACCTTCCCCTGCCTTAGACAAAGGTAACCCCATGTCTAACTTGCATTGGCTAGAGAGGCTTTCTTACCACAGAAACTGTCCCGGACGTTATCTACTGAAAAGCTTCGATTAAATAGAATGTTCAGAATCTTGAATTGTTTAGAAATTCTTCACTTTCTTTACTCCACTTTTTGAAATAAGAGAAAACTGTTCTCCCCAAACCCAGCCCAAGCTGATACCCCCTCCACAAATATGTACGGAACCTCTATTATATCTCAAACATGGTGCCACATGCCAGAAATATAAGAGGCATGCCAAGAATACTGCCCTCCTGGAATTCCCAGTCAGGTCTCAGAGAAAGACAAAATAGCAAAATAATTACACTGCAAGAAGTTCAAGGTAGGGATTCAAAGCCCAGAGCTGACCTTAAAATGAGTCTCTGCCAATTGCCAGCCTGCGATGCTGGGCAAGCTACCTCTTTATGACTCCTTTTCCTTTTCTTTGAATTCCATCCTGTAAATTTGGTCATGTAGCCCAGTGCCTGGCACATGGCAGATGCCCCACGTGCCCTCAGGGGTGAACAGTAGTTGAATCATGTCATGAAACCTAACATCTGTCCGTGTATTTATGTCTTCCTTTATTCTGAAAAGGATTAAAAGGATTACACTCATTAGAGAGGAAAGAGAGTTTTTTGAACAAGCTAATAAAAAAAAAAAAAAGCTAAGCCAGAAGGAAATAGGAGTAGGAAACAAATGTGAAACTAAGAGGGAGAACAGACATAACACCTATGCTGTGACTTCAAGAAGTTGGCTGAAGATTGGCTCTTGAACTTCCTGGTGGCCACAGTAAAGAGGAAAACCTAATCAGTCACCTGACCCAGTCCCTGGCTCCATAATATAAAGAAAACAAAACAAGGGCAGGTGAGAATCACAACTCTTCCTGTTCCTGACATGAGAACTAAACTACCCTCAAGGTCCTTGACAGTTACTACAGCCATCAATGTCCTCAACAATACCCCCTTTGGAACTCGCCTGCATCGTCCCTCAGTTAAAGATGAAGACATATAGGAACCAAAATGTAAGGCGGTGAAGGTGATTCTATCGGAGTCAGAACGATGCAGCCCGGGCGTCCTCAGAGCGGCGCATTTTGGCATATCAAGAAGAATGACATGTATCCTCCAGAAACTCCACCTTTTTGGTCAACCTTTCCCAAAGTAAGAAACGACAGTGAGTCTCCTACTACCCACTGGACTGTCCACAGCAGCCATTCGCTTTATTCAGCTCCCTGGGCCCACACGGAAGTGGGTCACAGGAGTGCTTATGGGCCGGCCGAGGAGATCCCATGGAGATCAAGTAGTTTGGGGTTCCTCCAAGTGCACAGCGGAAGAAGCAAGGAAAACCCCGAAGTTCCAGGGCTGTGGTGCTACACTTGCCTAATGTACCCCTGTGAGTAACGTCTCTCAGTCTCCCCTTATGGAAACACTCACGTACCATCCTTCAAGCTGAAGGCTGACATGTATTTTGTGTGCTCACCTGCATTCCAGGCTAAGAGAAGAGCAGATGCACAAGTCCTGGGGTAGGAGAGAATATGATGGTATGTGGGGCTGAAAGAAACCAGTGTAGCTGAAAGACAGGGGAGGTAAGGGAGAGGAAGAGAAAGAGAGGGTGTGTGTGTGTGTGTGTGTGTGTGTGTCTGTAAGGGAAGGAGTTGGAGGGTTAGGGTTCGGGGAGGTACAGAGCAAAATGAAACCCAGAGCACACAGAGCCTGGTGGCCACATTGAGGAATTTTGTCTCTGAGGAGTCATAGAAGGGTTATAAGCAGGGAGTAGCTGATCAGATCCTCCCTTTTGCACAGATCCCCTGGGTGTCAGTGTGGTGAATGACCTGGAAGAAGGCAAGCAGGGAGGCTGTGGCTGTGGAGGTCATGGCTTTGACCCAGCAGTGGGAATGTGGATGGAGAGAAGCAATTTGGGAACTAGCGGGCAAGTGAAAACTTCACTGGAGAAAGTGAAGGTCAAGACTATGTCTTCTGTAAAAAGCAGTAATCCCATGATAAAGGACAACGGTACTGGTTCCTGTTGGTATCAATTCCCCCAAAGACCTGGGAGATCTACAGCCCAGGCCAGTGGGCTCCATAGAAGTGACAATGTCATGTGTCAGCGAGGCTGACACAGACTGACAGTAGAGCAAGACTCTCAATACATGTTTGTTGACTGAATACAAGAAAAGCCGAGTCTGGAGCTGCCAAGTAGGGGCCACGTTAAAACTGTAAGCCTGGGTGAGGGCCTAACCTCCTATCACTATGCCCATGTTTGAAAAATATTTTGGACTCTTATTTCATGATCAAAAAACAACTTGGCGATTCTTCGTGATTATTAATAATCTAGGTCTGTTATCCTCCATCAGAAAAAAAAAATCTCGACTTTCATCTACATTTCTCACGCCTGATTATTTTTCTTCTTCTGTATTCCAATATGCTAAATATTGTGATAATAAATCCAGATAATCTTTGGCCGGCTCCTTTTCTAAGCATACTAAGTGTTCATTAACACCCGGAAACCAAATGAAACCTCAGTGTTTTCTATGTACTCACAAATAAGATGAATCGAGTTACTTGGGGGTAGGATGGGGATAATTATCATGATTTATCCCGTGAGATAATACACAAAGAAGTACTTTTAAGCCAGAAAGCACTGTACAAAATGTGAGCTGTTATTATCGCTCATTAAACAAAATTCCAAAGTAAAAAAGAAAATCATTAAAGCCCTCATAAAACAATTTATTCTGATGGAAGGGGGAAGGCAGGATGGTCACAATGGAGCTTTAAAGGCCCTCACATGGCTCAGGTTCCCAGGAGAGCCTGAGAGTCCCCACACCCAACAGGTGCTCCTTGGCCATCAAACCTGCACAGGCCAACCTTGAACGTGGGGAGTTGCCAGGCCATGATTAAAAGGGGGAGAAATCTCACCCCAAGTAGAAAGGGGGCTCCAGGAACATGCCCCCGGGAGAAGAAAGTCTTATGGGAGTTACCTCTCCCGCAGGCACCAGAGAGGAGGAATTTCTATTTCAAGTTAAATATCGATCACCCTATGAACTGGCCATAGGGAAGGCAGGAAGGCAGGGCTGCGTCCCCTTAGACCAGCCAGGCCTCACGCCCATTGCCCCAGAAATGATCTGCCTGCCCTGAGAAATCTGTGATCAACCAGGGTTACACCTGTGAGTAGAAGGTATTTGTAAGTGTGGAGACAGATCATAGCCATCTTCCCGGAAATCTTGAGTGGGATCCAGAAGCAGACCCTCTGGCCATCCTAAAGTAGGGGGCTGACGTGAGGGAGGCCCACATGGACTAGGGGACACCCAGACACCCAGGCCACGGATTTTCAGGAGGGGACACCACCTACGCGGCCTGCCCGAGGCACGGCGGATGCTTCTACTCCAGCAAATCAAACATCGTCTGCGCACAGAGAACCACAGCCTGCAGGTTATCCCGCGGCCTGTCTTGGGGGCGGGGTGGGGGGCTCCTCCTTTAGGAGAATCTGCTGTTAAAACTCAACGGTGGAAAGGAGCAAGCTTCTTGCCTCCCCCATTCATAGGGTTTGCTCCTTAATGTCTCCCCATGGCCGAGCTTCCCTGCTGTTACAAACATGACCAAAAATTTTAAAATGTATTCATAAAGAAGCATAGGAGGGAAGAATTACATATATATTTTTTTAAAGCATAACTGACCTGTAATAGTGTATGAGTTTCAGGGATACATCATAGCGATTTGGTATTTTTATATATTAGGAAATGATGCCCATGGTAAGTCTAGTTAGCATCTGTCATCCTACAGAGTTTTTCCACTACAATCAACTCTGTCCCCTATGCTGTACATGACAGCCCCACGACTTACTACGTATCATAAATAATGGAAGGTAGATGACTGCAAAGAGATTAAAGCTGAGAGCAAACAAGGGGAGATGAATAACCTGAAAAAACCTGAAAATGAGTTAGAATTTCAATACACAGGAGACATTAAGAATTTTTACCTTAAACCTTGAGATAAAAGGGTTTTTTTTGTTTGTTTGTTTGTTTTTACAAATTGCCAGGCAATGAGGCTAAGTTGTAAAAGATGGTGGGCCAAAGAAATAAAAGATAAATGGTTTAAACCCCAGAGATGCTAAATTAACAATGTAAAAGTAAGTATGAATTTAAGGATTTAAGGTGTTAATTACAGAAAAGGCATTTTAAGAAATGAGAGAAATCAGGGGCGCCTGGGGGCTCAGTTGGTTGAGCACCCAACTCTTGATCTCAGCTCAGGTCTTGATCTCAGGGGATCTCAGGGTTGTGAGTTTAAGCCCCATGTTGGGTCCATGCTGGTCATGGAGCCTACTTAATAAAAATTTTTTAAAAAATTAAAGAGAAGAAAAGAGAAGAGAAAGAAAAGAGAAGAAAGAAAGAAAGAAAGAAAGAAAGAAAGAAAGAAAGAAAGAAAGAAAGAAAGAGAAAGGAAAGAAAGAAAGGAAGGAAGGAAGGAAAAGAAAGAAAGAAAGACAGAAAGAAAGAAAAAGAAAGAAAGAAAGAAAGAAAGAAAGAGAAAGAAAGAAAGAAAGAAAGAAAGAAAGAAAGAAAGAAAGAAAAAGAAAGAAAGAAAGAAAGAAAGAAAGAAAGAAAGAAAGAAAGAAAGGAGAGAAATCTTTTTAACATCACGTTTTTATTCTGGAATACTTTTCAACCGGTGGAAAAGCTGCAAAGAGAGTCTGGTAGAGTTCCCATCTACCTTGCACCCAGCTCCCACTCACGTTGGCATCTTCCATAAACACAGCGCCATCTGTCAAAGCCAAGAACCCATCATTGGTACATTACGATTAAGTCAACACCAGACTTCATTTGGATTTCGTTAGTCTTTTCACTAACATCCTTCTTCTGTTCTGGGATACCACGGTAGATTTAAGAAAGAACTATTTTTAAAAGAAAATCAATGCAATATTTGAAAAACAATCCAGATACCTATAAAAAAGGAAAAGCATAGGACAGAAATGAGTGACAGCTAGTGGAAGAGGAAGCAGAGGAATGGTCCTGAGTGAACACAGAGCACATGATCAATGACCAGTTGGCAGAGCATGTTAGTGGGGGCAATGGAAGCCTATTTGATAAATGGCGTTGGGAAACTGGTTATCCATTTAGGGGGGAAAGAAAATAAGACCCTGCCTTATTCCATATACCAAAGTCAATTCCAGGTGGATTAAGGACTTAAATCTGAAAGGCAAGACTTCGCACCTCTTAGAGGAATATCTAGGACAATATGTTTATGACTTCAGGGCAGAAAGAATTGATTAAATAAGATTTTTTAAAGCAAAAAAAAAAAAAAACCCAAAACCATAAAGGGAAGAAATGATAGATTTGACTACATTAATGCTAAAATCTTCTATTCATCAAAAGAGACAATAAGGAAAGCGAGAAGACATGCCACACATCAGAAGGAGATATTTGCCACACACATAACAAAGATTTAGAATCCAGAAGAGTGTTTTAGTTCCTAAATATCAATAAGAAAAAGAGCGATAACTTGACAGGAAGAAAAAAAAAAAAACAGGCAAAAGACATAGACATTTCACCAACGATGAAACATGAGAGACCGAGATACTTGTGACAATATCTACAACCTCATTGGGCATCAGGCAAATAGTAACAGAACCTAAGCTGAGACACCACTTTATTCTCACCGGATGGGCACAATGGTTAAACAGTCTGCCCATAGGCAAGCCGGCAAAAATATGGAGCAATGGGACCACCTATGCATTTCTGGTGAGCACATAAATTGAGGCAACCATTTTGACAAGTGATTATACATCATCTTAATCCAATGGTTCTCAGCCAGGGCTTGATTTTTGTCCCCTGGGGGACATGTGGCACTATCTGGAGATAATCTGGTTTCTTTGGGGTTGCGGGAGGTGCCACTGGCATCTCGGGGTGGGGGGTAGAGGCCACGGATGCTACCATACATGGTCCATTGCACGGGGCAGACCCCACCACAAAGAACTTCTCATCCTCAAGTACCCACCGTGCTGAAGTTGAGAAACTCTGATCTTGTCAAGTGAAGACATAGAGACTCAGACCCAGCCGATGTTCTCCCAGGAAGATATCCGCGATCAGACTTTCCAACACTTTCCTGATAAAAATGAAGGCCCTTATATCAAGGAACTAAATTCCAGGTTTCTCTGCAGAGAAATTCAGGGGACTTGGGACGAGACCCACAAACCAGTACCTTGTAACAAACTCTCCCCAAATAACTCATACTGCCAGAGAAGTTTGGGAAACTGTTCTAGATGCTCAAGTACACCGGGAGAATGTCCAAGAATCCTTCGGAGTGAGAAACTGGGAGAGAATCCAAATGTCCATCAACAGAGGAAGGCATACGTTCGTTGTGGTCTACTCGTACAATGGAATATTACCATCTTTCATTGACTTTCAAGACGCTACTGAGTGTAAGGTCATTGATTTACGAGCCACTAAGAAAGAGAGAGGCTGCCAACGAGTCTATGGCACAGTGCTTTTTTTATAGTTAAATTTTTAAATTGAGTGTTATTTTCCAATCTCTCTTAGATTGCTTTAGACATATTTGACCATATATCACACTGCTCTGGGCCCACGCCTTTCTGCGTAGACAAGATGCATAGAGAGTTTTTTGTTTCAAGGCCAGGGGAAAGTGTGATATTTTTGAAGACCTTTCAAATGCCAATTAACTTCAGCTCATGTCAGATCAATAATGCACCATGCCTCAGAAGTGACGACAGCATGAAGAGCCACATCCGTGTGACCTGGACTGCCAAGCAATGCCCAGCAGAGCCCGACCCAGACAGACAGACGGCGGCGGTGAGGTGCTGTAGATTGTAAAGCACAGCCCGATTGCAGAGCTGCTAATCTGGGGGGAGGTGTAGGCGTCGCAGAGTTGGCGAAACAGTATGAGGCAGCATAAGAATGAATGAACTACGATTATTCCCATAGACTTGAATGAATCTCAGAACCAGAATATCCGATTAAAAAGGCAGAGTACGTGCAGCGTGATCCCATGTTTATGAAGTTCAAAAACATGCCAAACTAAACGGTAGGATGTTTGCGGACACATACACAGGAGGTGCCCCCACAAAGGAAAGCAAGACATGGTAAAGCAAATTCCGGACAGCAAGCACCATCTCCGGGGGGCTGGGGGGGAGAAGAAGAGAAACGCAATCAGGAGATGCCCTTAAAGGGCTTCCAGGAACTTGTGATATTCTATTTCTCAAGTTTGAGTCCAGTTTCTGAGGGTTTTTATCAAGGCTGGGACAAGGGGGTGGGGCAAGGGAGGCACTAACTTTGGGCACAAAATGTAAGGGAGTGGCCCAAACACTCAGGGATCCAGGTAAAAAATTTATAATGCAACGGTTTTTCAATGCATGCAAAAGAAAAATCCATGAACAAAATATCAAACGTGTATAGAAGGACAGGATTCCACCCTGCACTTATATGACCTGGCCTCACTTGCCACTGCCTAATTTCAGCCCAGGTTCACATAAAGCTTTATTAACAAAAACAGGCAGCCGGCCCACAGGCCCCAGTTTGACATTTGTTTTTTCTTTAATTGCGTGAGAATTTTATTATTTTTTAATGTGTCTATAGATTAGAAACATACATGTAACAGCACATTTACCTACATTTGTATATATGCAAATACACTGTTTTTTAATCCGTGATATTTTTTAAATTAAGATTTTATTTATTTATTTTAGAGAGAGGGAGAGAGAGGGAGCACAGGCGGGGAGGGGCAGAGGCAGAGGGAGAGAGAGAGAATCCCAAGTGGACTCTGCTGAGCACAGAGCCGGACAGGAGGCTCGATCCCACCACCCTGAGATCATGACCTGAGCTGAAATCAAGAGTTGGATGCTTAACTAACTGACTGAGCCACCCAGGTGCCCTGCTGATATATATATATTTTAACATTTTGCAGAAAGGGAAAACCAGTGAGAAGAACACCCAAAGCAACACCCTGAGCTCTACGGCCGCAGCCATTCACCCACCGCAAACCCCCAGTAGAGGGGTGGGGGGCTTCCTTCAAGCCCCTGCCAGCCTGGCCTAGGAACCTTCTCAGGCAGCTTCCCTGAGTGGAACAGCACTCTTCAGTTTAGAAGTCTTTTTGCCATCCATTTTTAAATTTCATCTTTATCTTACTACAGTGGGGGAGGCAGAAGAGACCTCCATTTCCAGCTGGGGAAACTGAGTCTCAGAGAGGTTAAGTAACCTGGCCAACATTACATAATACATGATGGCAGAACCTGGCTCCTACTGGGGGTCTCGAGTCCATTCAACGCTGATCCTGTCATACGCCAACCAACTGGTGCCCTTTCTGGGTTAAGAACTGCCTGGCCTAATTTACTATTAAATCAGGAAGTGGGATGACAACAGTAAGCAAAGGGGGTTCCAGTGAAGCTGTTCAGGCTGGCAAAATGGTTTAATCCGAGGAGCCTGTTGCCACCATGTTGCAGGCAGTGTAGACCCAGGTGCCTGAGGGCGGGTGGTGACAGCTGTGTCTAAAGGGCCCTCATCCCCTCCTCCACCAAGTGCCCCCATGGGCTGCCTGTCGAGATTCTCTTCCGAGGCAAACAGCCGTCCGGGGAGCCAGCAGGGCATTTTGGGGAGCAGCACTTAACTCTTTATGGTCACTGGGAGGCCATCTGCGAGGTGATCACTCGAACGCACTGACTGATGAGCAATTTCACAGCTGAGAGGAGCTCACGGCATTTTCATAAAAAGCACCCAGTTTACTCCCAGACTGATCATGCAGTCACCGGGAGACTGACTCATCAGCATGGCAGCCGCACACTTCGGGGCTGAAGATGGACCCCTTATAGACACTTGCTAGTTTCCTAGGGCTGTCATAACAGAGTGCCACCATCTGGGTGGCTTAGCACAGGAGAAAGGCATCCTCGTCCTCTCGGAAGCTGGAAGCCTGGCACCAGGGTGTCGGCAGGACAGGCTCTCTCGGAGACTCCGTGGACGCCTCCCTTGCTTCTTCTGGTGTTGGTGCTGGCCGTCAGTCAGTCTTCAGGGTTCCCGGGCTTGCAACTGCATCCCTCCCATCTCTGCGTCCGTGGTCACGTGGCGTTCTCCTTGTGTATTTCTGTCTCTGCGTCCAAACGTCCCTGTCCTTATAAGGACACCGGTCATTTTGGATTAGGGGTCCACGCTACTCCCTCATGACCTCATCTTAACTTCACTAATTATATCTGCAACAACCCCAGTTCCAAATAAGTTCACATGCTGCGGTACTGGGGGGTCAGGACCTTGACATATCTGTGAGGGGAACTCATTTCCACCCATGACAGACACACCTGTCAGGTAGCAGAACTTGCCACTGAAGGGAAATGCAGAAATAGCACAGGTGAGGTACAGTACCGGAGCCTGAGGCTTGAAAGTCTCCCCCAGCACTGAGATTAAACCTCAGATACCGAACTATCACTCCTGCTCACACCTCCCTCCCCCCACCCCGCTGCATCCATAGACTCTTATGCACCTATAACCCATCCAATGTGTTCAGCACAGGGGTTCCTTCTGCCTTAAATGCACATCCCCCCTGCTTGTCATCTGGCTAACCCTTCAAGTCTTTGTGTGAGTGGCTAGGTTAGGTATCCTTGCTCCCCTACCGTTATTGCTCCCCTGTTTTAATTCTCATAGCATCTCAGGCATCCACTCACCACCACCATAACTGGCTCTGTTATATCTGTCTCCCCTCGTGGTCTGGATGCTCTGTGAGGATGGAGATCTTGAATGTCTAGTCATCCCCATATCCCTGGTGCCCACACAGGAAGTAGGCACTCAAAAATATTTCTGGTTGGATGGACAGATGGAGGGATGAGTCTTAAAGTCATCAACTCAAGAGTTACATTGTTGGGAAAGCCGTTCTTCCTGGATACAGATTTTCCTGTTCTCTGAAAGTTCACTTTATGCCACTTTGCTTTTACAAAAGACCTGCATTAGGACCTGTGTTCGCTAAGCGAAAGAAATCCAAAGAGGACTTTTGCTTTTACAAAATGCTCATTACTTCTCTGCTTCACACCATTTTGACTCACAAAAGGTTTCACAGTAATGTTCTACAGGGGAACCTGTAATTCCAAAGCTCCCTCCAAAACTATAGAGCCGGCTCTGTTGTGTAAGGAAAAGTGGACAAAAGCCCTGGATCTCAAGGTAAACATGTTTGACCCCAGCCCTTCCTCCCTCTTGGTGATGCTGAGACAGTCACATAACTTCCCTGGACCATATTCTCCTCTTTTTCAAAGTAAGAAACTCAGATGCTGCCTTCTCCCATGGCTGTTACGATGAGGACTGCACCCCCTGCCACCTACAGATGTTAAATCCATATTGGGGTTGGGAAGGGTCTCTAATTTGTCAGGGACTTGTCAGCCTTGGGATGGCTAAACTCAGTCAGGAATCGGGACTTTTGGAAAATATTCTCCCTTCTAAGGGCCCCTCGTTTCCCATTCATTCATAACATTTACAGAAATGTCTAGGGTAGCAGTTTCCAAATTGAGTTTCAAAGAAGGGTCCCAGGGTCCTCACTGTCAGGGGACAGGAGGAAGGGATGGGGACAGGACGCTAGGCCCCCTACTGCATACAACCCAGAAACAACTCCACTTTTATCTGCTGATTCATATATTGGGGGTTTATGCAAGATGCTTTTAGAAGAATGGGTTTGTTTCTAAATAAGATTAATCATCAACCTTTAGAACTCCAATCTCTAGACAGGGTTCCTGACTTGCATTTTATGGATCAGTAAATGTAATCAATAGGGGACTAGAGTTGCCAATGTTTATTTCCAAGGAAAGAAACTACATAAAAAACAACCGCCATGTATATAATTACCCATCATTTTATTTTTGAAAGGACATTTAACACCGAAAAGATATGAAGAATGTCATTTCCAACCAAAGGGCTATTTATTTAGTTCACAAATATACATGATGGAACACTGTTTCTTGTTTTAATTTTCTCACCCTGCTGGCGGCTGGTTGAAAACATCACCAGGTTCCAAGTCTGGTCTTGGGGGGAATGGGGGGAAGGGGCTGGTCTCTTTGCCCTAAACGCATGGGAGCTTTTTGTTAAATCTCCACCCTGAGAGAGTGGGTTGGGAATGCGATTCAGATACAGCTGACCCCATAGAGCCAGCACTTTGAACTACCAGAGTCTTCTCTTGTTCTAAATCTTACGTATGGGGTCAATAACTTTATTCTGACACTGCCACGCAGCGCCTGACTTGCTAGGTCCTCCCTGAGCATCTGCTGAATGAATGAATGACCCTCAGGTGGGGAGTGGCGGGTATTTTCGGCCCTCTGGACAGCTGTCGAAGTCTCCTCATTGGCCCTGTCCCCACCGCCTGATCTGTCATCTGCCCCAGGAACCACAGCTCCGTCTGCGTGTCACACCTGCCCGCCAACCCACCCACTTCCCTCACCTCTGCAAATGTGCATTCCAGGACTTGAGCAGATGCCTCGGGGCCAGAGCGGGCAAAGATGCAGCAAGGGGACCCGATAATCTGACGGTCGTCAGTGTGTTAGGAAGCAGGAAGAGTGCCGGTGGGCTATGACCTCAATGGGGCCCAAGCACGTGTAAATTACATGGAATCACCTCACAGTCCAGAGCCTGCCTCTTATTTATTTTGGGGACTTGAGAGGAGGAAAGAAAGTGGGCAGTACCTACACGGAAGTTGTAGGTGTTCTGAAAATCCTGCAAGAGCTTAGCTTTCCCTGTATAGGATAGTTCCCGAATTTGCTGGCTACTCCAGCTGGGTCAGGGGTTCTTGACCTTGGCTGCATGCTGCAATTACCCAGGGAGCTTTAAAAAAGTACTGCTACCTGGGCCCCACCCTCCATCAGGTTTTAAGTCATTGGACTGGGGTGCAGCTTGGGAATCAGAATTTTGAAAGCACCCCCCCACCCCCAGTGATCTGACTGTACAACCGAGGTTGGAACGACCAGTCTAGAAGCAGTTCCTTCTTATTTCATGGCCAGATGAAAAGCAATAGTGAAGGGGAAAAGACAGATTGCTGATACGCTCTGAAATGGGAATCTCAAATAAGCAGAAAAGGTAATATTTGTCAAATAGGTTCATGACCTCTTCTGAATTAGTAATCACTCATACTTCCCTCTGGCTACCCAATGAGCGAAGCAGGTGCCCTACCCACAGAGCAGTGGGCTTTTATAGGGGGCAGCTGTTGGTCATGCCTACTCAGGAGCCCTATGCTGGGAGTTATATCCCCCTGGTGTTCTTTGGAGATCCATTCCCCTTAATTGCAACCCAACTGGATTCCACTCCATGGATGCAAGAATGGGCCAGTGATTCAGGCCACACAAGTGTATTCCATCTAACTGACTAGAGCGGTCAGTTGAGGATAGACCTGGGTGTGCCCCCCAATCATAGCAAATACTGAAACTTTTTCCTGATGCACTTAGATCTGTAAAGATGGAAGCCTAGAACAACAATGGGCCACCACAAATGGGGAACCTAACTAAGAATGAAACCCATAAGGAAGAAAGCAGGACTGTGAGATAAAGGAAGAACATGCCCAGGTGATACTTAGCTCCTGGATCCAGCCATACCTGAAAGCCTTGCTTTTATCTAGATTTCTTTTTTTCAGTACATGAACTAGCAATTTCCTTTTTATTTGCTGAAGCCAGTATGTGATAAGCATCTATGACTTGCACCAGAAAAAGCCCTGACAAATGCAATCTTGAAGGGTCTCCAAGCTAGGTATCCCTCTTTTGCCAATATCCCCCCACTCCTCTGGCCAGGTTTGTGGGGTTTCCAAGAGGGAAAAAAATTGGGTGAGGATAGACTGCTTCCTCTCTCTAGACCTCTGGATCCCCTCATACCATACATTTACTTTCAGAATTAAGTTTACGCATGTGCAGTGTTTCTTGGGAAAACCTCTATTTCATAGTCTACCTCCCCACCCGTTGTCCCTAAAAACAGATTCCCAAACTACTGGGAAGGGGCTGTAATGGAGCAGTTACCTCAGTGTGGATAGGCTGAGCCGTGCCCGTGGTGGTCCCTGACAGAGGAAACAGGGCCTTGGCTAAAGCCATTCTCGTGAAGGCCAAAGGTGAAGTTGCCTCATTAAACAAAGTAGAATGAAAAGCTTCACCAAAAACCACACTCCTCTGGCTTCTGCAAGACCAAATCCAGCACTGAAAACAACTGCATCTCCTAGAATGGATGTGTGTGTGTGTGTGTGTGTGTGTGTGTGTGTGTGCATGCATGCACACACATGCATGCACAAAACATACCTAATATGTACACACATTAGCAACATTACATGAATAACAATTGCTGATATTTATTAACTATTCCCTACATGCCTTGCACTGTGTTAGGTCACATGCATTCCCTCATTTAATCTTGCCTTCGCCCTATGAGGGAGATCTAACTATTCTCCTAATAGGTGAGAAACGGAGGCTCAGAGGCATCACCTACCAAGACCCCAGAGCCTGGAGGGGGCAGAGCTGGGATCTGAAACCAGGTCTTGTTTAGCTCCAAAGTCTAAGCAAAATCTGGCCTACCGCCTGTATTTATAAATAAAGCTTTATTGAAACATGGCCCTGTCCACTCCATTATGTAAGGCTGTCCTTTAGAAGGAAAGTAGCCAACCCCTGGTGCTGGCCTAACCATTCCCATGGTATTTTAGAGTCTGTAACAGCTGACATGTGTCATTGGCTTATTTGATCCTCACTGCAGATCTGTGAGGACAGGGAGACTTCACCATCATTAGCGCATTTTATAAACAGGAAAACAGAGAGGTGAGGTGGCAGTCTACGGCACCCCATGCTTTCTCAACTGCAGCATGCTGCCTCCAACCCCAGACAGCCCTGGCCCTGTCCCTGTTCGGGTGACTAACCCAGTTAGCCTCCCAGAGAGAGCCGCTGTGGGAGGCAAGGTCAGGGCCCTGATGTGCTGGCGCCACTCACAGCAGCTCCTGGGGCCTCCAGAGCACGGTGAGACCAAAGGCTGCTGGGAAACAGGAAATAATGCTCGCAGCAGGCTGGGTGTGCCAGTGAACACCTAAGGGCCTAGACTCAAGGGTCTGTTGTGATAGGATCAGCAAGAGTGTTCATCCGAGGGAGCACGCCAGCCTCGGCCCCAGATAGGACACCTCTGCCATCTGCTCCTCACTCCTTCTCCACAGCCCTTAGCACCAAATGCTAGGCCTTCCTCCCACGGGACAGGTGCTCTGGTTTCTGGGGGTGGGGAGTGGTCCTCCCTCCCTCTAGCACTCCCCACCACGTTCAGATTCCCTCTAGCAAGGAACAAGGCACAGGGTGGCCGGCAGAGCTCAGGAGGCTGGGGAAGATGGGTCACCAGAGACAGGAGGGAGAGGAGAGAGAGAAAGGGATGGTGAGAGGCAAAGGGAGAGAAAGAGATGAGAGACAGACATAAAGACAAACAGAGGAGGAGAGCAGGGGAGAGTAAACCGAGAAAGGAGCAGGAGGGGGCGATGGATGTGGGCGCCAAGTGCCCACCCATGTCTGTCTGGCGATGCCCTGATGTGCAACAGAGTGAAGAAATGCTTTAACATGGGCCGCAAACAGCAGCACGGGGCCTGGTGAGCCGCTTCCCACTTTTATCCCCAGCCAAGAAGAATGGGGCCTGAGATGAAAAGCAGGTTCTCAGATCCTGCCCAGCAGCTGGTAGGGCCCGGGCATCCAAGCAAGGGTGTGTGCGGGTAATCAGCCCAGACCCCGGCCACCATTGGGGGGGGGGTGCTGGGACGAGGCCATCTGAGGGCTAGCAAGCAGTCTGTTATTTGGAGAAAAGGACTCTCCCCATTTAAAAGGAGAAACAGAGATGTAAAATGCCCAGAATCAGAGTTTTCACAGCTGCCTCCTAGGAGCAAATGTGTAGCAGGAAGGATGTGTGGCATGTGAGTGACAGTGGAGGTCAGGAGGGGAGCCCAGGAACACCATCCTGAAATGGGAAGAAAGGCTGAACCCACCGCTTTGAAGAGCAAAGTTTCTAAGACAAGAATTAGCAAAGGACATGCCAGCTATGGCATGTATGGTCCCTAGTTGGTGGCCCCCCCCCATACCAATGTTGCTTAACCTATGATAGAATTTTTAAAGCATTTCTTTTGTTGCCAGTATGTTAAAAATTGTGTAACAGCCCACAGAAATCTATGTGTCTGGCTCTTCTTGGGAAATCGGGATCATCTGGTGACACTCTGTCCCCTTCCCATAGAGCAACAATTGGCTGGAAGTGAGTGGTGGCCGCTTTTCCTTAGAAGGGGTGGGTGCTCTGTGTTTTTCTACAGTCCTCACCTCTCCCTACTGCCCCACGCCAAGTGCATTCTTCCCCCTGATGTCCTCAATTCAGATTTACTGAGGAATGACCAGACCCCAGCAGAAGGCATTGGGCTTTATTTATTCATTGAAAACATACTTTTCAGCATCTACGATGCGCCAGGCCTTGAGGATGCAGCCGTGAACAATACAGACAAAACACCACCTTTATGGAGCACACAACCTGGTGGAGGAAGTTGACCTTAATGCAGTCACACTTTATCTCCTATAGTCTTCACAACAACCCTGTGAGGACAATATGGCTATACTCACTTTACATACCAGGAAACTGAGGCTTGAGGGTTATCTCGTGTTTAGTGAAGCAGGCGTTTATGTTTAAGGGCATCTGAGACTATTTAACAATCGTTATGGGATGGGCACTGGCCAATCAGAACACACGTCCAGCCAATCAGAACACAGGCCCAATCAGGAGATATGCTCAGCCAATCAGAACACATGCCCAACCAATCAGAACACAAGCCCAGCCAATCAGATTAGGTAGCGTTACAAATGCATAACAGCCGAACGTCTGCACCGCCTGTCTGTATTGCTTTTCACCGGGCAGGGATAATGACATTCTGTCCATCTGAACAATTTCTAGTTTTCAGATGGTGGTCAGTGACCTCCCAACAATCAACACTCCCGTGAGATGGGCAGATAATCACTGATGTGCCCATTTGCCAGATAAGGAAACCAGGGCTCAGAAATGTTGAGTGATCTAACAAGGGCTACATTGCCAGGGGTAGCAGTTTTCGGAGGAGAACCCAGATCTCCCAAACCCTGGCCCAGAGTTTTTGTCTGTGTCTTACGTGGCTTCTAACCAATCAGACTGCAAGTTCTCTGAGGTCAGGGACTGCAGAAGACATTTATTTGATGCCTTGATGATACTCAGTGCTATGGTCTGAATGTCTGTGGTCCTCCGAAATTCATATGTTGAAATCCTAACCCCCAATGTGATGGTCTTAGGAGGTGGGGTCTTTGGGAGGTCCTTGGGTCATAAGGGTGGACCCTCATGAATGGAATTGGGCACATATAAGAGAGGACCCAGAGGGCTTGCTGGCCCCCTTCCACCATGTGAGGATACAGTAAGAAAACACTGGCCAGGGGATGGCCCCCCACTAGAACACGACCATACTGGCCCCTTGATCTTGGACTTCCCAGCCTCTAGAACTATGAGAAATAAATGTCTGTTGTTTATCAGCCACCCAGTCTGTGGTGTTCTGTTATGGCAGCCCTAATGGACTAAGACACTTAACATATCAGGAACTCAATCAATACTGATGACTCCATTCAGATAGGGTGGTGGGTGGGGTGATGTCCAGCAGAAACCAATGAGGGTCAAAATTGACCAAAACCTGAATACCATACAGTAGTATTGATGACCACAACACTTAGGTAGTGCTTTCTATACACCAGGCACAGTGCTCAGCAGCCTTTCATTTCAGCTTAGTAACCATTCACAAGAAAGGCATATTATGCCCATTTTAAAGATGGGGAAACTGAGGCTCATGGATGTTAGGTAATAAACAGCACAGATAAGAAACAAACCCATGCTTGTCTGACTCTCAGCGTGGTGTCTTGGGATGCTGTTTGTCTTGGGAATGACACTGAGCCTCTCCCTGGCACCATGGGTTAACCTTCTCTGATAGGCTCTGTGCTCCCTAGAGACTCCCAAAGAATGTCAGAGGGATAGTAAGGAAACTCCTTGCCAGGGATCACAGAGAAACACAGTCCAAGGGAGATGCTTGGAGAACTGAAAGGGTTTTCTGTACAATGGGGAGACATGTCCCCACTAATTTGGATAATGAACTAATTTGGCCAGGGGGATATTCCTCAAAACCCCTAGGATAGGGACCCCCATTATTCATTGTTACTCTAGTGGACACTGGTTATCAGCTTCCCTGGCATTCATTTTTCATTCTTAGACAAAATCCACAATTTCTAAGCCCAAAAGTAAAGCCAATAAGCTAACCTCTCACATGTTTGACCCCACTGATTGGTTTAGAGGTGAGTGCATGGTCAAGCTGGTTGAATCAGTGAATCTCAGACCGAAACAATCTCCCTCTTCCACTCTGGATCAGAGCGGGGGGGGGACTTCTGGGGTCCTCTTACCACTACATGGAGCCTAAAAGTGAAACCATCCTGGAGAAGAGCCAAGTCAAGAGATGCAGAGAGACTGAGGCCTGACATGAACTGAGCCCCTTGATCCAGCCATACCTGAAGCCTACAAAACCTCTGGGCTTTTCAGTTACATGTGCCAATAAATGACCTTCACACTAAAAAAAAAAAGAAAGAAAGAAAGAAAAAGAAAAAAAAAAAGAAAAAGCTCAACTTGGATTGTTTGTCATTTGTAAGTGTCAAGCTCTATGTTAGTACTACCACCACTGTGCAGTGAAAAGACCTGTTTCCCATCAACAAAATGGTTTTTGGCAGTTTTGCTTGAGTGCCTGTTTCTTTGGTCAGTTAAGGCAGGAGACCAACCATAACATCCCAAAGACTGCATCAAAGTCCAACAGCTTCAGTTCCTGCCTTGATGACGCCAAATGCAGCCAGCTCTGCAGCTCTGGAGGGTGACAGAACCCTTTCTCCTTTGTCCTCTAGATCCTTAGTAGCTGAAGGCTCATAGTGCTGGCTGCAGAGTGAATGCTCAAAAATGTTATCGTCCATTCAAAAATATTTATGTGTGCAGCTCCATGCAAGGCACGATGGAGACAGTAACAAGCGAGAGCAATGTGGTCACAGCTCTCGTGGAACTGATGCTGGGGGAACAGGCCACTGAACAAATACTCATATAAATAAACAGTTGGCCATGGATTGTGACAAGTGCTTCAGAAGGAAAGTGTGAGAGGTGAGAGAAGATATAACTGATATAACTTGGGAAGTTAGGAAATGCTTTCCCAAGGAAGTAGTGACTGAGACGAAGTGACAACAATGACAGAGTGTCCAGTCACCTGTGGGTTCAAAACAGGACAAAATGCTGTTCACTTAAGATCATGGTAGAATCTTAACCTGGGTTTGGGGGCCAGATCACTTTGGTGGACTGGATGGGGAAAGATCCCTTTGGAGACTACTGAATAGTTTGGACCAGAGTGTGATGATGGAGGAGGAGATGAAAAAAACTGGAAGAAAAGAACTCACAGTCTATAACCCATGGGGCAAATCTGGCCCCTTGCCAGAGTTTTTAAATAAAGTTTTATTGGAACACATCCACACCTGCTTTATTGGAAGACAGTCTATGGCTGCTTCGTGTTACATGGCAAAATGGAGTAGTTGTCACAGAGACCATATGGCCTGCAGATCTGAAAGTATTTCCTACCTGGGCCTTTACAGAAAGTTTGCCAACCACGATTTAGAAGGTCAACTCAAGAAGACTTGGAGAGGGGGCATCATGGACAGGAAGGGCCCAAGATCACACCTAGATAAAATACAGACTTGCTCAATTGGGTAGATGTACAAGACGGGGCCACTAGGGATGAATTAGTTTTATTGGGGAGGGGAACAAATTTGATCAAAACAACCCACCATACCCTGACCCACTGTCTCATGGAAATGAAGTCAGGCCAAATCCTGTACAGACAGCACATGCAGCTTGGGAGTCTGAAGGTACCACGGTTTCTACTCTCGGCTCTGATGTGTTGTGTAACCTGAAGCTATATGCATGGATTTCTCCTCTTGGCCTATTGTTTCTTCATCTATAGAATAGGGATGCAGGAACACGGGCAAGGAATATGAATGTCAGGTGCACACCGCTTAGTTCTATAGCAACATTACTGGTACTTCTTTTCTCGCTGCTCTGAAATCCGTGGAAGTACACACCTGGGGGGGGGGATGTTACTGGGACAAAGGTACAGTCAGACATACGTCCTGATGACAGGCAATGAGACTGCCCACGCTGACAGAGCGTACCTGACCGAGGATCAGGTCTCATTCCAAAAGGTATAAATGACCCCCTGGCTACTAATGCCAACCACTTCCCGACCAATTTTTGCTGCCACAGTTCCTGGTGGGAGCAATCATAACAAAAGGTCTAAGGTTGTCTATTGCATGCTGAGCCCAAACGGTCTGTGCTAGGGCAAAACTGCAAAATTACAGAGAAGAAAGGCCTGATGATAAAAACCCAGAAGTTGCCTCGCCTGGGACATTGATAACCACATGCGTGCACCACACACACACACAGACACACACACACACACACACAGAGCCCTCTGTACACACAAAAGGTGTCACCTTTTCAAGAAAGGCACCATTTCCTTCCTTTAGAGCACGTTCAGTAGCAGCAGAGCCTATCATTTTGCAATCATCCTGGCCCAAGGAAGAAAGCTATTAGTTGGCTATGAGGAGATTCAGGTTCAAACCCGACATCTGAAACCCGGGAAAAGTTCCTTCTACTTTCTCCCCTCAGTTTCTCCATCTGTAAAATAAGGGCTTGGACTCAGTGATTTCTGAGCCCCCTATCAGTTCTGATCTCTATGATTTTAGAACAGCAGTTAAAAATTGGGAGCCCCAAGACCGAATACAAGACACCAACCTGAGGGATTATTTAACACTGCATCAAACAGGGTTAAAAGATTCTTCATTGGGTGCTAGCATTTTAAAATTGGGAGATTTCTCCTAAAAGTCATGGTCTCAGGGCGCCTGGGTGGCTCACTGGGTTAAGCATCTGCCTTCGGCTCAGGTCATTTTCTAGGGTCCTGGGATCGAGCCCCTTGTCGGGCTCCCTGCTCAGCGGGGAGTCTGCTTCTCCCTCTCCCTCTGCCCCTCCCCCCCAGCTCGTGGTCTCTCTCTCTCTCTCTGTCTCAAATAAATAAATAAAATCTTTAAAAAAAAAAAAGTCACAGTCTCTGACTTCTTTGGAAAAATGCAAACACCAGGTCCACGAAGAGGGGATGCACTGAGAAGGACACACCCCCACGTAAGTAGACATCATGCCAAAACCACACAGCCTGGGTCTAACATGGAGAACCATGGACAAACCCAAAAGAAGAAACATTCTGTGAAGAACCCAGTCTCCGCTCTTCAAAGATGTTGGAGTCACAAGCAACAAAGAAAGGCTGAAGAACAATTCAAGCCTGACACAAGAACTTAAAGTTATATGTAATCCTGGATTGTATCCTGAACCAGAAAAATAAATTGCCACGAAGGGTGCTATGGAGACAATTGCCGAAATAGGAATAAGGTTCGATGGAAGTCCTGAGTCAGTGTCAAGGTTACTGAAGCTGTACCTCTGTGTGGTTATGTAAGAGTATAGACAACCCAGTCCCAGATGGTTCACAAAAATGAGAGAGAAAACGAGGTGGGGGATTACAGAGAAAGCAAAGGCAAGCAAATGTTAAAAATGGATGACTCCCAGGAAAGAGGGTACAGGAATCCTTTGTAGTGTTCCTGCAAATTTTCTATAAGTTTGAAATTATTTCAAAATGAAGTATGAAAAAAAAAGGCCGTTGTATAACCAAGCGATCCTCAAATGTTGGCGTGCAGGTTTCACCAAACCCTGGAGGTCTGGTGAAAATTCAGATTGCTGGCCCCTCCCCAGGGCTTCTGATTCAGTAGGTCTGCAAGGGGGAAAGTAAGAGTTTGCATTTCTAACAAGCTTTCAGGTGGTGCAGATGCTGTTGGCCTGGGACACACTTTGAGAAGCCCTCGTACAACCTAGCTTAACCAGTGGAAGTGACTATCAAAAGAACAAAACACAGAAGGAATTGTTAAAACGCAGGACTGAGGGGCGCCTGGGTGGCTCAGTCGGTTAAGCATCTGCTTTCGGCTCCCAGGTCATGATCCTGGGGTCCTGGGATCGAGCCCTGCATTGGGCTCCCTGCTCAGTGAGGAGGCTGCCTCTCCCTCTCCCTCTGCTGCTCTGCCTGCTTGTTCTCTCTCTCTCAAATAAGTAAATCAAATCTTAAAAAAAAATAAAAATAAAAAGCAGGATTGACAGAGGGATGGTGCAAAGGACTAGTGTTCTTCATCAGGAAACTTTTTGGATTTTATGTGTCTCCGGGAATACACATTTTAATGCCTGGAAGCGCCTAGACCAGCACCTACCTGNAATAAAATAAAAAGCAGGATTGACAGAGGGATGGTGCAAAGGACTAGTGTTCTTCATCAGGAACCTTTTTGGATTTTATGTGTCTCCGGGAATACACATTTTAATGCCTGGAAGCGCCTAGACCAGCACCTACCTGGAAAGTAGCAGACAGTCCATATGTGTGAGGGACCTGCCTGCTGGTATCTGAGTTTCTAAAATACAACAAAGATGCCAGGCAACAAGGGCTGCCTGCTGGAGGGAGACGGGAGGATGAGCAGCACTTTTACCTGCTTGCTCTGGGGGTAGAAACATTCTTCAGGGCACTCCAATGCGATATATGGGTTCCGCCTTGAAACTGTCACCACTGAGTCAGGTCAGACACGGATTTCTCAAAATCTCAAAATTGTGAGCCGAGAACATGGCTCAGGCAGCCAACTTCTGTCAAGACATGCACTTCTCCTTCGTCCTCTTCCGGGAGGTAATGAACCTTAGCCTCAAGCCTCATTAAACCCCATTATATAATCACCCCCATCTCAGGTCTCTTTATAACCCTTCCAGTGGCTGGTTTCTTGGGGCTACGAAGTTCAGCTTCATCGGTCTTTATTGCTACCTGCTGCCTCCCTCAACAAATCAGCCTTCTGACTCAGCCTCAAGGCACACGGGGCCAAGCCCTCAAGTGAGGGTCAACTCTCTGTCGCCTTGTGCCCAAGAAAAAGCACGGGAAATGCTAGGCAAAGAGATGAGGAGAGCGCACGGTGAGACAGGGCAAGGTGAGGGCACGCCGTCTTTCAAGGCACCGTACGAAGGACAATATTTTCTAAGACTGGGGCCTTGTATAAAACTCCAGCTGGTGCTATTAAGGACCAAGAAGGGGCCGTCTGGGAATCATCAGTCACTTTTCTCTTTGCTAGCTGCTGCCCTGAAGTCCTAGACCCCCACAGACAGCTAATAAAGAAACACCCGGAACACTGCAGGTGGTAAAAAGTAGCCTGTCATTCCTCATCTTCTACCAAAGATGTCCGGGATAAATGAGTTGCAGAAGCTGTCGGTAACTCATTCCTCTGGCTGCTCTCTGCAGCTGCCTGCCCCTGCCCCAGGCACGGGGACCACCTGGGACAATAGATCCCCTGCATATCAACACTGGAATCTGGGGCGGGGGGCGGGTAACAAATTGTCAGCCAGTGTGGGTGCTGTTCTCTGAGTGTGCACGGTGTGCTGATAAACAAGAGGCATCCTTGGAGCAAGGCTGACCCCCAAAATCCCCCAATGAGACCAGGATGCCAGGGAGGAAACCAGGACCAATTAAGGTCCCTATTTGATGAGCAAACAGGTCTCAGCGAAGACAGCGTGGCAGCTGCAGCATTACAGAATGGGGAATTCAGAATAAGCGCAAACTCCACTTCCTACCTGCCCTTGTGATCTTGGGCCAGCTACTCAAACTCTCCCCACCTCAGTTTGTTCATCTGCAAAATGGGGATAAGAATAGAAACTAGCTGATGGGGAACTGGGAAGCTAATATAATACAAGTAAATTGTTTTGCCTGAATCAACAGTGCCCGCAACATTGTCAATACACAATAAATGCTAATTGCTATTCCTATCATCATTTTCATCATTGTTACAAGTTATCCCAGCATAGGACAAGCAGGAGGAGCTGCCAAACCTATCCTTCATTGAGACTTAGCACTCTAACCACCAGCCCCTGTGCTGGGAAACTTACATCCATTCCTCGTTTTGTCCTCGATGCATCCTTGCCAGGTTGAAATAGACTCAGGGGGTTCGGTGAGTGCCCAACGATATGACAGCAACCACTTAGTTGCTATACTCCCCAAATCACTTCCACCAGCCGGTAATGAACGAGGATGAGTCATCACTCCTTCCCATCTAGACGGTATGTTTCATCCTGTAGAAGACTCCTTATTGGGATTTGTAGCGGCAGCCTGACACCCTACAAGGAGCCACCCCTGATACCCTACAAGGAGCCACCCCTGACACCCTACAAGGAGCCACCCCTGATACCCTACAAGGAGCCACCCCTGACACCCTACAAGGAGCCACCAGCACAGCTGCTTGGACCCAAATTGGTCCACGGGTAGAGGGCATCCAATCAGACACCATCTGGGCCATGCGGCACGCCCCAACGAAACACAGAATAAATGCAGCGAGGATGGGGAGATCAGTCCATTGTTCTCTACGTCTTTGGGAGATAGGTCCACTCCTGAGTCACCACCTTCCATGTCGAGCAGCAGCATTTAATAACCTGTGTTTTGTCCATAGTTAGCCTTAGAGAAAGGTTCGTCTAAGTTGGGGCTCCTGCCACTTCCTTCCCTCCCCCTGCTCGTCACTCCCAGACCAGGAATGTAAGCCCACGGAGGTGAAGTCTTTCTCATGACCCATCAGAGGAGGCTGGGTACCGTGAGGGTCTGAGTCTTGGCCACTGTACGGCCAGATCTGTCTAATGCTGTCCCCAGGCATCTAAGCAGAGGTAACAAGATGGCGGATCACCACTCTTCACATGTAGCCATGGCCAGAACTAACAGGGACAAAGGGGCAGACTGACTCAGCCTGGCAGGGACACAGCATCAGGGGCTCCCTTGACTGGGTCAGAGGGAGGAAGGCCGGCAGTGGGACCCAGAGACAGAAAGGTCTCTTCCGAAGGTCAGAGTAAGTGGAGAACAGGACTATTACAAGCAAGACAGAGCCAGAGCTTGACCCATGTGTCCTCCCAAGCGCCCCAGCCCACAGTCCTCAAACCAGCACTCTAAGTGATCAGAAGATTTGCCCAGGAAAACCTCACTGGGTTAGCCTTAGAATCACAGCATTTATAAACTCTGGACTAGACCCTTCTGGAATGTTTTATTATACAACTGGGGAAACTGAGACCCAGACAGAGAAAGGATTTTGCTTCACCAAAGAGCAAGGATACAGGCTAGAGTTGGATTGGGATTCAAAACCTACCACGTGAGCAAGATCATTCGTCCTTTTGAGCCTCAGTTTCCTTATCTATAGAATGGGAATTAGAACGCCTGCCTCAATGTTTGTGGTGAGTTTTAACTGTGACGAGGCCGGGAAAGAGGTCACACAAGCAATTGGTGGCATCACAGAGACTCAAACCGAGAGCTTCTCATTTCCTAACCTGGAAACTATCCTATCAGGTTGTCCTCTGTTTCTGTCATTTGTTAGGATCAATGGAAACGGGACTGGTCCATGGGATTCCAGCTAATATTTGGGGTACACCCTCATTCTCCTACAGAGACTCAAATGTGACTTTCCTCCCTTTTGGAAGATCAGAGGGCGGCCTCTCTGCCTCCAAAGACCAGGAGGGTCTAGAGAGGCAACTATGCTTCTCCGGCCTCTTAGTGCTCAGGGCTGATTTTCATTAAGGACTTTGTTCCTGCCCACAGGCAAGGGGAGAAGCGTCTCCTCTCCCATGGAGACCAGGCAGGCAGGAAAAGTTGGGAGCCACAGTGAATCCTCAAAGAACTTTCTGACAGGAGAGGAGGGGTCTAAATGTGCAAGTCCGTGGTTTTTGAAGCAAGCTGAAGATGTTTCTATCCTGGATGGAGCGAAAGTGCAGAGCTGTGGTCCAGCCCCCAGAGACAGCGATGCCCAGAGACAGATGGCGGCTGGAGGCAGCCTCCTGGCCTCAGGCCAAGGTAAATTCCAAGCACTCTTAGCACCATGGGGAAGCATGGGGAGGGGGGACTGAAAGGCATTTACCCACAGCCCCCAAATTAGTCATAAAGTCAGAGGATGTAAACACTGCCAGGGAAAAGGAGCTAATTCACATCGCCACGCCAGCTACCATGTATTAAGCACTCATTGTGTACCAGGCCCTGTGCAGATGACTTGATGTCCGATCTAATCCCCACAACCACCTATGGAGGACATCTATTGTGAGCCCCATTTTACAGATGAAGAAACTGAGGCTCAGAAAGGCTCTGCACTTGCTTGGGGTCAGGCATGCTGCTCAAAAAGACACAGAGCTGGGACTGGCCCCCAGCATCTCCCTTCTGGGCCATGACATCCTGTCTCACCCGCTGCTATGACACATTTGATACGTCATCACCTCCCCTTGTCCTTGTCTGGGCTCCCAAGCCACCCTCTGACTGCCACACAGGCCCACCCCCAGAGAGTAGCTCTGGTCTCTCTGACAGCGATTTCTCTCGACAAATGAATAAATTGGCCTTCTGGTGTTGATATGTGTCATGAGTGCTATTTTAGTTTGCTTGATTCAGGGCCTGCACCCCCTGGGCCCCGAGACCAGTCAGGCTCTGGAACTTCTCCTCACTGACGTCCACACGGGTCTCTTCTGGTTCTGGACCCTTGGCCGATTCCTGCAGTGGATGCGTGATGCACACGTGTGCACCGAGTTCACCGTTCCGCCCAGGCCAACCGTCCAGCGGAGCTAAGGCAGAGCTTTTGAGCCCAACAGTCCTGCCACTGGACACCGGGCTGGAAGTTATGTGTGCAACTCCCCAGGGAGAGAAAGAAACAGATTTCTCAGTGGGTTCACAGCCTCCCTAAAAAAAATTCAGAAACCCTCACATAAAGGTAAAGAATAGAACCTTACATTTAGAGAAAGGCCCCCTGCTAAAGAGTTGAGGGATCTGGGATCAAATCATATGTGATGGTGATGCTTAAACATTCTGGAGTTAGGAAGAACAGGCCTCAAACCCGGGCTCAATGACTCAACAGCTGCGTGAGTTTGCCAAGTTCTTTCATGTCCCTGAGCCTCTGTTTCCTCATCTGTACGATGGGGATAACTCATCTGCACAGCGGCTTGTTGTAGGAACCAAATGAGGTCGTGCGTGTAGGTGATGAGCATATACCAGTGTCCAGTAAACACCCTTAACATTTATCAGAGCAGTCTGATCACCCCGTGGCTGTACTGGGGGCCCAGGGTTATTCCCTTCCTGTTCCGGCAGCCCCTCCTCCTCCCGAATTCCCAGTCCATAAAAGTTGATGTCTGAGCTGGAGGGCTGGTTGGGCTTTTTTTCAGGGGCTCCCCTCTGACCATATCTGTGCCTGTTCAGCAAAACGGGCCCCTGGGCAGAGAAGATGAAACATTTTCTGAAATCTCAGCCCTTGATCACCAGAAAGTTCCATTTCCGCTCCAGGTAATAACCACTTTGTCTCCAGCAGAAATTCGTGGGAGCAGAATGTAAACCACCCCAGGCCATGCTCAGCCCAGTTTGAACCCAAATACATCTTTGAAATGAAAGGTGATATGTGTTGACCTGAGGAGGGGGGGCAAAAATTACAAAATTTAATCATAGTTGCCTGATCCACAGCAGCCCAAGAAAAATCCTGTGACTGGGCAGCTGAGAAGCAGAGAGAAAAAGCTGATGATTCCTTTCATGCCCTGCATGCTTGCTTCCCTCTGTCATCCCTACACACCTGCAGGCAAAAAGAGTATGAACGCAGAACCAATGACAACAGCCAGTCAACCTCCCGCTGCTAATTATGCCCCTTCCCTTGAAACCATCCCAAGGGGCGGGAGTGGCGCAGGTGGGGGGTGGATGAGCCATGTTCAAAGCATTTCATGAGCATATCTCGAGAGGGAACAGGACCGTGCACCTGGAGGACAAGAAGGGGCAGCAGCCCTGGGGGGGTGACTTACTTGCAGAGAAGTTGGCCTCGGTGTGGACAGGAGGGGTGGAGGGCAGGAAAGGTGCTTGTCCCACAAAGAAGGAGCGGAGGGAGCGCTCCGACAGGAGGGGGGAGCGCTGCTGAGAAGGAATGTTCTCGCAGCTGCCCACGCTGCTGTGAATCTTGAGGTTCAAGGGTTTGCTTTTCTTCTTGGCTCTGGAAGAGAGACAGAAGAAGAGAGGGAAATGTATCCGTAAGTGCACACAGAATGGGAGCCGGCAGACCCAACCTCGTTAACACGGCACCAATGTCCACTCCCCACACTGACCTGGCCAGTTGTGTCTGCTCCATCCCCCTCTTCCTCAGCTATAACCCTGTGCTAGTGCTGTCCCCATAGCCCAGAATGGCCTCCCCTTCCCTGCCTGCTTAATCCCCATCGGTCTTCTCTGACTCCACTCTGGTGTCCAGTCCTCCAGGAAGCTTTCCCTGATACTCCCTTCCCTCCTTGCCTGGGTTGGGTGTTCCTCTTCAATTCATCTACAATATTCTGAGCGCATCCCTGTGGCTGTACTTTCCTATTTTCCTGAATTTGTTCTTTTAGTTTTTGTCTCCCAAGTGAACTGTGGGTCTTGGAGGGCAATGATTCTGTATTGTTCATTTCCCTGTCCTTGGCAATTAGCACAGAAATTGGCACACAGTAGGTGCTCATTAAAAGCTTATTAAATGACCAAGCTGGATTATGACTGGCACTTAATCATGCCACACTGTAATTCCTTGAGGGCAGTAATCCTGTGGTTTTCGTTGCTGAACCTCTCAGGCCCTGGCTCTGGCTCGGCACCAACTGAATGGAATGAACTTCTGGATCTGCTTTGGAAACACTTCTCCCCTTCCCAAGGTGCTTAGGGGATCAGTTTAAGACAGTGTAATTTAGAAGAGCATCCCCAACTAACCACTCTGCCCTCCCCCCACACCCCCAGGGCCCCATTCATGTCTAGCCCGGAGTTGGGCGCCACCTTGTGGTCACAGTGAACCCTCCTTGCAAATGGTCTCTCTTCTAGATGGAGAGCTCAGGAAGGTGCCTTAATTAAAGACTGGAGGCCTCGTGTTGCAATGAGCGCTGGGTGTTACACGCAACAATGAAGCATGGAACACTACATCAAAAACTAATGAAGTACTGTATGGTAACTAACATAACATAAACAAAGAGAGAGAGACGAGGCCTCCCACACATGCAGCCTAAAAGTCACCCTCTCCAGGAGGCCTGCTGCTCATCAGCTTTAAGGAATACAAGCGTGCCTGTGGAGTCACTCCCTCGCAGTGTTGGGCCGCCAGCCCTGCTTATTATATCCCTAGGGGTCAGGTGTCGGCAGCAAGTCCCAGGAAGGTACTTCCCGTTATAGCCGCACACGTTAGCGGGCTCTCCCTGCCCAGAAGAGAGGGAAACAAAGGAGTGGCATTTCATTCCACAAGAGTCTCCAACGGTGGAGATTCAAAGACGCACCTACACCATGGCAGGATAATTTTGGAGTTAGACTTGCAAACTTTGGGGTCAGGGAGACTGGAGCTCAGGTCCTGATTGGGACCTCAGGAAAGTGATCTCATCTCTTTGTGCCTCAGTTTCCTCCCCTGGACAATGGGGGAAAATAACAGCACCTACCTAAGAAGGATCCCGTGACAAATCTATGACAGAACGTGCTTGGCACAGGGCCAGGCACAGAGTGAGGGTTCCAGTGACCTGTTATTAACGTCACTATGAGCAGGTTAAACTGGGTGTCGGTATAGCATGGAATTAACCTGGAAGAAGCCAAAAGTTGAAGCTGAGCCATGTTTTCCACCTGAAACATCTAGCAACTCTCAACCCACCACTATCCTTGGCAGATGAATGGATGCAGTCATACCCTCTGGCAATAGATACCATCATTATTTCCAAAACACTGATGGGAGCCTTGAGGCACTGGGCCACCAAATGACAAGGCCCTTGTGTAAGGAGAACCAAGTCCGACTCAGCACACGTTGAACAGTAGCTCAGTGACTGCAGAGCATCAATTTGTTTTGCTAACTCAGGACCAGAGAAGGAGAGGAGAAGGGGTATATATAAATAAATGTTAGTTGGACAGATGCATGGATCAAAAGCTGGATGGACAGATGGATGGATGGAAGGATGGACAGATGGATGAAGAGATGGAGGGGTGGGTGGACAGAAAGAAGGGTGGAGGGAAGAAGGGAAGGGAAAGAAGGAGGAAGGTAGGAAAGGTGGAAGGGTGGAAGATGGATGGATGGATGATGAAAAGGACAAAGGATGGATAGATGGATGAATGGATAAAGAGATGGATCAGAAGATGGATGGAAGGATGGATGGGTGGATGGACGGAAGGATGGATGGGTGGATGGATGGATGGATGGATGGAAGGATGGATGGGTGGATGGACAGAAAGATGGATGGATGGAAGGATGGAAGGGTGGATGGGTGGATGGACAGAAGGATCGATGGGTGGATGGATGAAAAGGCTGAAGGATAAAAGGATGACGGATGGATGGAAAGGGAGATGTAATGAAGGAAAAGAGGATGGGAGGATAGAAAGAGGGGAGGAAAAGAGGGTAAGAGAAAGGGAAAGTGGGGGGCGAATGGCTATATGATCAGAGTAGGTGGCAGGAAATCTTACATTACTTCCCACCCACCAAGGAAGTCTTCATGGACAGAATGTGGGATTCACCTTTACCATCTGCCCTCATTACCCAGCATGCTCAGAGGGAAAACAGACACAAACGACTGTGTCCAATGACTATGACTGTGTAAGATTCAGTGCATATTTTGCAGTATATCCTGCAGGTGTAATTAAAAAGAACATTTCTCCAGGATCGCAGGATATTAGAAATCTATTACATAAATGTCTTCCCTTGGAATCAGGGCCAATTCTGGGGAAAGCAGCAAAGTGAGGGGGCACGAAGCATTGGCAAGGGCAGCCCTACCCTTTGGGGCCGTATGAGCCCCGGGTGGGCCATGCTGCTGTCCGCACAGGCAGGCAAGTCAGAGCTCCCTGACCTGGCAGGCTGTGCTGACACAGCCCCAGGGCTGGGCTCGGCTGAGGCTGCGCCTGCACGGCGGGAAGACCCCCAGCTTAGGGGCCATTGTCTGTGCTTCCAGAAAATGCATGCTGTTTTACCAAGTACAGCAAAGGATTATTCATTCCAGGGTTGGAATCTAGCAAAGTTCTTCTGACCTTCCTGAAGCCTAATTTGCAGAGAATATATCTGAACTAAAAGGATCCTGAGAACCCTTCGTTCTTCAGTTGGTTCATTACTCTCCATCGCCAGCCTTCCAGCTCCGGTCCGAGCCACTCTCCTCCCTCGCCTTAGCTGCTGTTGCCGCCGCTGGTGTACCTGAATCAGAACCCCCAATCCCACTTTTTCTGTTGTTGTTGCTTTTTTAATTTTTTATTTTCTTTACTTTTTATTTATATTGAGGAAAATTCAAATAATATGTATTAACCACGTTAAAGTGAACAATTCACATGACTATCCCTCCTGCCCCTGGCAACTACCAACCTGTTTCCTGTCTCTGTAGATTTGTCTATTCTGAATATTTCATAGAAATAGAATTATACAGTATAAGCACTTCTGCGTCTGGCTTCTTTCGATGAACCTAATGCTTTGAGGTCCATCCATGTGGTAACAATATATCAAAACTTCACTCCTTTTTTATGGTTGAATAATCCCATCCCACTTTTGATTCTTTATAATCTGTTCTCCACCCAGGCACCAAGGTGAGCTTTTAAAAAACATACACTGTATCATGTCATTCCTCTGCTTAAAAACTCCCAAAGGTTTCCTTTCAAAAGCTTCAAGGGACCCTCAAGGATCACTCTCTATTGAACTTCTTGTATTATCATCACTTTGTCACCCTCTGACTCTAGCCGCTTTGGTCATCTTTCTGATTTTTGACCGTACCAAATTCCCACCTACTTTAGGATCTCTGCACATGCTGTTCCTTCTGTCAGGAACACTATTCCCTATCCTGACTATTAGTGGAAACCTACTTTAGGCATCATTTCCTTAGAGGCACAGTCCTCAGCCCTCAGAACTGGTCAGATCTCCAGGTCACATGCATTCCTAACACTATCTGCTTTTCCATCACAAAATGCATCCCCGTTGGAATTCTGCTTTTACTTATGTGGCTGCTGAGTGAATGTCTATCTCCCCCATGGCTTGCGCCCAACACACATGGGACGGGCCTGTATCCCAGCAACTAACATAAAGTAGGCAACCTACAGTTGCAGAGCCAAGACCAGAAGATGGGTCTATAGACTCCCACCCAAGCCCATGTGCTCCAACTCAAGCATAAACAACCTGGCATCTTCTGTCTTGGGAGAATTCTAAAGGAATGTAGCCCAATTTCCATCTGTAAGTCAGGAGGACTGGTTTGGCAGCATCTTCTCAGTTAATTCCAGCTAGGGGCTCCTTGAGGGCAGAGACACACCCGATTTCTTTTGCCAGCCCCTGGCCACCCCCAGCCTAGGTCTGGCAGACAGACAGCTCTGTACTCCGAAGGCTTTTGATCGATGCCCACTTGCCACCTGTCCCTCAGAGCCTTGGTTGCAAAGATCGCTGCGGGGGTCCCAAACTGATGATTAGTCTTTGCACCACTTTCTCTTCCAAAAGCTTGCTGGGTGTTGAGCCAAGCAGAACTGCGGGCTCACATGGCCACTTTACCCTCAGCTTCCTCACGTGTGGGGTTGTGTCCCCTTGAACTCAAATGCCTTCACCCGGCCATAAACCTCAGCATCGCATTAACGGTGTCTGGAGCATCTGGCCCAGCCAATTGGGAGGAAATGACAGGGCTGGGGGCAGACAAGCTCATCGTAAGTGTGGCTGGAGGACAGGCACAGCACACGTTCTCTCGCACACCGCTCTGTGCAGCAAAGTGCTCCTCCAGCAACCATTTCCCCAAACAGGAAAAGATGCCCACTGGCCTTACACGGGGCTGTGTGAGCTGTCCCTCCCTCTCAAATGGCGCCATTGAAATCCTTTCCTGGTGACACGATCTGATTACCCAAAATGAGGCCTCCAGGCAAGACCCTTTTCAAAACCAAAGAATAGCACCACGTCTTTGGGTGGGGGAGGGGGCAGGAAATACACACAGAGCCTGGGAAGGAGAAGGTTTGGAAAAGCTAAGGCCTGGTAAGTCTAACACCAGGAGAATGGTTAGCAGCCTCTGCTCTGCTCCTTGACCACAGGCTACAACCCTCATCTCTGGCTTGAACACACCCCAAGCATGGAATTTAATCCACCTGAGCACAAGCAAAAAGGAAGCATGAGTGGGTCAAACACTGTAAGCTGCACTTTCCCTTGTGTGGGCGAATATGCAATGCTTTCAGATGAGACACAGGTGAAATTTTGGTATTTTAACAGTTAAAACTTGAAAAATAAACTTGCATATCAACTCTATGATCTCATAGCAATGATTTCCTCATATACAGCTTTATGTGAAATATACTAATAGAAGGAAAGGAAGATGACACAGAAGGAGAAAGAGAAGAAAGAGGAAAAGAGGAGGGAGAGGAAGAGATGTTGGTCGAAAAACATGTGAAGTGAATTCCAGTACAGGTCCCACCAGAATGGCTAAAAATAGAGTTGACAGTGCCAAATGCTGGCAAGAAGAGAGAGCAACCAGAATTCCCCCCAAATTCTGGTGAGATTGCAAGCCAACACAACCACTTCGAAAAGTTAATCTGGCAATATCTATTAAAGTGAACATATCCTCTGACCCCAAAATTTCACCCCTGGGTATGTACCCAACCAAAATGAGTGCCCCCATGTCCACAAACAACCCATGCAAGAATGTTCATGGCAACGTTATTCATACGGCCAAACACTGGGATTAGTCTCAATGTCCGTCGATAACAGAAAGGATAAATAAAGCATAGTATGCTCATACAATGGACCACTGCATGGCAACAAAAAAGAGAAAATGGCTAGACTTTAACATGGCCAAATCTCAATGTTATAATGTCGGGCAAAGGAAACCAGCCACAAAAGAGCTTGTGCTGTATGACTCCATTATAGTGCTATTTAATACCGGGGAATAGGAGGAGCTTTGTGCAGAATTCAAATCAGGTGATGTGGTTGTGAGTGGGTAGTAAGACCTTCCTGGGGACATGGCATTTAGGCTGAGAACTGAATGTCGAAAAGAAGGCAGATTTGCAAAGATCTGGAGGGAGAGGGGACCAGGCAGTGAGGCAAAGGCAATGCTGGGAGTCCAGGGTGAGGGCAGGTCAACTCACAATGAGCGAGAAGAGAGGGAAGGCGGGATCGGGGGCAGGATGAGATCACTACGATCAACCAGGTGCTTGCCCTGTAGGGAGGTGGGGTTTCATCTGAGAGCAACAGGCACCTGCCAACAGGTTTTGGGAAGGAAGATGACAAAAGTTAATTCTATTCTTGAAAGACCGCTCTGCCAATGTGTAGAGAGTTGACTGTGGTGCGGGCAAGAATGGGATTCTGGGATTCTGGAGAGGAGGCTGTGGCCGTCACCCAGACAAACATGATGGCGGTGGTGTGGGCCAAGTTCTAGACACTGGAGGGGGAGGAAAAGGAAGCATTGGAACACAGCTCTCCCAGGACTTGCCGGCCACAGTGTGGAGGGGTGAGAGGAAGAGACATCTAATGTCTCCTAAATCCGTGTGCAGTGTCGGTGCCCAGACTAGGCTGGATACTCTCCCCTGTATGGAAACATATTCTGGAAGGATACACAAGAGGCTGTTACTTTCAGGCTTTGAACTTAGTAACCATTGGAACGGAGTACCAGGAGCATTCTTTGATAATAATAAAACATCATTGTAAAATGACACGCAGTATTTTAGGCTTGAATTTTTTCTCTTTATTTTATTAAAACAAAACCAAAAAAAAAAAAAAAACCTCTAGAGAACAGAGGTATAGACATGAAATAATGTGGCCAATTGTTATTTAATATTTCAATGATGGTTCATTATTTTTTCAGTAAGTTTTAAATTGAAGATCAAATTTGAGAGGGATTTTGTTTCCCAAATGGCTTCTATCAGTCTCTTGGTAACTGGAATCTCAGATTTAGTTGACAGATATAAAAATGTGGTTGTTTATAGATTCCTAGAAATTAAACATATATATACGTTTCTATATATATATATGTATTATATATAAACTTACATATTTATAGTATATAGCATATACTGTATATAATATACTATATTACAGTATAATATCTATATGTAAATTTATATATAATATACATTCAAGTATAATATATATTATATTTATGTGTACAGATTTGTATATTTATATATACTATACAATAGTATAATATATAACATAGCATATTATATATTTATGTACATAAATTTATATATGTGTTACAGTGTGTGGTTAAATATATATGTTATAAATATATGTACTTGAAAAATGTGCAAAATATCTTAAGAAGAGATACACTGTATTTTTTTTAAGATTAAACTTTGCTCAGTAACATATCAGCTCTCAGTATCAAACAGACTTTCTACTAAGACTTGATTGGGAAAAGAGCAAATTGTTCCATATATATACGTGTGTGTGTATATATATATACATATATACACACACATGATATGAATATATATAATATATACATATGAATATACACACACACGATATGAATATATATATAATATATATACTACATATATGTAGTATTCCTCTCTATATACTATACATTATATTTCTCTATATACATTATATATTGTATTCTACTATACACATTATCTATGTGTATGTGTGTATATATTCCTTTCTTGTCCACTAAGACACCGCTTCAGATCTTCACAGGGTATGAGAGAGGAAGAAGGAATGCGAGAGGACAGGAGAAACGTTCTAGCCCAGAGGTCGGTGAATTTTTTTCTGTGAAAGGCCTCTGCAAGTCGTATGTTCTCTGCTGAAACTACTCAGCCCCACCTGCGCAGCCAAGATCAGCCCGAGACCACGTGCGCATGAATGGATGTGGCAAGTTCCAGTAAAACTATCTACAGAGACAGACGGTGGGCTGAATTTGTTCCTCGCGCTCTAGCCTGCCAGCCCCCATTCTAATAGGGTCTGGACTCACCTAGAAGTAGGAAACGTGAAGCAAACCACCCAAACCGCACTGCATCCTTCTCCCCATCATCTGGCTCACCCCAGGAGTGGCTTCTCCTGGCACCCGGGTCCTTCCTTCCCCATCCTGCCTGCTCTTGGAGTAGACTGGGTTCTGTCAGCACCTACACATTTCCTTTGAGCTCTGGCCCCATGCTGCGGTACATCCTTGTTGTTCTGACGGTTTGCTGAGTGTGGGCAGCTCCCACCCACGGAGGGATCATGTGTGACTTGTTCTCTGTGGATCCCCAGCACCCAGCACAGGACCTGGCATATAGGGAGAGCTCAATGAACTAAACGAATATCCGGAAGTCTGTGTGTTTCCATTGCACCAGCACATGGATGCTGGCGGGCTCCTCGTTCAGGGGAGTTGAGGAGGGGGCGGCCCTCCAGTGGATCTACTCTGTCTCCATGCTATCCAGGAGGGGCCAGGCCGGCACCCCACCCTATACATTTATTTCTAATAGGAGGCATCTGCCACATGCGGTGGCTGTGGTGGGGGGTGAATCTGCAGGAAAGGCAAGCACCTGAGTTAGCCCACCTGGGACTGTGAATTTCGGTAGTCACGGGACAGCCAGCGTCGGTACTAAGAGCTGCCTGGCTGAGACGCCGGGAGCGGTGATGTGCTTGGGACGTGCCATCTCATTTGAGGTAGCAACAATTATAACCCCTGTTTTGCAGTTAAGGTAACTGGGGTTCTCAACAGTTAATGTACCCAGGTCACAACTCAATAAAGGCCTGGGGTGTGCACACAGATTGAACTGACTCCAAAACTTGTACTTAATGTCTCCATTAATTCCCCTGTAAGAGCTGATTGCATACATTCCCATTTTATAGAGGGGCCTGTGCACGCTTGGGGTGGCGTAGGTTGTTGATTTCAGGGTTCACTGGGAAGAGCCAATCTTGTGCCTGCAAACCGGGCATCTTGCCACAAAGCTGGTCTCACCCGGTTCTTGACCTGCACATGGACAATGCTGCCTCTGCCTGTGATTATGGAATAATGCGGAAGCCCACAGCCCCCTCTTCAAGTGAATGCCACTGCATAGCCCAGCCCAGTTTCCCCCCCCTCCCCGCCCCATCTGAGCTCACCCAGACAGCCAACCTCACTTCTGCCTTCCAGGCCCGCTGATTTTCCTGCATCCCTGTGATTAGCGACTAATCTTATTTTTTTGTTCCCCAACCCATAAATCAGTTACAGACCAAATATTTACACAGGCCATCATTTCCGACTGAACCAGGGCTCTGACAGCCCTCATTATTAAAAAGGATGACTGATTTTGGGCAGAGATTTCATAGGCATGTGGCTGGATGTTTTCTTTTAGACTTCCTTCCCCCTCCCCTTGCCTGAAGAAAAGACAATTTCCAAGATAAATTGGCACAGAGGTCTGCTCTTGCTGTCTCCCTGGGGCCAGTGGGACATGGGCAGCCTCCATCGGCCCAATAAGTGATGACCAGTACTGGCTTCTTCCCTCTTTGCTTGGCCTCCCCATGGGCAGGGAGTTATTTGACTCATAAACATCCCCTAAAATCAGAACCCCTAAAGGAGACCGAGATGGGATGGGCCAGGAAGGGTGAATCAGCCGCACTGCTCTCCTTCGCCCAGGACACCCACCCTACTGGGTGACCCCGAGGGAGGCCACGTGTTGGGTTGATAAGATGACCGGGTGGAGAAAGCAGGAGGCTGGATTCCTGACCTGGTTCTATCATTATTAGCAAGTCACTGCGGGCTTTGAGGCTGGTTTCCCCTCCTGTCTGAAGCAGGGATTTGCTGAGAGGTCTCTGTCCCTTTCTGCTCCAGGTATCTTGGCTCTAATTGTGACAGCTGCTGCTCACTGAGCCCTTACTATGTGCCTGGCCATGTGTTAAACATTTTAGGGGCGTTAGCTCATTTTATTTTTTAGGATGGGGGAAACCATCTCCAGGTGAAGAAACAGGGTCAGAAAGGCTAAGCAACGTATCCAAGGTCACACAGCCTATAAAAGGCAGAGAACCAGGATTTGAACTTGGTTCTGTCTGACCCCAATGCTTGCAGTCCTAAAACGTATTGCAGCCTCCCTAGGACCTAGATTTGCTCGGGACCCTGTGGCAAGGAAGCATGCTGTCATCTGGATTCTCAACACCTAAGACATCTCCGTATAAAATCATCCAGGGTCAGCATGCTAAGCAAAGGCACAATCGACAATCATCTGCTCAAGTGTTGAGCCAGCGAAGGGCCTTCTCTCGGGGAGCTGGCGTTGGCTAGAAATATTTATTCAGGGAAACTGAGTATTTTGCCACCTATGGAGTACTTCAAAGAAGCTTCCTTTACCCTGAGGGAAATAAACTGAGAGTGAATCTTCATGGACATGCGTGAATAGGCCCTATCCATCAACCTCAGAGTTCCATGCACTCCCCACTGAAAAACTGCCATCACAGCCTGTGAGACAGACAAGAGCATCTTCCAGCTGTTGATGGCTCAGGAAGGATTCGCAATACTGGGGGCTAGCTAGGCGCCCTAGGCTGGCTGCTGATCCTGGCATGATCTCGGTGTTCTTACTTGTAAAATGAGGGCTGAGAGCAGACCATCCTTAAAAGCACATCCATCCTCACTGTGATGATTCTGCAACATGCCTCCCTTTCCTCCAGACTTACAGCACGACCTTGGGCAGGTCAGAATCTAGGAGGCTTCCAGTCTCCTTATTTATATGGTGGGATCACCTCTCCAGACCCTCTGTCTGCCTCTTGCTTTGGGGGGGGGGGGCAAATGAGTCAGCATGAGCTGAGCAGAGAGCGTGGCGAAACCTCAGCCAGTGTGATCCCAGCGGTGTGGAGTTTCCAATAAGTCATCCGTGACTGTCCTACAGAGACTCCAAGAAGTGAGTCTAAAACTCTTTTTCCATACGAGTGTGAAGAATTGTTGCCTGAAGTCAGTGGGTTTTTTTTTTTCTTCTTCAAACCAAGGCCTTTGACCTGTTTTCACCTTTTGCCTCCAACAGTGACTTGTTATGATACAAAATGTGTTCATTTGGGGATGAAATAATACAGAGGATGGGCCTTTTGGGAATTGTAACTTGACGTTCCCATCGAGAGTACTTATTCCTGCCCCAAAGGCTCACACATTTAAAGATTAGCCAATGACCTGTAACATTTCTTTGGGTGGGTTGTTTGTGACCATCCAGAATTCACCGCCCCCCTTTGAGGGAATTCTCTTTCCTCTGAGCACAGTCTTGTTGGGGGTGTCAACCAGGAGACAGATGTGACCCTCCCCAAGTCACCAGGTGCCAAGTCAGACCAGTAGGAATCTCCCTGGGGACATGAATTGTGACTGGCATGACAATGATGGGAAAAATCTTTGAAGCTCAGTTAATCCTCCCAAAACCCGTCAAGCCATTCCTGCTACTTAGAACCTCCGGGGTGCTCTGGATCCTGTTTCTTTCTGTGCTTTCCCGTCTATCCTAAGGGTTACCCTAGACTATTCCATATAAGTTCATTCTCTGCTTAAGCCAACCAGAGATGGCTTCTACTTGTTTGCAACCTAAGACCCATAATGCATCCTTGAGACCACTAAAGCTAAATTTCTCTCTTAAAAAAAGTTTACAGCTTCATTTTTCTCTAAGTCAGGCTAAGTACCCTCAGTTCTAGAGTTTCTCAAACCCTTTGATGTCAGGAAGGGCCCTGACCTCTGCATTTTAACAAGCTCTCTAGAAACACCTCCCCAGATCTGAGAACCTCCGCTCAGCTTGCTAAGTGTACATGGAAGACACTTGCCTGCATTGTTACCAGGGGGTCTGGCACAGGCTGATGTTCTAGAACAAAATACCACTCTCATTACTAGCATCTGCTCAGGCTCTCCACAGACTCGATGACAAGGCTGAGAGTTGAGGCCAGACCAGGGTTGAAACACGCCAGAAGAAAAGAGGTAATGCCACAGCAAAGGACATTCTCTGAGCCAGGGACACAACCACATAGGCCACAAAGTCCATTACTACCCCAAGCATTGGAAACCCAAGCTCCACCCTGCTCTGAATCAGAAAAGTCCAGAGTATTTATGATAATCCGAGGCTCCCCAGACACAGTCCCACTTAGCAGGTCCCCACTGGAGTTTGTAGAGAGAGCAAGACCAGAAACATCTTAATAAGGCAGGGATTTAATAAAACATGTTGGATCCATATTTCAGAATACTATGCAATCATTAAAAAGAATGAGGGGGCTCTATGGCTGGGATCAATACGCTTCTGTAAAGAGCCAGAGAGTCAATGCTGTGGACTCTGTGGTCCATACAGTCTCCATCACAACTACCCAGTTCTGCTATTGAAGCACTAAACCAGCCTAGGCAACCCATAAACACATGGGTGTGCCTATGTCCCAATAAAACTTTATTTACAAAAACAAGGGGTGGGCCAGATTTGGCTCCAGGGCCACGGTTCGCCAGCTGCTGCTCTCCACAAGCAGATACGTTAAACTTTAAGACACACTGACTTGTGAAGAAAACTGACTGTCAAGCAACACATATAGTATGAGCTCATTTATACATACAAATATCTAAACATAAATATGTATAAATACATTTATGAAATGTTTGAATGTATATCCTATATATTCATATGATGTATTTAAGGTGTGGAAGGGGAAATAAAATGGAGTCATTCACATCAAGGGGTTTTAAAACGAAGCCAGGAGGCCATGAAGGAGGTGGGCCTTATTGCCCATCCTCACCAGGTAGAAATGGGCCAAAGGGCAAATAGCCCAAGGACTCAGCTGGAACACTTGCAACTTGCTACAATAAAAGGCTTTGCTTAGTGAAAGCCTTAGCAGCCAATTATGTCCAGCCAAAATTAGTTTTCTGCCACCAACACCAATCAAAATTCTTTGTCAACAATGAACACAAGCATTCCTTTCTGCCTTTAAAAACTTGACTTGTGTTCCCTAGTGGGATGCAAATTGGGCTGCGACCTGAACCTTTGCTCCCCAAATGGCAATCTTAGACCCCAAATAAGTGTTTTTGTTTTATTTCAGTTCTCCACATTTCAGTTCTACCTCTTTTTGTTTGTTTGTTTGATAAAGGCCACAAAAAAAGAACTGGAAGGGTTTCTACTGGGAAAAACAGTGGGAGGAAGGGGGCTGGGGAAACTTCCACATTTGACTGTGTGTGTGAATTTTTTACAAAAAAAAAAAAAAATGCCCACCCTGAGTGTAATTGCGTGTAACTTGGAAAGGAAGGAAAAAAGAAGGAGGAAGAGAAGTGAGATGGGAGAGAAGAATGAATGGAGAGGAGGAAGGAGGGAGGGAGGCAAAGTAAGAAGGAAGGCTGTGTTCCAATAAAACTTCATTTACAAAAACAGATGGGGCCACATTTGGACAGATGGGCCATAGTTTCTGACCACTGGTCTAGACTATCGACTCCAGTGTCTTGGCAGTTTTGTTCATCTGTCTCTATTGACCTGGAAAATGAACAATTCAACTATTATCTTAAGCCTCTGACACAAGCATGCATAAAGGGAATTTGACTGTGTGTTACTTATTTAAACATCTACTAATTGCTGCCAGCACACAGGTTAATTAAATGGCAGTGATCTAAAAAAAGAAAAAAGAAAGAAAGAAAGAAAGAAAGAAAGAAAGAAAGAAAGAAAGAAAGAAAGAAAGAAAGAAAAATTCCATTCTCATTCTCACATTATCACATCAAAGGGGTCTCATTCTGTGGCACTTTGCTGGCTTAGAAAAAGAAAAACAGAGCTGATGGCTTCTGCTCCACATGGAGAGATCTGTTTTCCAGATCCTGCCAGGCACAAAAGCTGGTCTGTGGTCACGCAGGTTCCCAGATCTGCAGGCAGATGTTTCCATCTCCAAGGAAACCGCATCTCGAAATGCCACGCAGTGTTTTCCAACCACCGCAAACCGATCCTGATGTGGAGGAAAACCTTCTCTCGAAAACAGGAACAGGGCTTCCAGGAGGACCGACATGGCCTGGCAATGCTGCAAAGGTGACTTTCAAAAGCATCAGGGCTGTAGTGTTGAGGGGATGGGAGGAAAAATGGGAAGCTGTGCGACTGGCTTTTTAAAGTAGAAAGAAAATTGCTACACTTTTGGACACTTTGTTCCACGGGGGGCCCTGGGATCAAGGGCAATTGGTGTCTCGACTGGCGGACTAGGGCAGCAATGCCAAGTGCAATCTTTAAATTGTTGGGAAGGGACACCACCCAGAGTCTTACTGCGGCAAAGAAAGACTCCAGCAGTGGTCACCGAGTCACGGGTCCTCACCTGGAGCCACAGGGCCCCGGGAAGCAGGAGAAGAGGCTCTCCTCTCCCTCCTGAGTATGCAAAGTCGCCTGCCCCTCCGGAGGCTGCCGCCTACAGTGTGACTTGAGCATCAGGATGAATTATGCATCAGAGCGGCTTTGCAGGCTGACAGAGACAGACGGCTGCCCACCCAAGGCCATGCTGGGTGCAAACAGAGCCATCCCATCAAGGTGTTTCAAGAGGCCCTTTCCTGCCCCTTGTTTGCTTGGGCGCAGAATCCCTATGCTGGGTGGCTGTCTCCCTCACTCTCCAGTGTCCACACCAGATCTCTTGGGGGCTCAAAGCATCTCAGAAGGTAGTATGGGCCACGGGCCAAGCCATGAGCCGCAAATGAAATTGCAAAGCTGAAGTCAAAATCAGGCTACGAAGAAGCTTCGCCGACCCATGCTGGTCACCAGGATGAACATGTCCCCCTTCGTGATCTCCAATCTTCAGAGTCCAGTGTGCGAGGCAGAGGACCAGGTCCCCATTGCACAGTTTGGGGAAGCTGCTGGCCCAAGGGCCCAGAGAGGTGGCATTCCACCAGAGTCTGTGCTCACCCCCCCTTTGCAGGTGCCACTGGGACAACCGGGCTGGTGGGGCCCAGGGGAAGGAGAGATGATGAATGTGAATCAGAGAGGATGGAACAGACAGACAAATGACCCAATGGGAAAAAAAAGTACAGAAGACTTGAATAGACATTTCTCCAAAGAAGACAAACAGCGGCCAAGAAGCACACAAAAAGACATTCAACATCATTAGCAAAATGCAAATGAAAACCACAATGAGATATCCCTTCACACCCACGAGGGTGGCTACAGTCTTTTTAAAAATGGAAAAGAACAAGTGTTTGTGAGGATGTGGGGAAAGGGGAGAGAGGGTGTATGAGAGATTATGATTAAGCCCGTGGGCACAGAGGGCTCAGTGGTGCCCCTGCCACACAAAGGGCCTTTCCCCAGGGAGAAAGCCACATGCGTGAGGGTCCCAAAAAATTCCGGGAGCAGAGACATGATTTACTATTTCTCCCGCTGCACTCAGGGGCTCTTTCGGCTTGGCTTTGCAATGCAGACCAGCCACATCAGAAAGCCATCCAGACAACCACTGGTCCCAGACCTCGGGCAGGCCCACCTACTGCTTGTGTGGCTGTAAGGGAGAGTGTCAAATGGGATATGCAGGGGAAGGGGACAGGAAGCAGTAGGAAAGGAAAGGGGAAAGCGAGCGGCTCGCCAGGTGCAGGAGGCAGCTAGATGCCGCTCGGACGCTTACTAAGCTGTGTGCTTGCGTGAGTCACTCTGGGTGACCTGAGTCTCCACTTCCTCGTCTCTACAATGGGGTTGGAAACAGCGCCTGTCTCCAATGACGTGATGTGTGTAAAGAGCATGTGAATGCTTAAGGAATTTAAGGAATGCTTTGTTAGGGAATGCCCTAAGGAATGCTTTGTTAAGTGTTTCATGGTATCCCTATCAGGAAACCATCACCAGTCCCTGGAGCCCCGTATTCTATTGCAAACAGCATTATAGTCTCTAAAAAATAACATTTTCTCAGGGCTTCCTATCTGCCAGGTGGCGTCCTAAAAAAACCCTAATGTGTACTCTTAAGTAATTCTCCCAACCATCCTATGAGGACGGTATTATTGCTGTTGTGCCCATTTTGCAGATAAGGAAACTGAGGTCGTGTTCAGTCTTAAATTCACTCTCTAAACAAATATTGACTGAACAATAGGGCTGAGTGCACGTACAGGGAAGGCTTCTGTCCTCAAGCTGCTGACAATCTAATTGAGGAGCCGAGACAGATTCCCCCCCATACACACCCCAGAAGTTACACAGAACAAATAAATAATGACAAAGGGGGACACACAGTGTTCTATAAATGCCCAGTGCCTGTTGGCCTTGGTTAATCAAAGAAGAATATAGGAGATGCAATACAGTAAGAATCAACATAAAATGAACCACCTATGGGCAATGAATGACTCCCAATCTCTGCTCTATGGAAGCCCAAAGAATGGACCCAACTTTCTAGAACATTCCTGAACTGAATTTAGCTCAGTGTTCAAAAACTAGATTTTCTCTCCCAATCACGTCTCTGCTCAGGTCACCGAAGATGAGTGGCCACTTCTAAGGACCCCTGCACCTCAAGGGCTGGGTCTTGAGAAGCAACAATCACAACAGACCATGCATGCCTCTGTGAATCCCCCATGTCTTGCATAAGCAGGTGGCTGATAAATCCTAGGCAGGTAAATACCCTCCATCACAGTGATATTCCCAGAGTGCCTATCTCCTGTGAGCCCCCAGGCTAGATGCTGTCTAGGTACAATCTCATGGAACCCTCCCTACTCTGGGAAGCAGGTCCGCCTACTGTTCCCAAGGACAAATGACACCTGAGGCTTAGAGGGGAGAGTCATCTGTTCAAGTCAGCTGCCCCATGAGCAGTAAACTTGGGCTTCGATTAGACCATCTCTGATTCCTCTGCCTTTGGGCTAAACCACTCTGCTCTTCCTTCTCGAATAAATTACTTTCCCCAATTTCATGTTCCTTGGGCTACACGGGCTGAAGGGTCATCACTTGGCCCTTGAACTTTGTCTGAGGAGAGGGACCGAAAAGATGCGCGGAGGATATGCAGGAACTGGAGCCCTGGTGCATTGACCACATGTGATCCATCCACATAGAGGAATATTACTCAGCCTTAAAAAGGAAGGGAATTCTGGCACCTGAGCCAACATGGATGAACCTTAAAGCTATTCTGTCAGATGAAATCAGAAAGTCACCAAAAGACTAAAATGTTAATTCCCACAGGATGTGGAGAAAAACCACATGCGTACAAATGTGTTTAACATTGATTTCCCACATTATTTAGAATGATAAACATCATTAACTGTAAAATCACCTCTTCCTTCTATAAAATGGCCCACTTCTCATCTACACTTAGTTTTTAGAACTTGTAGAAGGCCACTTGCAGGAGGTACTTAGAGTATAAAGAGTATCAAGTTGAATGGTGACTGCCAGGGGAGGGGGGTGAGCAGGGGGGCTGCAGGGAGAGAGGCTGGGGAGTTAGTGTTTCACGGCTACAGAGTTTCTGTTCGAGAAGATGAAATCATTCTGGAGAGGGATGGGAGTGAGAGCTGCAGAATAAGGTAAAGTACTTAATGCCACTGAGCTGGAGACCTAAAACGGTTCTAATGGCAAATCTCTACGTATACATTTTATCACAATAAAGAAGATATGTTGACAAGTGGAACATTCATCTTCTGAAAATGGAGAGCCGAAACGGGTGGGGGGAGAGTCCTGAGGGGAAAGAGAGAGAGAGACTTGGAGAGGGAACTGCTTTTCTTTAAGAAGACTAAAGGGAGGGCCCCAAGCCTCGCAATAGGGACAAGGTGCCTGCTCTTGGGGAAAGGGGGCCGAACCCGTGCGAGTGAACGCTGACAGCCAGCACAGCCGGCCGAGTCTGATTCCCTTCCACCTTCTCTGTAGCTGTTAAATGTCTTCTGTAGCTGAGTGCTCTCCACCTGCTTGGCTCCAATTTAATTAGAGGGTCAGGGCTCCCCAAGTACCAGAAGCAAATGCCAAGTTTATGACCATTAACAAAGGAGCCGTAAAACCCAGGCCGGCAGAGTACTGCACGGTGCCACCTGCCACCTGCCATCCTGGGCGGGTTGCCGGGCCCCAGCTTGGGTTTCTTTAGGGTCCCACTGCACCCATGATCAACTCATTATCTGCATCATAAGAAAACCAGTGGACGGTGAACCCCAAATGAGAGTGGATTTCTCAGACGCACAAGGTGTACTGACTTTCAGAAGTGATCAAGGCAATAATTGTCCTAGAATAAATAAACTGAGCCGTCCTTACAGCCAAGTTTCATGGTGGACACCAAGAAAAATGTGGATGTGGACTCAGACAAACCTGGAATTTGCTTCTCTGTACCCTGAATTTCTCTTCCATAAGAAGGAAGGACCCACGTCCTAACGCTGCTGGAGGTAGTGCCATTAGCCATCCAGGGCGTGGACCCAGGAGTTGGAATGGGAATCAGAGCCCACCTCTGCAGCCGACCAGCTATGATATCCTAGCCACGTTGTTTAATCTCTCTTGTAAAGGGGCTGACTTGGGTTAGAGAGTGCCATTCCCCAAAAGGACCCTTCTCATTCTAGTCCACCCTAGGACTCATGAGTGTGTCAACTAGTGAGTGATTCCAGACATCCAAAGACATTGTGACCTCCCCTCGCCACATCCAGACGTCGAGACAGCCCCTAAGACACCGGACCCGGAAGTCACCTTGCAGAGCCTCTCAGCCTTCACACCTGTCTAATGGGACTAACTGTAGGTTGCGCTTCCCTGGGTGGTTGGGAGGGTTTCCTGAGATGGTATGTGTCAAGCTGGACTCCTCAACCTTTTTCACCTTCTGACACAGAAAGTGACCCAAGACATACACCAGGGTAAGCAGAGGTGGGGGCTCCAGCTGCCCCCCCCAGCCAGGGGACTAAGCTGATCGATATTTGCAAGTGCCCTGAACCATTTTGCAGGACACTGGTTGGGCAGCTCCACTGAAAAGCACCCAGCATAGAGAGCAAAGCTGCTCTCCTTCCCAGGGGGATGGGGGACTGAATCCATATCAGCTCTTTCTCCTTGATCAGCCACTGGCTAAAGCTCTTTATTTTTAAGTTCAGTTTGGTTTTATTGTAAAAGAAAGTCCACACAGTTTTAAAGTGTTAAAATGGTATAGAAAGGTACGCAGGGAAAAGCAGAAGCCCCGGAGGGCTTGTGGGGATTCTAGGTCTAGAAGCTGGTTACATGGGCACATTCATCTGATGGGAATTCAGGCAGTTAGAACCCTTACTAGTGTGCATTTTTGTGTGTACACATTAGATTTCAATAAAAGGATTTTTTAAAAGATTTTATTTATCTATTTGACAGAAAGAGAGACAGCCAGCGAGAGAGGGAACACAAGCAGGGGGAGTGGGAGAGGAAGAAGCAGGCTCCCAGCGGAGGAGCCTGATGTGGGGCTCGATCCCAGGACTCTGGGATCACACCCTGAGCCGAAGGCAGACGCTTAACAACTGAACCACCCAGGCGCCCCGATAAAAGGATTTTTTTAAGTTCCCCTGTGATGGGTTGAATTGTGTCCCCCTCCAAAATAAAGTTGAAGTCTTCACCCCCAGTACCTCAGAGTGTGGCCTTATTCGGAAAGAGAGTCATGGCGAGTGCAATTAAATGCAGGTGCAATCATACTAGAGGAGGGTGGGCTCCTAATCCCGGGGGCTTGTGTCTCTGACTAAAAAGGGAAATTTGGACACAGACCCACAGAGGGGAGATGAGGAGAGGAGACACGGGGAGAATGCCATATGAAGATGAGGCGGGGCGGGGGGTGATGTTTCCACAGGCCGAGGAGCACCAAACATGGCCAGCGAACCACGAGAAGCGAGGCGAGAGGCACAGAACAGGTTCCCTCACAGCCCTCGGAAGGAACCAGCCTGCCGACATCTTGATGTGGGGCTTGTTGCCTCTAGAACTGTGGGACTATCAATTTCTCTTGTTTAAGCCTCCCTGTGTGCAATTCCTGCTCAGGCAGCCTGGGGAAACTAATACACTCCCTCTGTCCCTTCCTCTAAGCCTCAGGCTCCTGAGAGGTCCCCGCTATAGTGACCTCCTGGGTCATTTGTTTTCATTGCTGCATCTGTCAACCCTTCCTAGCTTTTGTCCACGGCTTGGCTGTGAGCAGTTACGCACACCTGGATTCGGAGGTCCAGACCCACTTGACAGAGTGGAGCCCAGTGGGGACTCTGGGAAATGAATCCAGAGCTAAGATCAGCCCCCCACCAGCCTGCCCCCCAACTGAGATCACAGTCACCCTCAACACCAAAGAGAAGGAGGATGCTGCCAAGCAGCTCCCAAAAGCTAGCAGTCTAGAATGTACAAATAACCTTGATATCGAGATCCTCAGGGAGACCTTCTTTGACCACCCACTCCAAAGCCTCCAGTGGCCTCCCATGTTAAGTTCTGTTGCCTCACTCACCTTATTTTTCTCCTTGTTTATCCTACCACCACCTGACATTACGTTACTTCTTGCTTATTGATCTCCTGCCCGTCTCCTGATGGGGGCCACCACAGCCCTTACTGGCTACCTCAGGGCCTTTGCACCTACTGTTCCCTTAGCCTGAAATACTCTTTCTACAGAAATCCGTATGGGTTGTTCCATTATTTCATTCAGTTCTGTGGCCCAGTGTTTCCTCATCAGAGAGGCCACACCAACCACCTCATCTCAAAGAACAGGCTGCTCCCCGACGTTCTCTGCCTCCTTACCTTGGCTCTCATTTTCCTTATGCAGTGATCATCTCCCGACATCATGCACATGTATTGGTTTACGCACCTACTGTCTAGCTCCCTCACCAAGCTCCATGAGCACAGGGCCTTTGGAGGCTGCATTGTGCTTGCAGCCCAACTCCTAAGACAGTGCACGGTGTGTGCTCGGCATTCAGGAAATACCCGTGAACAAAAATGCACATTACGGCTTCTGGGTAAAATGTCAGTGATAATGGGCACCACCTTCTTACTGAGTATTCCTGATGCATTATCCCATCCAATTGGCCCAAGAGCCCAATAAAGTAGGTATTCTCCCGTTTTACAGGTGCGGTACAGAGTGGCTAAATGACCTACCCAAAGCCATTCAGCTACAGGCCGGTGCAGTTAGGAGTGGACCATGAGATGCCACATCCCAGAGCCTAAGGGCTGGACCATCTGCCTTGCACCCTCTGCCCACCTCCCCTGCATCCCATGTGACCATGACTGTCATTGTCCACCTACCACTTTGCCTTCTCTGCCAGGATCTGACCTGAGCATCAGAGCAGAGTGAGGTCCTTCATGAAATGCAAATTAAGTGCAACTCACAAGCACCAAATTGCCTTTCTTATTTATTTTTTTCCTGCGCAGGACTGTCCTGGTTGTTATAAAAAAAATAATAATAAGCCACTGAAAAATAATGATGCTGCACGGATGCCATGGAGATATATGGAGATATATAAAGACTGCCCGTGCTTTAATTGGCTTCCTGCCACTGTGTGCACTTAACTAGATGAGAATGCTATTAACTGCTCTGAAGAAAACATTTATTCACAAGAAAGCCACATAATGAGGGAATCGTCAACGCGAGAGCGAATGTCAGCATCTCTCAGATAAGGGAGAATGGCTCATTCAAACAGCAGAAACATCCCCTTGCCAGGCCTTTGTACAGTTCTGAACATCGGGGCCATCGTGCAGGGCAACACCAAAGAAATGATTCAAGCCGATAAAGTTAAACTGCCAGTTTTTTCCATCCGCTTCTCAAAGTCCCTCCCTCTACCACTCCAGGACTCGCCACCATCACCTTCCACCAGGTGATTGAGAAAAAACCCTCTTTGCTGCACCTGAGTACTCACCAATCCTCTCTCTGCACTAAGAAGAGAAAACTTTTTAAAAGTTTATATCTGATCACATCACATGCCTGCTTAGAACTCCTTGGTGATTTCCCAAGGCTCCCAAGATAAATATCAAATTCCTCACCACGGACTCTGTAGTTGGTAGAATGGTACACACAGACCCTTCTCCAAATATATATCCATGGAACCTTTGAATGTTGCCCCATTTGGGGGGGAAAAAGGGTCCTTGTAGATGTAATTATGTTAAGGATCTTTAGATGAAATTATCCTGGAGTATCCGGCTGGACCCTAAATCTAATGACAAGTGTCCTTATAAGAGAAAGGCAGAGGGAGCTTTGACACAAAAGAGGAGAAGACACAAAGGGGAAGGCTGTGTGAACAGGGAGGAGAGATTGGGGTGATGCAGCCACAAGACAGGGACATATGAAGCCACCCAAAGCTGGGAGAAACAAGGAAGCATACTCCCCAAGAGTCTTTGGAGCATGGCTTTGCTGCCACATTGTTCAGACTTCTGCCCTCCAGAACTATGGAGAATGAATTTCTATTGTTTGAAGCCACCCGGTTTGGGGTAATTTAGTATGGCAGCTGAAGGAAAGTAACACAGCCTCCAAACTCTCCATGGGATCTGGCCCCTCACACTTGCTCTCTCCTCTGCTACCCTGCCCTTCTTCATTCACCCAAACGCAACATGCTTCCTGCACACCCCAGGGCCTTTTCACATGCTGCTGCTTCTGTCTGCTCCCAGTTAACTCCTTCTACACCTTCAGAGAGCAGCACAATTATCACTCCCCTCAGGAGTGATGTCATTTCTTGATGTCATTGGCCAAACACTCCCTGTTGGATTTCCCGTTACAGACCCTCCCAACATCAAGTAGCTCCCACCACTTACTATAGCAAAGATGTGGGGCTCAGTCATCTCCTTCATCAGAACTGCTCTGCAAGGATGGGGATCACATCTGTCTCCTTCACTTCTGTTTCCAGAGCTACGCACACAGTGCTTGATACATAATAGACCCCCAAATATTTGAATGAGTGAAGGAAAGAGTAATTTAGAGAATCTCAAAAACAGGTGCTAGAGTCAGATATCAAGTAAACCCATCAAACTAAAAAGAGAAAAACAAACCAAAAAAAAAAAAAAAGTCTCTAGGGTTAGCAGGCAAATTAGCCCGGCTTGTTTTCCCCAAACCACATCAAAGTTTTCAAAAACAACTTCCAGAGCCTACGGATGGTGTCAAACCAGGAGTCCCTGTCTCCCAGATTCCCCAGACTTGGCAGAACTAATTTCCTCATTAAGGATAATTTTTAGCCCTGCCTCCACTAAACTGGAATATTCCCAGAGAACAAGTCAAAGGCTCCAGCCACTTGCAAAAAGATAAAAACTCAGTGAAGTGGGCGGTCGGCACACCGTGGTTCTTTTAAAAGCTCCTCTCTGGCTAATGGGATGTTCAGCTCAAAATGAGAACTTTCAGAGCTACATTGAGCACACGTTCGGGGCCATTTTTCTCTCTTTGCAGCTGGACACTTGACTGGAGGGAAAGCCAGCCAGCTCTCCGGGGATGGGGTGAGGGGTGGTGGGGGGGACTCAGGGAGAAATAGTGAGGAAGGACCGTTTTCCAGCAACACACTTGTTTCCCTCTCATGCTCTCCAGACTCAAAGTCATCAACCCCCTATGAAAAGCTAACCCAGAAATAAAGGGGAACAGAAGAAAGCCAGGATCGAGTTGGGATCAGGGAGAGAGTGAGAGACAGGTGGCTCTGGAGTTAGGCTTGGGTCAAATCCCAAACTTGAGATCTGCCATGTGCCAAATCCCAGGCAAGTTATATAACCTCTTTTATTCTTATTCCCTCAGCTATAGAGCAGGGGCTGATCCATACGATGAACGCTTAGGGAGTGCCAACGGTGTGCTACGTGGGGCTAGGACCCGGGGGGGCAGTGAGTGGACGCCTCTAGCACAGAATTTAGGTGTCACTTACCCCCAGGTACATGCCCAACCCCAAAGTGAACACCTTGAAGGCTGCTCCCCACACTCCCCCTATGCCTTGCCTTGGCCCTGGGGCTAGCTGCTGGGGTCCACTGAAGACCACCGCCAAGGCCATAGTGCTGTTTTTGCATAAAGTCTACAAGCTGAAGGGGAGGAACCTTGCCGACACCTCAGGACGCTAATCCCCTGGCCACAACAAAACAGCAAGGAAATTGCACCTCAAAGTTCTTAAAAGGTAATTCCACCTCCTGCTGAAAAAAATCACTCGTGTGTCCCAGGCTTGGCTGAATTTATCAAACACACACAGCTACCAACCAATCTTCCAAGAGAGCGGGATTAGAGGCCAAAGGAAATGAATGCAGACAGACCCCATAAAGATCAGTCTCTCCCAGACCCACTCTGCCGGGGTGTACGTCCTCCCCACCGCACAGGGGGCCTAGACCACAAGCCCTGAAATCACCTCCACTCCATGCAGTGTAAATAAAACAGGCTAAAATCATCAAGTCTCTTTACTTTGCAAAGAAACCATGGAGAAAAAGGGCAAAACAGCACATTGTACAATCGGGATGTAGTCGCATACACAGAAGGCGTTTGGGAAATTTCTGGGTGAGAGCTGAGCTCGTTTTGGGGCATGATTTGATCTGCACACTGCTTCCTAACGGGCTCCAAGAGAAGACCCATAATCTCCAGGATTATCTGGATTTCAAGGAGGATATTTCCTATTCACGGATGGAGGAAATTCATACTCATACCTTCGCAATGAATGGTTTCTGAGCCACACGTGCCTCTGGAAGGGTCTTCTGCGCCCACTGTTTTCAGTCATGGAAACCCAGCTTCCCAAATAGCCACTAAACTGAATGCCGCCCACCGCCACCTCCCTCCAAGTGGGCAAGTGGAACAGCATGTTTCCAGTGTCAAGGGGAAACGGGTCACAGGTAAAGCCAAAGGAATCCAGCTGCCACCGAGTTCGGATCTGACTTCAGTACCCCTTTAGCAGCTGGGCAGTGCAGCCATTGTTTGCAACCAGACCACTGGGGAGAGAAGGAATCCCTGAAGAGCCCTGGATTGGGCCCCTGGAAGGCCAAGAAGCAAGAGTGTCAAAAAGCCTGGGTTCCAAAATCCTAGCCTGGGTCCAAATCCCTGGTCCACTCTGTACTAAGCGAAACAGGATCCTCAGTCTCTCTAGACCTCCATTTCCTCATCTGTAGGATGGGAATGATAATGGTATCTGTCTCATGGGGCCATTGCGAAGACCACGTGAGATAACCATAGAAAGCTCTCCATGCTTCTGAGTGTATCGGCCCTGTTGTCCGTTAGTGGTTCTGAGCAAGGCAGATACTCTCGCCACCTGCACTCATCTCCTCAGGCTGCTGTAACCAGCTCCCACACACCGGGTGGCTTAAAACCACAGAAATTTATTTTCTCACATTGCTGGAGGCTACAAGTTGAAAATCAAGGTGTTGGCAGAGCCACGTTCCTTCCAAAGAATCACTCCCGGCCTCCGTCATCTTCCAAGGGCTCCTAGCGATCCTTGGTGTTTCTCGAATTCCCGTTCGTTTCCATCTGTCTTCATGCAGCGTTCTCCTCTGTGTGTCTCTGCGTCTGGGTGTCCCTCTTCTCGTTTTCTAAGGACACCAGTCAGCAGATTTAGGGTTCATCTGCATCCGGAATGACCTTGTCTTAACTTGATTCCATCTAGCAAAGGTTCGTATTCCAAATGTGGTCACATTCTGAAGTTCCAGGTGGACATCGTTGTGGGGAGATACTACTCAGCCCATTCACCGCTGATGTCCTCCCTCATCCCGAAAATCACCAGGAAGGAGACCCCAGCGCCTTCTTTCAGCAGACGTCTTTCAAAATGCCCACAGCCCACATGGTCCCGGTCTGAAGAATCCCACCACCCACACCTGAGCTTGCGTGACAGGGACCCGCCCCCTCAGCAACAGCTCGATAAGGGTGGACTCTTGACCTAGGATGGGCCAATCAGATTCTCTCTCTTGGGATTTTGGAGCTGAGACACAGTGCATCCAGTTGGTTAGTTGTAGACATCATGCTGTGAGGACGCAAAGGGACGGGGTAAAGAGAGGAGCAGAGAGGCGATCACCTTCCTCTCCCAGGCTTTACAATGCCAGATCTTCCAGTTTTTCAGCTATAGTCCTCTACACCTGAGGTCAGCAAACTGTGGCCCTCCTGCCAAATGAGGCCCCCGACTTGTTTTTATAAATAAAGTTCTATTGGAACATAGCCACGTCCACTCATACTGTCTAGGACTGCTCTCACACGGTAAGCACTGAACTAGTTGCAACAGGGACTTCCAAAGCCTAACGGACTATCCGGCCCTTCGCAGAGAGTTTGCTGACCCCTGCATTACACCAAGCGCAAGATCCAATGGAGAAGAATCTCAAGCTGGAATGATTTGAGTTGGAAGGGGAGTCTACTTACTTAGTTGAAGATTAGAGAGGAGGGCAGAGTCAGAAGGGCTCAAGTGTCTGGCCTTTTATTTAGTGGTGTGTCCCATAAATAATCCTTACTAAGGGCCTCCTCTGTGCCCAGCTCAGGGCTAGATGCTGGGAATATGACTGTGAACTGGACCAGCAGGCACTGTCCCCAAGCGGCTTAGAGTTCACTCTGGGATGTTTAATTCCAACTCTGGAAAGTGCTACAGAAGGGCAGTCCTGGTTGCTCTGAGCAGACCAGAGCCATGAAGCCTAGTGAAGAAAGCCTGGAAGGTTCCCTGACGAAGCTAAGGCCAGCAGGGGGGAGCAGAGACTAGTCAGGCAAAGGACATTCCCCAAGGGGGAGACACATGTGCCATTTCTCCCCTGCACGGAAAAATGTCAGCATTGTCCACTTGTTCCAATGCTCCGGTTACGTGAAAGGCCCGCTTATGTATCAAGAATAGGGGACACGACACAGGATGCTGGGGCTCAGGGACACCATTTCCTAGCTCCTCTAGGCGCAGTGGCAGGTGCTCTGATGAGGCCCCTGGAGACACCAAGCAGAGGGCCCTAACCCAGTTTTTACCCTGATAACTTCAGATCCTATAGCCCTTGCCTCAAGCATGGACATGGCTTGTGGCACACGGCTGCATGTGCCTTTTGCCGCTGGGTGACAATTTCCAGCTGCTTCATTACCATCAGTGCCCAGAAACCACATTCGCAGCTAAGTGCTCTCAGCTCTAATTGGTTCCTGACAGATTGGGCCATGACAAAGCACTTAGAACCCGCCAGGCAAGGTTGGGGCCGGGGGTTGCCCTCCTCCATGGGAACTCTTGCTGGGAAGGTGGGAGGGCCCAGGCTCAGGAATCCACCTAGATGCATTTCATTCCCTGCACCTCCATCCACTGCCCTGAGCCTCGGTGTGCTTATCTGTAAAATGGGATGATGACACCTGCCTCACAGAGCTGGTAGGACAAAGTGAGAAATGACCATAGTGTCTAAAACTCACCGAGTGCCCCCCCATGTGGAACATTAAGCTGAGAGTGTCAAGTGCATTCACCGATGACACCTTCCAATCCCATAAAACCATCTGCAAGGATCAGCCCCACAGATAAGGACGCAAGACTCAAAACAGTGACAGCGCTTGTCCACACACCCATAAGGGATAGACATTTAGAAAGGATAGCCTCCTCTCTCTCAGTATGAGTCATTCTGCTTGGAAAACAGATTTATAAGTGTCCTGGTTGCATATGAAGAGACAGAAAGCAGATCAGCATTTGTGTGGAGCTGGGACAGAAGCAGGGATTCATGGCACATGGGTCCAAGAGGTCTTTTCGAGGGGGTGACAGACATGTTCTATAACCGGGATATGGTGAAGGTTACACACTCTATAAATTGACTAAAATGCATTAAGTTGTACTTAAAATGGGTGAACTTCATGATATGCAAATTAACACTAAACATGTACGATTTTGCTTTTTAAAAGTAGCCTGGTCAATCTAATGGCTCTAGATACGAAGTAGACATTGTAATCAACAAGAGGGTTAAAATGCATAGGAAAACATACGTCCCCACAAAAACATGAGCATCCATGTTCACAGCAGCCCTATTCAGAACAGCGAAAGGTAGGAACAGCTGAACGTCCATCAATTTGTCCAAGGATAAATAAAATGTGGTCTATCCATACACGGGAATACCACTTAGCCCTGAAAAGGAACGACGTACCGACACCTGCTACATGGATGAGCCTGGAAAACATGATTCTAAAGCCAGACACAAAGTGTCACATAGTATATGATTCAGTTTATACGAAATGATCAGAATAGGCAAAGCTACAGACGCAGAAAGGAGATTAGTGTTTGTCGGGGGCAGGAGTGGGGAGCTGGCAGCAAGTCTGTAGACACAAGTAAGGACTGCCTGCTCCTGGGCACAGAGTTTCCTAAATGTCCTAAAATGTCCTAAATCGGATGGTGACAGTGATCAGACAACTCTGGGATGATACTAAAAACCACTGAATCGTACACTTTAAAAACAGGCGAACTGTACGGCAGAATTTGAGTTCAATAAGGCTGTTAAAGAAAACAGAATAAAATAAATAAGGAGGGTTAGTTGTCATCTTGGACAGCCAGGTTCAAAGCTGAGCTGTACTACCTTCTAGCTCTGTGACCTTGAACTAGTACCTTGGTCTCTCTGAGCCTCGGCTGCATCATATACATACCGGGGGGTATGAATAATAAGAAGTAAGGACAGCAGAGTCCCCTAGAGTCACCCATCTATTCCAACTGGGATTCTGACTCTAAAACCAGCATCAAGGAGTGGCCATCTGGGGAGGGCTGGCAGCAGGCTACCAATACTGCTCAGCCCACCAGGTCCCTCTGGATTAATGATCTCTGGCATTATTTCCCCCAGGGTGCGCCTCAGAACGCTAACTCCAATTGCTCTTGAGAGCTACCCTATGAATAAAAAGGTCCCCGAGGCAAATTAGTTTGAGAATGTGGCAGTTTAAGTACAGTGAAATGGGTATCTTTACTAGTAGGCCTCATCGGGCGGGGCCTTTAATCACACCTTTGTGCCCCAGAATTTTCAAATCCAACTTGGCCACAAACCAATTTTGAGAGCTTCTGGTGGTACAACAGTTTGAAAAACAAAACAAATAAAATACAAACAAACAAACAAAATCCCTTAGGAAATAGGGATTTAGGGCTTTGATCAAACTCCCCCATGAATCCACTTTTGGGTGTTAAATCAGAGAGTGATACCTACAAACTCAAATCAGGACTCTATTCTCCCATGGATCCCAGTGCCAGGCTCTCTGCGCCTGATGGTGTGGGCTCGTCTTGAGAACAGGGTGGTAGGGGCTGGAATGTCCCCTCCTCTCTAGCGATAATGGGGCTTGCTCAGCGAATGGGCACTGGTGCTAACACTTGAAGTTCCTTCAGGGGTGGGGCCCCCCCTGAAGACAGAGTGCTCCCAGGTGGAACAGGTCACTCCAGCATCACCCTCCCTATAGGGCCCCTAAGGTCTCCACTGAGACTCCTGTCCTCTCCCGTCCACCACCGCCCCTTTCCCGATTGCCTGGGACTCCCGTGGCTACTGTAACAATGACCACAACCCGAATGGCATTACACAACACGGATGCACATGCACTTTCTGTCCAATCCCGGAAGTCGGAAGGTCAACAGGTCTTGCAGATCTAACATGGAGGTGTCAGCAGAAGCTCTGGGGGAAAAGCCAAGTTGCCTTTTCTGGCTTCTGGCGGCTGCCTGGGTTCCCTGGCTTCTGACCTCCCCTCCCTCCACCTTCAGATTCCAGCATCTGCTTCTGTTATCACACTTATGATTCTCTTCCCTCTGCCTTCCTCTTGCAAGAACTTGTATTCTTATCATCTGCCTGTTAACAGATTCTTAACTTAAATCACGTCCTTAACTTTCACCACGTACAGCAGTGCATCCACAAGTCCCGGGATGTGGACGTGTGGAGGAGCCATTATTCTGCCTTGCCCACCCATCTGGCTTCCAATCTTTTATTCCCCACATGTTGATCCCAAGAGCATGTCCTAATAAATGCCCTGGTCCCTCTTTTTGATCTGAAAGGCTGCTTCTTAAGGAACCTCACCTAATGATCATTGGGCCCCGTGCTCTTTGTGTCTTATCGACTTCAGTGACCCAGTAGGGACTTCCAGGGGTCACGTGCCTCATCTAAGATCATCAGGCCAGTTGGTAGCAAGATGGCTAGACCTCAAGCATCCGGAGTGAATTGAACTGTGTCCCCTAGAAAGATAGGTCTAGGTCCCAATCCCCAGTACCTGTGAAGGGCACCTTATTTGGAAATAAGGTTTTTGCAGATGCGATTAAGTTAAGGATCTCAAGATGAGATCATCCTGGGTGGAGGCTGAGCCCCAAATCCAAGGACTGACTGGTGTCTTTAAAGAGGAAGAAGAGGAAGATTGGAGTACACAGAAGAGACAGCCAACGGAGGATGGAAGCAAAGATTTGAGAGATGTATTTGCAAGCCTAGGAACGTCAAGGATTGCCACCAACCACCAAAGCCAGGACAGAGAGGCGTGTGACGGACTCTCACTCAGAGCCTCCAGAAGGAAGTCACCTTGAAGCCATCTTGATTTTGGGCTTCTGAACCGCGAGAGAATACATTCTGTTATTTAAACCATGCACTTTGTGTCTTTGTTACAGTAGCCCTGGGAGACGGATACAGCTTCCAACTCCTAAAAATGTCAGTTCTCAACCTCTACGTGATTTTTTCTTCCCCAAGAAAGAACTTGAGGGAATGTCAGGGGATGGCAGTCAGCAGGAATAGGAAGCGGGGTCAGGAGGGGGCAGATTACCATACAGATGGGCCACTTGGGAGGCAAGGAGTTGTGTGCCTATCCACAGCTGGGTGAATTTCACACAGTGATGAACACTATGACTGGGTGGGCGGAAAGTGTGATGGGGTTCGGAGAAGGGACACCGGCACACCCGGGGGAGTCAAGGAAGGCTTCCTGGAGGAGGTGGCACCTGACTTGAGTGTTAAAGAATAAATGGGAGTTGGCCAGGGGAAAAAGACAATAGAGAGCGTAGAGAAAGGAATGAGTAAAGGAACGACACGTGGTTGAGGGTTGCTGGAGAGGAACGTGGAAGGAAGGGACACACGGATGGAGAAGCTGATGAGGCTCTCCCCAAACTCCTGGCTGAGAGCAGCCAAATAAATCATTCACTCAACCAATATTTATTGAGTTTCTACTGAGTGCAAGCAGCAGGCCGGAGACCCAGCTGGAGACGGGACAGCCTCCCACAGGAATCACAATCTAGCTGACGGTGTTTCAGACTCCGCACTGTTAACATTTGGGGCCAGATAATTCTTTGTTGTGAGAGACTGTCCTGTGCATTGTAGGTTATCACGCAGCATCTCTGGTCTCTAACTATGTGATGCCAGTGGCATTTCCGTTTCCAATCGTGACAACCAAAACTGATTCCAGGCATTGCCCAGTGACTCCTGGGAGCAAAATCGCCCAGACTGAGAACCACTGGCCTATATAAGGGACAGATTCTAAATGCACTTGACTGTAAAGAGGCTAGATTCATACCCAATTCTTATCCTAAGGGGAAAAAAAAAGGCCACCAAGTGGGTTTGCTCCCACCTCTCAAGGGGGCGGATCTGGATAGGACTTTGGCATCTGAGAGGCATTTGAAAAATCATCTGCAAGGCAGGTGGAATATTGACTCCAAGCCCCGAATCTAAGGAGAGAAACAAGTGAATAATACATAGCGAGGCCCGACAGGTAATGATGCCATTTGAATACGGCCTCTTGCTCCGAACCATCAAACCATCGCTTCTGTTTTGTTTAAAGAAAAAAAATGACCAACAGAAAAATTGGCAGGTGAAATCAAAGGCCTTGGGGGCATCTGGATTTCATTATCCGCCTCTCATCTTTTATTTAACAAGGAAATGGGAATGTTTCCAGCATTTGGGGGAATGGAAATCATGGAGCATTCAAGCCTTTACGAAGAAGGCTATGTATGAAGGCTGGGTGGGTGATGGGGGAGCCTGGGGTGCTCACACATCCCCGTACCCCAGCTGGCCTTGGACGCTGGGGCAGAGGAACCTGATACAGGAACGCAGTGTAGACAGAAGCAAGTTTAAAAGCTTTGGAGTCCCGGGTTCAAATTTGATCTGCCACTGCAAGTTGCGGGGTGGGGCTTTGGGCACGTTACCTTCATCTCTGGGGGACTCAGTTTCTTCATTGAAACCCTGAGAATAATCTGACCCATGGTTGTAAGAATTCAAAGAGCTACACAAAGCCTGCAGCTCAGGGCCTAACACATACTAGGGATGAGAAAAAATGGGAAGTACCATGATGCTGGTGGCTTTTTAGCAGATACAAGCTCTGTCCCCTGCCTATGTCACACATCTGTCCCTAGCGCCATGTCACACATCTCCTCATTCACCATGCTTCATCCACGCCGACCTTCCTTCTGTGGACACACTAACATTGTTCCTGCCTCAAGACCTTTCCACGTGCTGTCCCTCTCCAGGTAGGGCTGGCTCACCCCACTCTGCACTTGGCCAATGTCTACATATCCTTGAGAGCTTGTCTTAAATGTCACTCAATCAGAGACAGTTTCTTCAACTGTCCTTCCCAAGCTGGATCCTCCTGGCCTTATCCCTCATCAGGCCCTTTATTTTCCTTCCTATATCTTACCACAATTTCAGGGTTTGTATAATTCTATGGTAATTAACCTGTTTATAGGCTATTATTGCCCCTATGTACTACAGGAGCAGGGAAACGGGTTGGCTGGCAGGCTTACAATCAAGTACATAAAATCATTTCAAAGTGTCCCGAGTGCTATGAAGGAGACACACAGGGCGCTGAGACTGAGGGTGACAAGGTGGTCAGGAAGGCCTCTCTGAGCAGCTGAAGCTGAGATTGGAAGGATTAGGAGTCACCCATGAAAATAATAGGGGGGTGGAGATGGGGAAGGTGTTCCAGGGAAAGGGAAGGCATGTGCAAAGGCCCTGAGGCAGGAAGTGTTTGCATGCTCTGGGAACTTACTGGACACCAGTGTGGCTGGAGCTTTCTGGACAATGGCTTGGAGGACAAGAATCATGATTGGGAGGCAGTCACATCCAGCCAGTGGAGATTGCGGTGGGAAGAGCCACATGAAGGGTGGAGGGAGTCAAGACAGATGTTGGAGTTTCCTGACCTTAAGCTCTGGCAGAGATGCCTGATGCTACCTCCCATAATATAGAAACCTGTGGGCAATCCTGTGGTTAGGAAGAAAGCCTGAGGAACCCCGTGCAGCCAGCTGTGTGCCAGGTGGAGTTGGCCCAGTGGCATGAGGATGAGGGAGACTGACGACTGGCCCATGTCCTTTTTCTGCTCCTCCCACAGCTGCCCTGCATGGCTGGAGGAGGCCAAGCTGAGCTTATGGCCCATCCCCCTTTCCATGCAGGCCACATACATGCATACCTGTGAGGCATGCTGGGGGGTGACACCCCCAAGATCCAGGTGTGAGTCACCCACACCTGCCCTCCCAGGCCCAGAAGAAGGCTGCCGGGGGGCTCGCGGATGTCTTATCCCCATGTCAGCAGTGACCAGGACTCTCGCTCCTTATTCCCTTCAGCAAGAGGTGATGTCTGAGATAGAAGACCAAGGTGCACAAGCCTTCCTTATCTTCTCTTGCAAACAAAACAAAACAAACAAACAAACAAAAAACCCTCATCTCCACTAACAGGACCCTCCCAAGCTCCCCCTCCAGGGGACTGGCCTTGGGAGGTGATGGCAACTCTTCCTAAGAAAGGATGAAGTCTGGGGACAGGGTCCCAAAGTGAGGCTAGGGAGGGAGGAGTGGGGAGGAGCCACAGAAGACCCAGGAACACCACAGGGGCTCGGCAGTGGAGACCCTCAGAAACACCGCCAGCTGGAGTCAGGGACAAGGGGCTTCTCCTCCCTGCCCTACAGCAGGAACATTCTCTCCATCTCCCACCTGGGCTTCCTTCCTTCCACCTATAAAATGGGGCAATGAGTTTAGTCTCTACCATCTAGAGTAAGTGATACAATGATGTTAAAGGGCTTAACGTGGCACCTGCCACCTGGGAGGGAATTCGGCCTCGGGACTCAAGATAGCAACATTAACTCCAGCCAAGACTGCCTAGCTGCTGGCTGGCTTGCCCTGTGGGTTTGGGACTCGCCAGTCCCACAACTGCATGAGTCAATTCCTTAAAATCTCTCAGGCAGAGATAGAGATAATATAGCTGGAGAGGTAGAGATAGGGAGATATCCACACACACATTCTATGGGTCTGTTTCTCTAGAGAAACCTGACTAACAGAGTTTGGTATGTTAGCTATTACCCTCCAAAAGGATGCACCGCAAAGGGTTAAAAGCAGTTACTTAGGGACTATAGTTGAGGAGGGGGGGTACTTTCACCGATTAGTAAATAGAGTGCTATTCACTTTTGTACATTTTGTACGTAACACCAGCACAGATTAATTACATTTACCATTTAAAATAGGGGAAGGTAAGAGATGGGAACGGGAGGACAGAACAGGACAGAACAGGACAGGACAGGACAGGACAAGAAGAGGAAAGTCTGTCCAGCCTCTACAGTTCTATCCTTTGCCCTTTCTTCCTTCCCATCTTCTGTAAGCCCTGATGTGCAGGTCCTGGAGAAAGGGCTTCTAGAGTGAGGCGAGATGGGGCTGCTCCCCAGGGAATGAGGCAAAAACACAAGTTTCTCCCGGAGGCTGACTCAATTTCAAGTGCTTGAGCTCCCCGGACGCCAGCAACCCACTGCTTCTAAGTCGGAATTAAATTAGTTCGGCACAGCATTACTTGTGATATTTGGAGGCTGGGGAGGGCAAATTATTCCCCAATCTTTTACTTTATCCTTTTGGCATTCATCGAAGAGGTCAGAATGAAGAAGAGGAATTTTCTTTCCTGATTTGGGGGCAGGACTGGGAGAAGCAGCATCTCCTCATTATCAAAGCCGGGATCGTTAAATATTCATTCAAATGCCTGTCACCGTTCCAGAAGGATGAGTGGATTTAAGGTTCGAATCTCACTGATCTATTATTCTTTTTGGAGCCCCAGGTGGAACTCTTTCATGCAGCTGCAAATTATGAGACCACGCCATTCTTTGAAGGGAACTTTAAGTAATCAAATGCAACTTTTTCTTCACCCTGACATGTGACTCCTATGCTGAATCTCATGAGGAAAGGGAAGAGATGGAGCAGGGAGAAACTTAGGAGGGTGGCCCATGCCCATCTGCCCCTAGCGATCAGTGAAGAGGGAGAAGGATTCTCAGAGTCTGGGGACAAGGGAGGAAGAGGAGAAGGAGGAGGAAGAGGGGAGAAGGGCAACCAGGAGAGAAAGAAATCATCCCATTTTGTCTCTACAACAACGTTTGAGGCAGGAATTAGTTTCCGAGAGGTTAAGTGACCTACCCAAAGTCACACAGCTAGCTGAGCACACACCGCAGGGATTTGAATCTGACCTGTAAGCCCTGTGCCCTACAGAAGCTGCCTCCAGACTCACACGGACATCTGAAGGGTCCCTCTTTACCAACGCTTCTCAACCAGGGATGACTCTGCCCTCCAGGAGACCTCTTTGGTTGTCACAACCTGGGGAGGAGCGAGCTACTGGCATCTAGTGGGTAGAGGCTGGGGAAGCTGTTACACACCCACCACACGAGAATTCTGTAGCGCCGAACGCCAACAGCGTCGAGGTGGAGAAACAGCTATGCGGAGGGCATTCACCATCACCCTCGTGAATGCCGGCTTCTGGTTCTCATCCTGGGAATCTAGAAACTCCACCCAGCACTCCTATATTTTTGTCCCGCGCCCAGGACAAAACTCACCTGTAGTGAGCAGTATTTGGGGAATTCTGGCCTCTCTGTGTTGCCCCTGGATACATAAATTCTCATCTAAATTCATGCTCACGCTCACACTTTCACGGTGGCAAGAGAGCCACAAACTTCTCATTAAGGGGCATGGTCTAAGTTTCTCTCCACTGAGAACAGTAAGAATCCAGGCTCCTTTGAAATGAAGCGCGGCTGTAATTAACATTAATGAAGCCCCTAAGTCAGCCCACGTGCCAAGAGGCAAGGATCACCGCAGCAGGGTCTATGAGCCATGACCACCCCATTCTACCCCCACCCCCCATGCAAATAAAATGGAACATGGAGGAAGAACGGGGGATCCAAAGAGGAAACTCAATCTCCCATTTCAGCTGCCTAGGAACAGGAAAGGTCCACAGGAGCCTTGGACCAGGGGCTCAGAGGAGGATTTGAGGGAATTCAGGGGAGAAAATTCAGCTCTTTTGAGTATATATAGAGATTAGTGTCTGGGGCAGACAAGGGACATCCTCCTCTGATTTAATCCCCACAACTGTGAAAAGAAGTTAATCTCAGTGTTGTCCCTATTTTATAAATAAGAAGTCAACACACTTTTTTCAGTAAAGGGCAGATGTAGATATTTTTTACTTTGTAGGCTATAGAATCTCTGTTGCAACTCCTCAGCTCTGCCATTTTAGCCCCAAAGCAGCTGTATACAACATATAAGGAAGGTACCCTTCTGTCCATCCATCCATCTGTCCATCCAACAATCCAAACGTCCCAACATCCATTTATCCATCCCTCCTATTCATCCATCCATCCACCCCATCCAACCAAAAAATATTCGTTGACAATCTACCAAGTGTCAGGCACTTTGGATATCAAAGCAAATGAGTCTCCTCTAAGCCATTCCCCAGATAGCTTTGGCCATACTGGTCTTCATTCAGTTCCTGGAACATGCATGTGCTTTCCTGCCTCAGGGCCTTTGCATATGTCTTTTCTCCCACTAAAACATCTTCTTCCATCTGTCCCCCCAACTCTTTGTATGGCCACTCTTATGGTCCTTCTGATCTCAGCTTCAGTTGCACAGAGGACCTTCCTGACTCCCCTATCATTCTCAATCCTGATACCCTCTGTGTTTCTTTCATATCACTTGGAAAATTTGAAATATCTTATGTATTTCAATTTGAATTTGTTTTGTGGCAGCCTCCCTCATTAGAATATGAATTCCATGAAGGTGGAGATCAAGTCTTTCTCATTTGTCATTATAACCTCAGCATCTGGCACATAATATATATTCCCCAAGTAGCTCCTGAATCGAATTAATGAATTTAAATCCAGAGAAGCTGGTTCCAAAGTATGGCTTCCACACATTCCACCTAGCATAGCTCAGACTGTACCATCCAATACGGCAGCCACTGGCCACATGTGGCTTGTGAGCACCTAAAACGTCGCTAGTCTGAATTGAGATGTGCTATAAGTATACAAATAGATTTTGAAGACATCACACAGGAAAAAAAAAAAGAAGTATAATGTAAAATATCTCAAGTTTTTATACTGATTATGGGTTGAAATGATGTTTTGGATTCAGTGGGTAAAATGAAATGAATTATTAAAATCAATTTCACCTGTTTCCTTTTACTTTTTTTAACATGGCTACTAAAGTTTTTTTTTTTTTTTCAGTTGCATATGTGGTTTGCATAATGAGTCTATTGAGTGGCACTGGTCTAGAACCTTCCCAACTCTACTCCCAGACTTCTTAGTAATTAGCTCTCTGATGTTGATTCAGTCAATTAACCTCAATAGGTCTTGGTTTCTTTATGCGACAAATGAACATAAGGATTCCTGACCTGCCAACCACATGGGTTGTGGCACAGCTCAAAAGAGATAATGGGTATGAAAGTGCCCAGGAGAAAATCCATACAAATACAAGCTCTCCTGTAATGAGATTTCTGACTCTCTCCAAATCCCCTAGTGTGTTCTTCCCTCCCTCACTGGCTCTGGGATACGACCTAGCGTCTATCTTTCCCACCTTCTGATCCTCATGGTCTGACTTCTGGAGTCAATAGTGGTTCTTCCTCTCAAATAACACGCTGCCCCACCCTGTCCAGCCCTAGGGATGGGATTTCAGAGCTGAAGAGTTTGGCAAGACAAGCCCATTGTCAGACTCTTCAAGTTCACCAAAGTCATCGTCTACTTTCCTGTCCCACTTCAGATGACCTTTCAAGTAATGATGGTGCCACGGAGACATGATAATTCAGACAACCTCCTCTCACGTTGCAGCTGCACACTCTTAACTATACCTTCAAGAGAGCCCTGTATCACTTAGGCTGACCAGAGGCTGAGGCTTTATTTTTGAGGTGTAGATGAGATATATTGGTCTAGTCTGCCCTACCACCCATCTCCTTTGGATCCCATAAATGCACGACCATTTTACTTTTGAGGACCCACTCCTTCCTGGGTCTCCGCCCACTTGGTTTGTGTAGAGCAGACAGGTGCGTGTACGCCTGAGCCCACCAGCTGCTTCTACCTCCCGGGACATAGCAATGGCTTCAAAGATGGTCGTGAAACCCAGGCTGATTTAGTGAGGGCCAATCCCAGAACGTCGTAGGAACCTTTAAGAACCTTGCTTTTACCACGGAGGCTGGGAATCTGGAACTACTTGAGACATGGAGTTGGGGGAGGCAGACAACCACAAGGAAGCAAAGCTATCATAGAGAAAGAATCAAGACAGAGTCCTTTCAAATTGTTTAAGCACCTAGATCCAACTCTACCTGAAGCTAGCAATCCCTCTGAACTTCAGAGTCACAAAAACCAATAAATACATTTTGTGGGAAAAGCCAATTTGAGACTAAATCACTTGCAACCACAAGAATCCTGTCTAATGCAAAGAGAGTTTAAGTATAGTGCATTTTAATATAAATTTACTTTTATGACTTTTAATTAATGTATTAACTCCCTCTGGATTAACAGAGTGTTGGCTAGAGGAGCTGCTAAGAATCTTTTATAACTAGATTATGAATTAAGTATAAAGAGGCTCTTCTAAGGTCACTGGAAATGCACAGAGGTCCATGAAAAGGGCACTTTCTCTGGGAGTATCTTACTAAAATCTGATTGTTCACGGTCTCTGGAAGAAAACCTGTGCTCGGCAAAAACAAACTTTAAATTAATGTGGCCCTCAGGGTTTTATTCTTGTTCCTTGAGAGAAACTTCCTGTCAGAATGCTACCTGGAAAACTTCCACCTTTACCTTGAAATCCTGGCCCTGGGTCACCCTGTCAGCCAGCCCACAAGGTTAGTGGGTGGGTGGCTCATGGACAGATGCAGATGGGGAAACCGAGGGTCACATATGCCCAGCCAGAATTAAGTGTGTGAACTTCAAACTCCAGCTCTGCCCTCCAAGCCATGGTCCCTGTCATGAAGATTAATGAGGTGACAGTTGTCAAGGGCCTGGAGGTGGTTAAGACAAAACAGCCACCCATACACCTGAGAGTATTTTTAGCCTCTTCTGCATGTGGCTTGAATACATATGCCAACAGCAGCCTTGGCAGAACATGGCCGTTCAGCTGTCCACTGGCCTCTGTTCTGTTCCCTCTGCCATATATAATTTGAATATGGAGACCCTGACAAGGTCCAAGGTAATGAAATGGTGTCACCATCTCCCTAAAAGAGAGGACTTCTAACTTCCTGACCAACCGCCCAGCAATGGGCCCTGACACGCTTTCTATTTTGGTGGACTTCAAGGAAAGCCTTTATTAAATGGGTTTGCAGGGGGTTGAATTTAGTATGCAAAGTGGTGACCTGTAGAGTAACACCTGGGCAGCAGACAAAGTTTAGCTGGCTCTCACGAGGCTTACATGTGGATTTGTCAGCAGCATTTTTTTATAATTCTTTTTTTTTTTAAGGTTTTTTTTTTTAAAGATTTTATTTATTTATTCGACAGAGATAGAGACAGCCAGCGAGAGAGGGAACACAAGCAGGGGGAGTGGGAGAGGAAGAAGCAGGCTCATAGCGGAGGAGCCCTGATGTGGGGCTCGATCCCATAATGCCAGGATCACGCCCTGAGCCGAAGGCAGATGCTTAACCGCTGTGCCACCCAGGCGCCCCTGTCAGCAGAATTTTTTAAATAGAGAAATGTCACATTAGAAATTCCCTACTTCTGGCTTCTCGTGATACGTTAAAATCATTCAGGACCTGCCTCCTACATGGCCACAGTGAGCTGGAGACGAGGAGTGGCTGCCCTCGTAGGTGCGGCATGGGCAGGCCCATTTGCCCCACCCTCCACTATGCCCTATAGTGATTCCTTGAGTCAGAAGCAGAATGTCACTTGCCATTCATCATCTTACAGCAGGCCTTCTTCCTCCATTTGAATTTCTTGACAGGCCCCACTAAGTATGGGAGTTTGCAAGCTCTGCAAAACGTACATGAATTAATTGCACAGTCAATTGTTTAGGTAAAACCTAAACAAGCAAGGAGGGGAAATAAGATGTTCCTGAGGTCCCTGCTAGCTCTGGCCTTGCATGATGATATGAACAGGAGGGGTCAGAATACTAGAACTATAAGAGCTTCTGAGGCCACTGTTGAGGAGCCTAGAGGAACAGGTGTGTCTCCTTCTACCCTTAATGCTTCTTCCCATGTGCCAGGAGCCCCGCCAGCATTCCCTTCGGGGTCCCTCTGCACCCTCAATCACTCCTTCCAAGGAGAGAGGGTGACACAGTGACACAAGTCTGGCAGAGGAGCCGACACATGTACCCTCTCTCTCCTTCTACGTTCTTTAGACTGGGAGCAAACCACCTGCAGAAAGTAAAGATTCCTATCTTCCCCTCCAGGCCTGAAGTTGTATCCACAAGTACCGGTTCACTCCTGCTGAGGGGGGGCCGCCCTGATCAGGCACTGCCAGAGACTGGGTGGGTCTGATCAATGTTGGGGGGCGGGGCGTACTGAGTACTCAGAAGGTGGCTCGTCCACAGATGGAAGTTACATTCTCCAATAGCTCTGAGTAGCGAAGGGGTATATTTTGATCCCCGTCTGCATCATTATTTAAGTCCTATTTCTCAACTGATTCAGAGCTCGTGCAGAGAGTGGGGGAAGGAGGGCTAGGTACTGAGTGTCCTGAAGTCTCCCATAATCATCCGGGCTGACCGTTCTCATCATTTTAAGGGTTCATTCCCCCTTCCTGAATCTGATGAAGGCCGTGGCCCTGCCACCGCCTCCCCTGTTGAACACACCTGTTTACACCACATTCCTGTACCCAGTCTCAGGGTGTTCACAGACCCCTGAAGCCCATTCATAGGCTCCAGACTTTTTTGAATCCCTGATGTGTTTCCCTCCCCGAAGAAGAGCCCTTCAAAGTGAGACGAGACAGAGGACTGGCATTCTCCTCGCTTTGCGGCATCAGATGGATTTATTCACTCAACAAACTCTAAATGCCTCCGTGCCAGACACTCGGTGGGCATGCACTGATGAGCGCCACCATTAGTCCTAACAAGGGACTCGAACATCGGAGCCCTTATTACACAAATGAATGTCGAAGCACACACATTATGATCAGTGCCCTCATGGAAAAGAACTGTTCTTGACAAGGGAGTCTGACATTTGGAGGTAGTGAGGTAGGGAAAGATTTCTCAAAGAAAATGACACTTCAGCCCAGATCTGAGATCTAAGGAATACACAGGAATTGATGAAAGAGGGGGAAGGAACAGAGTAGAAGCATCCAGACAGAGGGAAGGGCGTGGGCAAAGTCCCTGAGGCAGGTGGGAAAGGAGAGTGGCATGAGATGGAACTGGGAGGAAAAGATGTGTAGGTAGGGCAGGTGACACGTAGCAGTGTTGACCAGATGGGACCCTATAGGGGTATAGGTTCCATTCAGCCATCAGACCCGCAAGTAGTGGTGGGGGGCAGGGGGTGCTAATTTAAGCTCTGACAGAGAGTTAAGAGGTTTGTAAATTCAATCCCATTTCCCACTTTGGGGACAACTTCTCCAAAGGAAAGGAATCACTGAAAGCAAGGAGTTAGATGCCCCAAGATGCTCACAGCAGTGCCATCCATCACATGGAAGCTCTGGAAATAATGGAAATTTCCAACTAAAAGAGGAACCACTCAAGAACCATGGGTCTCGACATGATGCAATACTATGTGGCAATCTAAAAAATGGAAATTCTAGTCAAAGTAGAAATTCGGGGGAAATATTTATGATAAACGAAGGGCTCTATATGAACGTAGACAAGAAATGGAAGGTAGTACACTTGCATACTTGTGGGTTAGTCTAGAAGGTTATACAGTCAGAATGATGCTATTCACAATAACAGTGTGATAAGATATCAGGTGTCTCCCATTAGTAAGAATTACGGTGAAGGCCCAGAGCTGAAAATAGAAGATGTACGTGACTCCACTCTCTAAAGAGAGCTGCCCATGAGCCAGAGTTGGGACCAGACTCCTTCCCCCGAGGCTAACAAAGAGAGGGCAGAGTCAGCCCCACACCCCGACTCTCACTGTCCTTCCTCCCCTATCTATGGGAGAAGAGTCAGGGGGATGGGTTGGGTTTTGGTCTTCGACCTTGTGAGGACGTGGGATTCACAAAGAGAGTGCATTCCTGTTCCCCAGAAGTGCCTGCAAGAAAGAGAAACTGCTATCTCATTTCCTAGTTGTACAAAAGAATGGCTATTGCACATTTCTGGCATTGAAGTACTAGTTTATGTTTTAAGTAACTGAATCATTTAAAGATCCACGAAATTTGAAATTTTTTTATCTAAGTATTTTAGACTCAAGCTGTCTTTAGACTTGCTCTTACTATTTATTTCAGTTGACTCTTTAAAACATAATATGTTCGGGGGATAGGATTTAATGTGTATCTTTTAAACTATACCTGGACATACGCAGCAATGCCTCTCAGATACTGAGGAATTGGTACCGGTTCTGATCTATCATTTGCTTATACAAAAACTGGACCTTTCCTAAATCGTGATGCAATGAGCAATATAACCTTTCCATTCAGTCCCGAAGAGTCATGATGCTTTTTGTGGTTTTGCTGCTGATAGCGACCCAACCGGCATCATCTATCTGGATCATTAGCAAAAAATAGTCTTGGCCCCCTACTTCCCCTCCATGCAATTTTGGGCTGCTAGATGTTCCATGATCCACATCAAACACATGGGGGGTCCGTACTGCCAGGACATAGCCAATGGCATCATCCCAGATACACAAGAACATGCCAAGAATAAATGGGAGAATCAACAGAGACAAGAAACATTTTCGATCCCTTGTAGAGATGGCTGTGAGTGTGCAGCCCTGGCTTGATGAGTCACTCATTAGGGAAGAAGAAACATGACCTTTTCTTATTGATTCCAGGAAGACTCGGGGGTGGGTGGGGGAAGAGATTTCAAGAAGTCGATAGAGTCAAAGGCAAGGGGAGGAATCAGACTTGGCCAATCTGGTTAGATAGGATGTTCTTGGGACAGTGAGAACTGTGGTGGTGACTGAAAAATAAGAAAACTGGTTAATAAGAACAGGGATACTGGGTAAAGTCATTTAATATTATTACTACTGGATTAATCAATTTTCATACAAAGAGAGAGAGAGAGAAGATGGCAAGGGACACTGACTGCAAAGATGCAGGAAAGAAGAAGAAATTAGCTTAGTTTTTCTCTCCCAACTGACCAGCAGAAGAAGGGAAGTTGAGAGAGGAAGAAACAGAACGGGGAACAAGGAGAAAAGAGATCAGGGAGACCACAGTGATCAAGACTGTGCTGCTAGCATAAGAACAGGACGGAAATAGACTCACATATAAATGGCCAGTTTATACCCAACAAGGTGCCAGGTAACTCAGTGAGCAGTGGGTGCGCTTTTCAACAAACCATGTGGGAACCACTGGATGTTTGTATGGAAAATAATGAGCCTCGACCCTTACCTCACACCATATGCAAAAACTAATATGATATGGATAATACGGCTATCATAAACACTAAAATTATAAACCTTCTAAAAGGAAACAGGAGAATATCTTGGTGTCTTTGGGATTTGCAAAGATTTCTTAGGATAGAGAAAGCACTAAGCATAAAAGAAAAAAAATGTGATAAATGGGACTCCATTAAAATGGAAAACTTTGGCTATTTGAAAGACAACCATAAGAGAATGATAAAGGAAGCCCGGACTGAGAAGAAGTAGGCACAATACACATCCTGAAAAAGGACCTACAACATAGTAACAGAAAGATAAGCAACCCAATTTAACAGCAGGCAAAAGATTTGAACAGATAATTCAATAGACAGAGAGAAATGGCTAGTAAGTCCACAAAAAGACGTTCACCATCTTTAGTCATCAGGGAAATGCAAATTAATGAATTAATTAATGTAAATTAAAACACAATGAGAGACCACTTTCTACTATTTCAGGTTGGATGATTCTCTCCTGGAGGGTGACAGTAGGGGCTGTTCCGTGCATTGTAGGCTGGCTGTCAGCCTCCTTGGTCTCTACCCCAGGTGCTCAATGCTAACAGCACCCCGCTCCCAAGTTAAGACAACCAAAAATGTCTCCAGACACTGCCAAATGTCGTCTGAGAGACAGAATTGCCCCATGCTGAGAACCACAGGAGCAGAGCCACGGACTTCCCTGGTGAGGTTGTAAAACGTACAGGCACTCTGGAAAAGAGTTTGGCACTTTCTTAGAAAGGTAAACAAATAGATACACTACGACCTAGGAATTCTACTGGTGGGTGTTTACCCAAGACAAATGAAAACGTATGTTGACCAAAAAAGAAAAACAAAAAAGCCCGTGTAGAATGTTCATAACAGATTCCTTCTGAACACTCCCAGACTGGAAACACTCCAAATGTCCATCAATGTGTATGCATTGGTCTGTCCTGTGTCCTCAAAAGATATCCCGAAGTCCTAACCTCCAGTACCCGTGAATGTGACCTTACTTGCAAAACAGGGTCTTTGCAGATCTAACCAAGTTCAGGAAGATCATACTGGATGCGGACGGGCATGAAATCTCATGACTGGCATCCTTATAAGAAGAGGAGAGAACATACAGAGGGAAGAGGCATCGGTAGACAGAGGCAGAGATTGGAATGATGTAGCTGTAAGCCAAAAAACCCCACCAAGGGTGGCTGGGAGCCCCAGAAGCTGGAAAAGGCAAGGAAGGATTCTTCTCTAGAGCCTTCAGAGGAAGCAAGGCCCAGCTGGCACCTTGATTTTGCACGTCCAGCCTCCAGAACTGTGAGATAATAAATGTTCGTTTTTTTAAGCCACCAAGTTTGCCGTGCTTTGTCCCAGTGGCCCCAGGAAACTAACATAGGGAGGATGGACAAATAAACCGTGGTGTATTCATACAATGAAATATTATTTTTTTTAAAGATTTTATTTATTTATTTGAAAGAGAGTCAGAGAGAGCATGAGCAAGGGGAGAAACAGAGGGAGAGGAAGAAGCAGACACCCTGCTGAGCAGGGAGCATGATGCAGGGCTCGATCCCAGTACCCTGCAATCAGGACCTGAGCTGAAGGCACATGCTTAACCAACCGAGCCACCCAGATGCCCTGAAATATTATTAACATAGAGTAAAAAAGTAATACAAAGAAATGAACTAATACATACAATGTGGATTAATTTCAAAAAGATTATGTTGAATGAAAGAAGCCAGACACAAAAGCAGATGTAATGCATGATTCCTTTTATATGAATTTCTGTACAAGATCTAAACTATGAGATAAAGATCAGATCGGTGGTTGCCTTCAAGGCGGGGGAGATGATTGGAGAGGACAGGCATGGAGGAACTTTCCAGAGTGCATGAGAAATGTTCTATACGTTGATTGGGGTGGTGTGTCCCTGGGGATATCCATTGATCAAAACTCATTTAACTTAAAACTTGTGTTTTTATTTATATAGAAATTAATACTCAATTTTAGAAACCGTAAATCAAGAGGCTAAAAAGGAGGGGAAAAATGGGGAGCACGTGACCCTTTCACAAGAAAAGGGGCAGAGAAGGAAAAGAGAAGGCCAGGGGTCACATGAGAAAAAAGACCCACTGCGGAACACCAGCAACTCTGTCTGAACATTTCCGGCAAGTTTTGTCATTTTTGTTACACCTGCGCTCGTCACCATGGTTAAATAAACTCACAAATTCTCCACTGGAGGCCAAGTTTGCCCAGCCGCTCACAGCAAATTGGCCCAGGCAGACATCCCAGCTGCTGTCCATTATAACCCGGAATGGAACATTAACTTCTGAGAGGCCCCTCTGGCTCCCGCAGAGCCCCTAGACGCCCCACACTTCAGGAGTATTCTTGGAAATCTAAATGGACAACTGAGAAAAACCGGAGATGCAGTACATGCTGAGCAGCCCATGGGCACCCCCAGGGCCCTGAAACACTCCAAGGAGGGACAACAGTCCTGCAGCCCTCAACCGCCCCTCTTCCCCCGCACCGATGGCACCAGGCTCTGATTTCATGCGATGCTGCCGACCTGTCCGGGATCGAGCTGCAGACGTTATCAGGTGAGGAAGTGGCAGACGGAGGCCAAAGTCTCCTATGCTGCCCCCACTCATGGCCAAGCCACGCCGGGGGTCACTGCAAATGTGGGGAGAGGCCAAAATCCTTAACTTTAGCTCTGGATAGCCCAGAGTTCAAGTGCAGAGACTGCTTCTCCCCAGGGCTCTTTATGCCATCAATTCCTCATCTGGGAAATAGGAAAAATGTTATATGGTCTAAGGGATGTGTGCATGTCAGGAACTGGTGTCCAGTAAATACTGGCTTCTTTTTGTGAAATGCAGTCAGGACCATCCTTGACATGAGGTTGTAAACGCCCCATGAATTATATCCCTTGCTTATAAAAGTGTACCCAGCTCAGACTTTTCTCTAGCCTTGGCGTTTGATAAAACCCTTCTACACACATTACTGAGTCTGCCCACATAGCGGCCGAAAGAGCACCCCTCTGGTGCTGAGGTGTTAGAGCAGCTCTAGGGAAGGGTCCCCCCAAATTCACACTCAGGACTGGGCTTGCCATGTGAGTCGATACACATTACTTGAATACAATGGTGTATTAGTCGTGTTCAGAAATTGAATTCCAGGCAAGGACAACTCGAAGAGGTGTGTCCAAAAGAACAGTAAAGAATGTTTCCTCTGGCACTGGCCAGGTGCTTCCACATGACTGCCTGGCAGGACCAAGGCTGGAAATGATGAGGCAAGTGTCTTCACCAGGGCCAGTGGCTCTCACCGCCATTCCTGCCTTAAAAGGGCATCGCTGGAAAAGGGCCATCCTGTGCAGCTTCTCTTATATTCTCTGTGTAATAGGGAGAGCACTGGACCAAGAGTCAGGAGGGATGGCCTCCAATGGTGCAGGGGGCTGGGAAAGTCATCCATCCATCCATCTATCCATCCATCCATCCAACCATCCAATAATCCATCCACCCACCTACTCATCCATCCATCCACCCACCCATCCACTCATCTATTCATCCATCCATCCATCCATCCAACCATCCAACCACTCATCTCTTCATCCATCCATCCATCCATCCATCCATCCATCCATCCAACCATCCATCCATCCATCCATCCAAAAAACATTCATCAAGAATTTAACTATGTACCCAATGCTGTGTTAAGTAGAGAAGTAAAAGAAATGAGTAAGGCAGGGTCTACTTGAAAGAACTCATAGGCGAGGAGTCAGGAAAACAATAGAGACTTAAAACATGCTGGATGAACAAATGGCAGGTGTGGGCATAGCAACTATAGAGACAGCCTACCATACGTCTGGTCATGAGTTCAGCCTCTGGGTCAGATTTGTATCACATCTGCCACTTCAGCTAAGGCCATGAGTCTGCAAACATTTTCTGGAAGGGCCAGATAGTATATATTTTAGCCTCTCCAGGGTATACAATCTCAGTTGTAACTACTCAATGTGAAAACAACCATAGACAATATGTCAATGGATGAGTGCGACTGTGTTCCAATAAAACTTTATTTACAAACACAGGTGGAGGGCCAGATTGGGCCCTCGGGTGGTTGTTTGCCAATCCCTGAGAGAGAAGGTGTGACCTTGGGTGAGTTATATAATCTCCCTATATCTCAGTCTCCTTTACTACATAAGATAGATGGTGGTAACAGCTACTTCCTAGGGTGATATAAGCTGATACTAAACATAAAGTACAGTGCTCATAACACGGTAAGGATGCAATCAATGTTAGCTCTATTATTATTATTATTAATTGCATTATTATCATTATTATTATTATTATTATTATTAATTGCAGACAGAAGTGTGCAGACAGAGGTAGAAAGAAGTGCAGGGTCAGCCCCAATGAGGGAAGCCAGATGTAACAGTGGGGTCCTGAGCCCTTCTGCATTGACCTGTCAGAAGAAGATCAAAGCCTACTTACCTTCCCCGCAGGGCCAGGTTGCTGTCCAAAACACTTTCTGAAGCCTGAAAAACCCTCAGGTGCTTGCGCAAGGTGTTTCTGTGACACAAAGCACGTAAGATAATGCATCTGTGCCTTCCCAGAGCAAAGAACACGTCTCTTAGACATTCTTCCTCATCTTCCCTGAAAACAAAATGTTTTAAGTCTCAGCCTCTTGGAGAGTGAAATCCAAGCTGGTGCCAACCTCAGGTCCCAGGAGAGGACATCCACCACAGCTCGACCTCCACCCCAGATGCCTCCCACAACAGTTTGGCAATTAAAGTCCAAGTAACTGCTAAACCTGTGACCGATTCAGCTGACAGACACAGAAAGGCCGCCTCCCTAATGTACGCATCATGATCCTAAAGACCGCCCAGTCTGGAAGCAAAGACCCAGGGACCGTCTCCTGAAAGTCATCAAGCACCACTCCAAAAAATGAACCTCGCCAGCTCTTCTGGTAGCTTCTGGAAGCCCAGCCATGGTGGAGGGGCCCCAGCTGGAGGCCTAGAGCGTTGTTAATATTTTTATTCTTCCTCTATTAATTCAAGTTAATAAATACCTCCAGCCTAAGGGGAGCAGGAGGAGGGGTGGAGAGCTCGTTGCTAGCGACCGGACAGCCCCTGGCCATGTTCATTTCAAATTACAGAGTCCCACCAGGGCCCATCAGGAGCCAGAGGCCAGGAGGCCATAGGAGGGGACACACGTGGGGAAGGGAGCAGCACTGAACTGGGGTCAGGGGCTCCCTTCTCTGCCACCAGCCGCCAGGAGCAGATGGCACAGCCTCCTGTTGACTTCTGCTCACCCGTGTCACCAGAGCCACACTCTCCTGTGTCCTGGAAGGCACACTGCATACCTGAAAGAATTAATTAGTGGGAAACAGGAAGAAAAGGGCTCAGAGCAACTGGACTGAGGCCTCGAGGCCAAAATGAGCCTCTCTGAAAATGATGCACCGGAAGTCATGCCCCTCCATGCTGAGAGTCTTTTCCAGAGACTCCCTACTGCCTGCTTCCAGGATTAAGTCCAAACTGCCCAAGAGCCTTTCCTTAACCCTCCCCTCCCACCCACACCATGCCAGGCACACACACACACACACACACACACTCACACACAAAGTCTAACCCCCCCAATCAGCCTTGGCTGATCGGCCCAATTAGTTCCCTAATCAGCCTTGGCTCCAAGACCTTTCCACCTGCTATTGTCCTACCTGGATACTTTCCCTCTCTTCACCTGGCCAACTCCCACTCCATCTCATGTTAGGTGAAGGGTGGGCAAACTACAGCCTGAAGGCCAAATGCAGCCTGCTACTTGTTTTTGTAAATAAAGTTTTATTGGAACACCACCATGCCCATCCACTGGCAAACCACCTACAGCTGTTTTTGCTTTACTACTGCAGAGCTGGATGTATGCAAGAGAGACCGTAGGGCTGCAAAGTCTAATGTATTTACTACCTGAGCCCTTACAGGGGAAGTTTTCCAACCCCTCTTAGATGACAGTTCATCCAGGAAGCTCATTAGTGTTACTTCCTCTCCCCAGATCGTTCCCCACTGAATTATAAATTGATGCTTCCATCCTACCCACAGCAATCAAGCAACAACAACAACAACAACAAACCAAAAGGCATCCAATCAGCAAGGAAGAAGTCAAACTTCCACTATTTGCAGATGACATGATACCCTATATAGAAAACCCAAAAGATTCCACCAAAAATTGCTCCACCAAAAAACATGAATTCAGTCAAGTCACATGACACAAAATCAGTGTACAGAAATCTGTTGCGTTTCTATACATCAATAATGAAGCAGCAGAAAGAGAAATTAGGGAATCAATCCCATTTACAATTGCCGCAAAAATAATAAGATACCTAGGAATAAACCTAACCCCAAAGGTGAAAGACCTGTACCCTGAAAACTATAAAACACTGATGAAAGAAATTGAAGATGACACAAAGAAATGGAAAGACATTCCATGCTCCTGGATTGGAAGAAGAAATATTGTTCAAATGTCTACTGGTGCATCCACTCTGGAAAACAGTACGGAGGCTCCTCAGAAAGTTAAAAATGGGGCTACCCTATGACCCAGCAATTGCACTACTAGGCATTAATCCAAAGGATACGAAAATACAGATTCAAAGGGGCACATGCACCCCAATGTTCATAGCAGCAATGTCTACAATAGCCAAACTATGGGAGGAGCCCAGATGTCCATCAACAGATGAACAGATAAAGAAGATGTGGTGGTATATATATGCAATGGAATATTACTCAGCCATCAAAAAGAATGAAATCTTGCCATTTGCAATGACATGTATGGAATTAGAGGGTATTATGCTAAGTGAAATAAGTTAGAGAAAGACAAATATATGATTTCACTCATATGTGGAATTTAAGAAACAAAACAGATGAACATATGGGAAGGGAAGGAAAAATAAAATAAGATGAAAACATAGTGGGAGGAAAACCATAAGAGACTCTTAACTCGAGGGAACAAACTGAGGGTTGCTGGAGGGGAGGGGGTTGGGGTGGGGTAATTGGGTGATAGGCATTAAGGAGACCACTTGAAGTAATGAGCACTGAATATTATATGCAACTGATGAATCACTAAATTCTACCCCTAAAACTAATAATATACTATATGTTAACTAAATTGAATTTAAAATAAAAAATAATAAATAAAATGTCTATACCACCAGAAGTGATCTATACATCTAATGCAATCCCTATCAAAATACCACCAGCATTTCTCTCAGAGCTAGAACAAACAATCATAAAAACTGTATGGAACCACAAAAGACCTTGAATACCCAAAGCAATCTTGAAAAAGAAAAGCAAAGCTAGAGGCATCACAATTCTGTACTTCAAGTATATTACAAAGCCGTAGTGATCAAAACAGTATGGCACTGGCACAAAAACAGACACATAAATCAATGGGACAGAATAGAAAACCCAGAAATTAACCCACAGCTGTATGGTCAGCTTACCTTTGACAAAGCAGGAAAGAATATCCAGTGGGGAAAGACAGTCTCTTCAACAAATGGCATTGGGAAAACTGGACAGCAACATGCGAAAGAATGAAACTGGACCATTTCCTTACACCACACACAGAAATAAATTCAAAATGGATTAAAGACCTAAATGTGCGACCCCAAACCATAAGCGTCTTAGAGGAGAACACAGGCAGTAGCCTCTTTGACATCGGCCGTAGCAACTTCTTTCTAAATCTGTCTCCTGAGGCAAGGAAGACAAAAGCAGGAACAAACTATTGGGGCTACATCAAAGTAAAATGCTTCTTCACAGCAAAGGAAACAATCAACAAAACTAAAAGGCAACCTTTGGAATGGCAGAAGATATTTGCAAATGACACATCTGATAAAGGTTCGTATCCAAAACATAAAGAACTTATGAAACTCAACACACCCCTCCAAAAATGAAGAATCCAATTTAAAAATGGGCAAAAGACATGACTGGAGATTTTTCCAAAGAAGACATCCAGGCACATGAAAAGATGCTCAACATCACCCACCACCAGGGAAATGCCGATCAAACCTACAACGAGATATCACCTCACACCTGCACGGGTGGCTGAACTCAATAACACAGGAAACAACAGGTGCTGGTGAGGATGCGGAGAAAGGGGAACCCTCTCGCGCTGTTGGCAGGAATGCAAATTGGTGCAGCCACTATGGAAAACAGTATGGAGTTTCCTCAAAAAGTTAAAACTAGGATTACACTACAATCCAGCAATTGCACTACTGGGTATTTACCCAAAGAATACAAAATACTAATTCAAAGGGATACACGCACCCTGACATCATTATCTACAATGGCCAAACTATGGAAACAGCCCAGGTATCCATCGACCGATGAATGGATAAAGAAGATGTGCTATGTGTATACAATGGAATATTACTCTGCCATAAAAAAGAAGGAAATCTTGCCATTTGCAGCCACGTGGATGGATCTAGAGAAATAATGCCAAGCAAAATATATCAGTCAGAGAAAGAAAAATGCCATATGATTTCACTCATAGGTGGGACTTAAGAAACAAAACAAACAAGCCTAGGGGAAAAAAAGAGAGAGCCAAATCAAGAAACAGACTCTTAGCTATAGAAAACACATGAATGGTTACCAGAGGGGAGGCAGGTGGTGGGATAGGGGAAATAGATCATGGGGACTAAGGAGGGCACTTGTCCTGATGAGCACACCTGGTGACGCGTGGAAGTGATTAATCATGACATTGTACACCCGACACGAATAGTACACTGTGTATTAACTAACTGGAATTTAACTAAAAACTTAAAAATAAATGAATAATAAATAAATTGATCCTTCCAGTCTGTTTCCTCTAAACCCTGAGCTCCGTGAGAGGAAGGCTGGTTTTTTTGCAGCTCTGATACCCCCAGAAGCCCTGAAAAAGAAGTTTGCAGAATGCAAGAATGAGCAAATGAGTAAGGGGTCTGCTGCAGCGCTAGAGAGCCCAATGTCCCCACTAAAGAGAATATAACTAACGCATGTTGTTGATGCCCAGATCGGGAGACCACACAGCAGCAGGATTTCTTTGAGAGGAACAGAGAAAGGGGAAGGCCCAAGCGTTAGTCCTGTCCAAAGAACAAAAAAGGCGCCAAAGTATCTCCTGGGGAATTGTTCCCAGAGCAACATGAGGGAGGCGTGAGGAAAGCTTCACTAATAGGTGGGACATGGACTATTATTCCAAGTTGGGACCCAAACTCTAAATCCCACCATTGGTTCCAAGGTAGCCCCACTGGTCCTCTGCATTCTGCTCAACACACATTACATTACTGTTTGGGCTGCTAACTAATCGCTCTTCTCTGCTCAGTCGTAACCTCCTGGGAAGCAGGGCTCATGTGCTCACCAGGGAATCCCTGCAGGACTTGGCACCATGTAGGCAAAAATGTATGACGCATGAACGAAGGGATGAATGAATGAAATAAACCGCAATCATCAAAGCCTGCCATCTGGCTTATAGCAGTACAGAGTTACAGGTGGGGCCAGATTTCACTCTGGGGTGCACAAAGGACTGGCCCCTGACCCAGCAAGGAACACAGAAGAGCTCTATTTCATAGGGTGGTCATGACTATTTCGTGCCTACCTTCCAACTGGCATGCTGAGGCCATACACTTGGCCTTGACAAGCTTCTCCATCATAGCCCCCAGATTCTGGATGCATTTCTGCAGTCTCAGCTGTCCCCAGCCTTGCTTCCGACCTCTGCCTTGGTTTTCGAAGGACTCACTGATTGCCTGCTTTGGTGCGACCACTCCACGTGATGCTGGTATCATGCCCCCAGACAGGCCCCCCCTTATCTTAAACCAAAATGCTGGGCAGCTGCCCTCAAGTTGCCATCCAGGAGCCAAAGCACGGTGGAGAAGGTGGCCCAGGAAGGAATTTGTATGTCTCCCCATTTATCACGCTAAAAGTCTCATTTCAAATTCCATCAACGAGGTCAAATATCAAGATAGAGAGCAGTGCCTTCTCTTTCCAGAAATGGAACCACCCTTTGGAGCGAGTGGATTTGGGGCATTTAATTTGGCAACCAAGTGACATTCCCTCCCGGAAGGCTGGCGCCTGCCAGAGCAGAGCAAAGGGAGGAAAGCAGGAGAAGCAAAAAACTCAACATGATTACCACAAGGATAGATAAAAAGGAACCATAAATTCCACTTGATGAATGAAGTCTCTCGGGAAATCCTGCAGAGTCCCTTACACGAGACGGGCGCTTAAGCCTGGGCACCTCACTCCCGAATCTCATTATCATGCTTTTCCTTTTATCTGGGTAATAACAATCACTATAATTATGCATTCAAGATACCAGCCCCATGCAAATCGTAGTGTTTCACTTGTGGTGAAGCATTCTGCGGTTTGCATAAACAACAAGCCTGTAGGATGATGCTTCTGGATGATTTGGGGGAAAGTGCATCTATGAGATAATCACAGCACCATAAAACCACAGGGTGCCCTAAATAGTAGCTAAAAAATATGTTTACCAGCTGAAGGATGACACTCTCCCTCCAGTTCTTTCTTACCTCTAGCTTAGTTTCACATTCTAAGTCATTTCCCCCATTAAGAGAAGAACCATTTGTCCTAACCTATAGAATTAAGGGCTCTGGGAAAAGACGGGTAATCAAATATTCATCAAACATTCCACTTTTGATGGACTGATAGCCACTTTCCCAGAATGTTGTGTTGAGAAGGATTCTGAACTCATACCGGGGTCTGCAAAAAACGCCTGCCCTTGGAACTGGACAGGGAATGGCCGGCCTTGGACTTACCAGATATGCCAACTCTCCCTTCGGCCATTTGACCATAGTTGAACCAGGTCAAAATGGGTACTGAAATGTCTCCCCCGTCTCTGTGCCCAGCCAACTCAAACACATCCCCATGAGTTCCCATTAAAATGTCGCTTACTCACTTCTGCGTGCCTTGCCATTGTTCCTTTCTGCTCCGGGAAAATAAACACCCCCTTGTTCAAACATGTAAAGTGATCAAATGTGTAAACTCTACATTTGCCTCTATTCTCTTCCAACACTGACCAGGAGAATCTGCTCCCACTCATCTCCATATATCCCTATTCTTACCCCAGTGCCTGGTCCACGGTAGGGGCCTGGCAACTATTCGCTGGATTCATGTTCCATGTGAACAAATTCCATCATCATCCTCATCTCACCCCAGGAGTTTTTAAAACTAATAAGGGGTTATGGATGTATTTCCACAAAGGGGAAAATTCCTGAGTAGGAAGCACCGACTTCTAATGAATGCTGGGTCTGATGTGTCAGCCACACTTTATTGGAATAGCACTTAAATGCTGACATCATTTGAAAGGTTTCCAGTTGTCCCATATGCCTCCTAAAGTCATCCTGGTGGCCTCGGGGCTTGGAGTCCCAGAGCGTCCAAATCATAGCCCTAACGGATTGCTCCACAAACGCACAGATAAAAGGTAGGAACCTGGGCCTTCTCTAGGGCTATCCTCACCAGGGATTCAAACCCACATCTCTCTCGGGCAGAAGTCAACACTGTCCGGGAAGCAGTAGGGTGCAGCAGTTAAGGGATTTGGAGTCAGGGCTGCGTCCGAACTCTGGCTCCCACTTAGGGTCTGCGACCCTAAGCAATTTCTTCACCCACTCTGAGCCTCAGTTTCTCCATGCATAATATGGGGATAATGACAATACCCACATCATGTGGGGTGCTGTGGGGATTAAACAAGAAAATGCCTGAGGCATCATGGGCACTCAATAAATCACCAATGCTGGTATTATTATAATTTTTAAAGATGTATTTATTTATTTTAAAGAAAGAACATCAGTGTGTGAGTGGTGATAGGAGAAGGAGAGGGAGAATCCTCAAGCAGGCTCCCCGCTGAGTGTGGAGCCCAACATGGGGCTCGATCTCAGGACCTGGAGATCACGACCTGAACCGAAATCAAGAGTTGAACGCTCAACCAACTGAGCCACTTGGGTGCCCCAGGTGCTGATATTATTATCAATACCCACTCATTCCACAAATGCATACAAAGTGTCCGTTGAATTCTCATTAAGAAACTAGTACTGAGAAAGACTGGCAGGACCCTCACAAAGCTAAGAGTGGTGGCAAAGACGTTCTAGGGAATAAGACAGATGGAAAACAGCTGTAGAAAGCAGCTGGTGATCGGGCAAGCTGAGCCATGGGGAGCCACCACTGGGGAGCTGGGAGCTGACATAAGCCCCTAACCCTGACCAGGGCACCGGATCAAGGAAGAGTCCCAGGAGGGAGCTTTGGCACATGGTTAGACTGCCATGTTTGGGATCTATTTTTAATAGAACCTGGCACATTCCAGCCAGATGATAATAATGAAAGTGATAAAGAAGGATAAGAAAGAATAACATTAGCTCAGAGCAAATGGTCTCCGAGCAGGCTGGACCTTAGCCACTGTGCCTGGGGGTCTTCTGGGGCAGCTTCTCTAGAAGAACCCCTGGTCTTGTCATCCATCTCGGATAAAGAGAAAGTAGTGAGGAGAGAAGGACATCACTTTGCCAGTGCAGCTCTGAAAACTTATCTGATGGTCAAGAGCAAAAGGCAAACAGGTGGCAACACCAGCCTTCTAAGACATTTAATTTAATAGACTCCAGAAAAACCCACTGGGACCAAAATGTCTGCCCCATCCCCAGTCTTAGTGCCTGAGCCTTCCTTTGGTCCTTGAAAGCCCTGCAATCTCAAAGAGATCCTCCCTCCCGCAAAATACCATTTTAATGTATTAAATAAATACACTGGCCCTGCAATTCCACTTTGAAGGCTGCCTCTTAGAGAAAAGGTGCACTCTTGCACCTGTGCACAAGGAAACACATACAGGAATTCCTCCTGCAACTCCAGTTACAACAGTGAAGGCATGGAAGCCACCGAGATGTCCATCAAAAGGGCAATCAGTAAACAATGGCATGTCCATACAGTGGAATATTATACAGCAGATGAAAGTAAATGACTAGAATGTGTGTATCACCATGGATAGATTCCAAAAACGCTGAGTGAAGAAAAGCAAGTAACAGTGATATATTCATAGTTACATACCAGTTATGAGAAAAGTTTAAAGTCTATAGAACAATACCTACCCATACCCAGGAAGGACATGCTCTGAAATGGGTTTGTTGCTGCCTCTGGGAAGAAGTAGCAGAACTGGGGGGTAGTTTTCAGGGGGGTCTTTAACCTCACCTGTTAATTGTTGTTGTTGGGGAAAAAACAGCAAAGCAAACAGGAAAAAAATGTTCATATGCATTCATTCTGAGTAGTGGGACCTAAAGGGTCCATTCTATTAGTCATTGCATTTTTCTATGTACTTTATAATTTCTCAGAAAATTACACCCCTCAGGGGACAACCTCTGAGCACTATATTACTGTGAGGTAAGGGTCTGGGAAAAAGAAAAGAAGAGATACTGCCCGCCTTTGTGATAGGCAGCTGTGTTCTGGCAGAGCCTGCCTGCCCACTGCTACTAGAAAAAGACCAGGAGGTCTGAGGTTCTGTCAAGGGCTAGCGCACCATCCTAATAGCAATGATATTAACAAAAGCCAACACTTACTTTGCACCAGGCACGGTGCTAAGCTCTTTACAAACAGTATCTTATACATGAAAAAAGAGAGAACACCTGCCTTCCGATAGAGATTCCCACATCTTCTAGTGCCAGAAAATAAGGCAATGCTCTCTGAAAGACAAGAACATGTCTAAAGGATGCAGGAACCAGCTGGAAGGGGCTTTTGCTGGCCACATGGAAAACAAATGACCATCAAAATAAATAGTGACAGTAAGGACTCTAACCTACTGAATTAAATAAGAATCCATGAGACCACATGGATATAAACAAAGAAAGAGAAAGGGGAAGTTATTTTCCTTTCAGTAGAAAGCTGACTAGCGAATATAGAAGAAATGGTGGAATGAGAAATGACCATTTGGAAACCATCACAATAATACTTGATTTAGTTAAGAATCATCAGTGGACGTTAAAATCAGTGGTGGAATTTGGAGGAGTAAAAAAACGTTTACATGGTTTCCAAGTATCTCCCCGTAAGATACATACTAATCTCAATGGGTAAAATAGTAACTGTACAGTACAGAAATGGGCAGACACCAAACCCCCACCAAATGATCATAATTAGCAATACGAGTAATTGGCCAAAGTAACATGCATTTCCTGCTCCAAGGCACTGAGGATACCATCACCTCTCTGCTAAAATTGTATAACCTGAATTGAATCATAAAGAAACATCAGACAAAACCAAATTGAGAGATGGTCTATAAAATAGAGCATGTCCCAGGAATACTTCCTCATCAGAGGAAATTAAGGGGTCATGATAATGTGACTCACCACGGGATCTGCATTTTTCTTTTGCATTGAGACACCTGAAACCTGAATAAAGTTACACATCTGGGAAGTGGGGAAGTCAGGATGCAAACCTAGGCCACCTGGCTCCAGAGTCCAAAGCCTCACCCACTCATCCTCCCGTGTCCCCGCAGACTTTGGGTGAGAACGAGCCGCAACTCTAGTACTTAATTCATCTGAATGAGCTTGGACAAAGCATGTTCCCTCTTAAAGCCTATTTCCTCACTTGCAAAATGGGTTTAAATAAAATAAACCATGCAAAGTACCAGCATACAGTAAGTGTTCAATAAGGGAGGCCATCGTGCATATTATTAGAGCTATCATTCAATCAACAAACCCTTTCCTTTAGCGGAAATGTGCTGAGTATCGAGCTTAATGCAACAATATTAATGATTACCTGTTTTAGTTCAGGTTCCCCCAAAATCAGATCCTCAGAGAAATTTTGGTGGTGCAAGCAGTATATTCGGGAGGTAACCCCAGGAAGTAGGATGAAGTGGAGAGGTGAGGTGGGAAAGGAAGGAAAGTCCATAAAAGATGTGACATGGGGGATGGGGTGGGGGTGCGGGCTGTGCCATCATAGGGCTGACCCCATGGGGCTCGGTCCCTCTGGGGATCCTCCAAGAAAGTGTATAGAACACGAGACAGAGGCAGGTGCCGAATAAGTAAAACTCCTCCACATATAATCAGATCGAATCTCACCAGAATAATATCTTCCATTATTCCTTGTAAATTACAAGGTACTTCTGACGAAATACTGTGTTACCCAGCTCACAGCGCACCCGACCACAGTAATTTCTGACAAAATAAGCACACTGCTGAGCTAATTTTTCATGGTGGAACTTCAGAGCTGCTACGTCAGTAGGAATGTGGTGATGAACGATGCCTCATTGTTGTTTTTATAAGCCTCTGGGGCATATACAAGAAGATGGTTTTGATGGCATTTAGAAAGCCAGATTTATTTTCAGTGAGTCTCCCTGGACTCATCACAGAACTGACAGATTCAGCAGCTGGAGGGGGAGTGTGAGGTCTCAGTGAGGGTAGGACTCTATTCTTGCTCCAGACCTAGGAAAGTGGGCCTGGGATGTGGGGGAGGGGAGCACTAGGTCAATGCTGGCCAGGAAGCTGGGGCTGTGGATAAAACTTTCTTATGCAAAGTAGTAACAACACTTTAAAAAATTGATAAGCATAGATTTTACTGGAAATATTTATGAATTATATTATTATAATACACATATTATATAGTATATAAATTACAACAGATCTTATTAAAGACCTCACTGAATCAAAATAAGAAATTCAGTGTGAATTAGTGACAAATCCACCTTACAAGATTTTTAAAGAGAAGCGAAGGAAAAGAGTGAACACCACCTTTTCGTCTTCTGCAAAGGGGAATTTGGCCTTGGGCTGATTCTCCAGGTCTGATCCTCTGAATACCCCTACAGTAGAAATGTCAACTGTTTTAATAGACTGCGTTGCCTGTGGGTGGCAGATTGCCTGTGGACTGGGAGTTCTCACTGTGAACTTGAAATGCCTGAGGAGGGACACAGGCCTTGGGGACCCTTGATCTGCATGACTGTTAAAACTACGCATGTCCCCTGCAAGGCCCCCGGGTGCTACCTGGATGGAGCTGTTACAAGAGCGACTGCCCCCTAAGTCAGGATGGCTCTCACACCTCCTTAATGTGGGTCTCATCACCTTGCTCCTGAACTGCCACTGGGAGGTGGGGGCAAGGAAGTGTAGCCCCTGAGGACCCACAGAAAAGACACCCAAAGCGCTACCCTGCTTCCTCCAAGGTCAACCTAATGCCAACTGTGACCTATATTAATCTCGTGTGTCTGAATGCTTAATTAGACCTAAAAGGACCCCTTGCATGAGCATGGCAGAAGCATTCCTTTTAAATGAATATACTATTAAACTGAGGGCTTCAGAGGGGAAGGGGGTGGGGGAATGGGATAGGCTGGTGATGGGTAGTAAGGAGAGCACGTATTGCATGGTGCACTGGGTGTTATACACAACTAATGAATCATCGAACTTTACATCAAAAACCAGGGATGTACTGTATGGTGACTAACGTAATATAATAAAAAAAATTTTTTTTAATTAAAAAAATAAATGAATATACTATTACATACAAATTCATCACTCCACTGGTGCCCTTACAAATCCACTAGAGTTTGTTGTAATAATCAGCACAATGATCTACAGGTATGTGTCAGTGAGTTTGAGTGTTTGCATGTCATTAGTTTTCTAAGACAAACAAAAGATCCCTCCTGAAATCCTATGTATGTAATTAACGTGTTGAGCAAAGCCTGTTCATACTAGCTACAAATGATATAGCCCAGGCCACTGACAGAATCCGAATTCGCTGGAACTAGAATGAGGATGAGCGTGGGTCTCATCCAGCCTGGCTGCCTTGCTCGCTGGCCACCTGAGGGTTTTCAAGCATTCCCCCAGAACAGCAGGGGAGCAATGTGTCATACCTAAACAACACAGAGGTCTGAGAGCAGAGGCATGCACAAAGGCACCTTCCAGATGTGCTTTGGGGAAAACAGAAGAACTTCTAAAAGGGATAAAGTGCGAGAAGGTCACAAGTGGAATATTTATATTTATGCAGGACTGACAAAAGCAATTCACATTAGTCAATGTATAGAGTATGGTTCTGATCATGGAGAAAGTAAACTAAATATATTGTATATGCACATACAAACACAATCTGTGTGTTTATGCAAGGATTCCCAGCAAAGGATTCCAGCAGTTCTAGTGTCTCTCTATGGCAAGAGGAAGGGTGACTTTGCCTTGTATGGCTTACACTTTATATTGCTTGTATTTTCAAAATAAAGATGTGTCTGGAAATGGCTTCTTTTTTTTTTTAATTCATTCTTCCTCTTTTTTTATTATGTTATGTTAGTCACCATATAGTATTTCATTAGTTTTTGACGTAGAAATGACTTCTGTAATGAAAACAAAATTGTAATTGAAAATCACCTTAAAAAAGATTTGCAAAAAAGGGATGGGGTTCACCATGGAATTCCTCTTGAATACTGAACTTCTCCCATGCATTTAAAAATGGCATTGGTTTTCAGAAATCCAACTTGCCCTTCCAGATTCTCTCACAAGAGAAAGCAAGTCATTTGCATCACGGATGGGCAGACAGACAGACATACAACTCCTAACGCACGTAAGAATTGTTAGGCTTTTCCTTTTTCCCACACCGTTGGCCATGGGATCCCTGGACTGAAGGTAAGTGACCGAAATCCCTGAGATTGCATGGACTGAATTTTCCAAATGGCTGACAGTAAGGAATCGGTGTCAACTGATCCATGTAAGTGTGGCCACAAAGCCGGGGGGGAAAGACTGATAAGGACACTGGGAAGGCTCTTGATAACCCCCAATGTCTAAGTCTAACTGCATCTATAGGATTATATCCACAGAGCCATGTCAGTGTTTTTCAATCTTTTTTTCAGTATGACTCTCTAAGGAAACGTTTTGGATTTTTGTTTTAATTGTTACCCCTAACCCCTGATGAAATTTTAATACTACAAATATACCATATATCTGTTTATGTAAGTGGCTCTTGGGAGGGCTACAAACTATTGTAATATCAGGTGGGGGCATTTTGTTTGTTTGTTTTTTGCGGTTTTTTTGTTTTGTTTTGTTTTGTTTTGTTTTGTTTTTTTGCCTTCCTGCACCAAGAACTGATTTTGCTCCCCTGGGCATGATTTCAGCCCTGTTGAAAAACCACTCTGGGTACGTATGTTATGTGTATATACATTCTACATACACACATACACATACACATACATACATAGAAAACAAAGGACCAGCATATACTTTCTACTTTCTTCATCAATTTCCTGTGTTGCCTCAATTTCCACAATAATCACGTGTTACCTTTAATGGGTGGGGTGGTGTGGAAAAGCAGTCTTTTCTCCCCATGTGAATGTATGTGTGTATATGCGTGCATTTTAGTAATGCCATCTAAGTAAAACCACCCACTTAACTCAAATGCAAAGAAAAAAAAAAAAGGAAAGGAAAGGAAAAGAAGAAAGTAAATAGGACTTTGAGAATGAATACTAGGCAGGAAAAATGGTTTTGACTAAGATCAGTCATAGTAGTTCTGGTATTTTCCAGCATACCAAGTCTCCCAGTGGAGGTGAGAGATGTGCTATGGCTAATACTTTCTTTTCTTGCCATGTTTTTTTCTAGAAATGCCCATGGTATACTATTGGGGACAGGCTTGGAATCCAAGCAGACCATCTGATACATACCACCATGAGTATGCCGAGGGTAAAGGGTCTAAAACCTAGCCTTCCTCCAACCTGAAACCTACCAGGGTGTTGGGGCTTGAAAACTCACAAGAATCAATGGTCTCGAAAGACTCAGATCTGTTCAGAAAGACCTGTGACTATTGAAACTCTGCTTTATCCATTAAGGGCACATAAAGGAAGACTTAGGACAGCCAAGTTGGCAACAAAGAACCATGCCCAGCAGAGGTACAGAGTTGAACAAGAGAAGAAACCAGACATGAAAGAGACAAATGAAACCAGAATGAGTCGAGTAATTCAGGATAAACGGCTGGCTTCTCAAACCTTCTCACCTAATCCCTGATGGGGTTTATTCTAGCATCAAAGCCATCCAGAGTAGAAAGAGCCCCCAGAGGGATGCCTGGGTGGGTGAGTTGGTTAAGCGGCTGCCTTCAACTCAGGTCATGATTCCAGGGTCCTGGGATCAAGTCCCACATGGGGCTCCTTGTTCAGCACGGAACCTGCTTCTCCCTCTGCCTGCTCTTCCTGACACTCCCCCTGCTTGTGCTCGCTCTCTCTCTGACAAATAAATAAATAAAATCTTAAAAAAAAAAAAAGAGCCCCAGAGTAAGAATATACGTGTGTGTGTATACATACACACATACACACACACATAAATACATGTGTGTGTGTGTTTCACAAAATAACACTAATAGTTAGCCTCCCTACATACAATGCATCCCAATATCTAGCCTGGGCTATTCTACTTCATTGTCTTAATGCTGGTTGCAGCCCGGTAAAATGGTGTCATCATCCACAAATGGGTCATTACCACAGATTCAATAGCACACACCTATTCAAGAACCTGACCCCTCTGCTGCTTGCATGCTGTGAATCTCAGCATCCTGTGAGGTGAGCCAGGAGAAGCACCTTCTCCAAGGAAGTGTTGAAGTTGATACACTGGACAGAAGAACCCTGATGGGCAAAGCTGAACTTGGCCTGAATCCTGATAGACAATTTCTAAAACAGCTGATGGTGGACGAGTTGATTTGGAAGGCCTTGAAAAAGTAGGTGATTCAACCCTATCCAGACAAAGTAAATCCCTCGGGGGTCTGGGGAAAGGCTCACATCTAAAGTGTAGTACTGGCATAAAAATAGACTCATAGGCGGATGGAACAGAATCAAAGACCTAGAAATAAACCCAAGTATATATGGTCAACTAATATTTGACAGGGGAACCAAGAGCACTCAATGAGGAAGGATAATGTCTTCAATAAATGACATTGGGAAAACTGAATATTCCACATGCAAAAGAGTGGAACTGGATCCCTATCTTATATCATTCACAAAACTTAACTCAAAATGAATTAAAGACTTAAACCTAAGTCCTGAAACTGTAACTCCTAGAAGAAACCATAGGGGAAAATCTCCTTGATGACTTCTTTGGTTATGATACCAAAAGTACGAGCAACAGAAGCAAAAATAAACAGATGGAATGATATCAAACTAAAAAGCAAAAAAAAAAAAATCAAAAAATGAAGAAGCAACCTATAGAACAGGAGAAAATATTTACAAATCCGATAAGGCATTAATAACCAAATTACATAAGAAACTCTTCCAACTCAATAGCAAAAAATCATCATCATCAACTGATTTTTAAGTGGGCAGGTAACCTTAATAGACATTTTTTCCAAAGAAGACATAAAAATGGCCAACAGATCCATGAAAAGCTGCTCAACATCACTTATCATCAGGGACATGCAAATCAAAACCGCAATGAGACATCACCTCACTCCCATTAGGATGGCTATTATCAAAAAGACAAGAGATGATAAGTTCTGGTAGGGACGTGGGAAAAAGGGAATCCTCATGCACCATTGGTGGGAATGTAAATTGGTGCAACCACTATGGAAAACAGCATGGAGGTTCCTCAAAAAAATTAAAATAGAACTACCCCATGATCCAGCCATTCTACTTCTGGGTGTATATGCAAAGGAGATGAAACTGCCATCTTGAAGAGATATCTGCACCCCCTTGTTCATTGCAGCATTATTCATAGTAGCCAACACATGGAAGCAACCTAAGTGTCTGTCGACAGGTGAATGGATAAAGAAAACGTTGCACACACACACGTACACACACTGTGGAATATTACTCAGCCATAAAAGGAAGGAAATCTTGCCATTTGCAACAACACAGATAGACCTTGAAGGGCATTATGCTGAGTCAAATTGGTCAGACAGAGAAAGACAAATACTGCCTGACCTCACTTATATGGGGAATCTGAAAACATCCAGCATAGAAGCAGAGAGTAGAATAGGTTTTCTAGGGGTTGGGGGCTGAGGGAAATGGGGCAATGTTGGTCAAAAGATGAAAACTTCTAGTTATAAGATGAATAAGTTTTGGGATCTAGGGCGCAGCCTAGTGACTATAGTTAACAACATTGTGTTATATACTTGAAAGTTACTAAGAGAATAAATCTTAAATATGCTCACCCCAAAAAAATTCTGTGAGGTGATGGAGGTGTTAACTAACCTTATTGTGGTATGATAATCATTTTGCCATACCTCTGTGTGTTAAATCATCACTCTGTACACCTTAAATGTACATATTATATACCAATAAAGCTAGAGAAAGCACCTAAAGGTCAGCCTTTCCCACTTCACCCCTTCCTTATAGAGCAAAGATCATGTGTCCATAGAGCCTTCTTTCAAGTTCTACAACTCCTGGGGGTCAGCACAGGGAGGGGTGAGGGAGATGTGCCGTTGGGAGAAACCACAGCCTCAGACCATGAGTGGCCATCATATATGATCAGGCCTTTCATCCTGAAGACCTTGCCAGTGCCTTATAAGGGAGAATCACCCTCTCTAGCACAGCTTATGACAGAGCAGACTACAGCCTAGGGCACCAAACCCAGTCAGGCACCTATTTTTTACAAATAAAGTTTTATTGGATCATTGCCATGTCCATTTATTTATCTATTGTCTACAGAAAAAGTTGGCCAACCCCTAGCTTTCCTAACTCTTTTGTTGTTGTTGTGATTGATAGATAGATAGATAGATAGATAGATAGATAGATAGATAGATAGATATAGATAGATAGATAGATATAGATAGATAGATAGATGATAGATAGATGATAGATAGATAGATAGATGATAGATAGATAGATAGATGATAGATAGATATAGATAGATGATAGATAGATAGATAGATGATAGATAGATGATAGATGATAGATGATAGATAGATAGATAGATAGATAGATAGATAGATAGATGATAGATAGATGATAGATGATAGATAGATAGATAGATAGATAGATGAATAGATAGGAAGAAAGAAAGAGAACAAAGTTTATCATTTAACCATTTTTAAGGTTACAGTTTCAGTATTAAGTACATTCGCACTTTATACAACCACCATCACCATCCATCTCCAGGACTTTTTCATTCCCGAACCTGAAGCTCTGTGCCCAGTAAGCACTAATCCCCATTTCCCCTCCATCAGCCCCTGGCCCCCACCCTTCTACTTTCTGTCTCTGTGAATTTGCGTGCTCTCAGGTAACTCATGCAAGTGAATTCATACAACAGCTGTCCCTTTGTGACTGGCTTCCTCTACTTGGCATCCCGCATTTGAGATTCATCCACGTGAAGCATGTGTCAGATTTTCATTCCTCTTGATGGCTGCATACTATTCCACCAGATAGAGGGGACATATTGCGTAGCCATTCATCGGCCTATGGGCACTTGGGCTGTTCACACTTTGGGGCTGCTGTGAAGAGTGCTGCCTCCTGCCTAACTCTTGAGTCTCCTCCAGCATCACTTGCCTTGGTCCCTTAGCCACAGAGGCCTTCTGTCACCTTCTGTCGATTCCTCAAGTGTACCGTGCCCCCTTCCACCTCTCGGCTGGAGTACTTCCCACGCCCCCCACCTCCACCCCTTCACCCTCTTAACCCCTCCTTGGCCGTCAGTCTAATCATCACTTCTGGGAACTCTCCATGACCAGACTCTCCCTAGTTCCCCCACTCACCTCCCTCCCAGCTCAAACTCGATCAGCTCTATCTGGCCACAAGCTCGGCTGGTGCCCTGAACTGCATCTTCAGAGCCTCTAACACTGTTTGTAATTACTGGACACAATCTTATAATATTTATGTGTGGTTATTTGATTAATGTCAGACTTCACGAGACCAAGGCTACGTCTTTGCTTCCCGTTATACCCCCACTGACTAGCCCAGAGCCAAGAACAAACCACATTTCATCAATTCTAAGACATACATATTTTTTAAGTTTATCTCAGGATGCAGCTTACAATCAATGTCTTAGACCCACCTGCATATGGTGATGAGAGCTCACGAGACACTGGCTCAAACAGTGAAGACCCCTGCAGGCAGGTGCTACTCTGAACCTCCCAGGGGGTGACTGACGGCAACAGAAGGGGTCAGGTGTGAGTCCCAGAGGGTCCTGGGACCGTGTTGCAAAAGTAACAGATGACAGCCACATGGGCTCTCTATTGCTTGAGACAGGAGGAAGGGAGAAGGTCTGAGATTGGGGCAGGTCTCCTGAGTCCCTCTACATATCTGCCTGGGATGGAGATCCAGCCCCGGATAAATTCCCAAGTCAAAGGTGAATGGGTACAGCTAGGGGGTGGGGGTCTAAAAATCCCTGAGAGCCTTTGCAATGTCACAGGAAGCCAGGGCCTCTGCACTTTGTTTCCTACAGGAGCCTGGGTCAGACACGCTGTCTCTGGCTGGCCTCAGCCCCCCACATGGGCCTTCATGTGCTGGAAATGAACTGGAACTCTCCCCACTGCTCCCCCACATCCTGCTGCAGGATCTCAGAGCAGGGATCCAGGGCTCTGACACATAACAGGCGCCAAACTTAGACTCCTTATTGGTGTCTCCTAACGAGATTATAAATTATCATTTTATGTTCTATACCTTAATGGGAATTTCATTCAAGTGTACATATCAAAAACATGCCACCCACTTTGGAAGCCTGTTTAGCATTTCTTCCATTTTTAATACACTGAGAACCTCAAAAGAATGCAAGGGACCCAGGCGACCGTCAGCCTCCGAGGGGTCCTGCAGGGAGCTTCCTCGTCCCTTCCGCTGGCTGGTATGTAGCTACAGATACTGTGTCACCCTCTGCTGGCAGCAAGATCCCCCCCAAACCGGAGCCAGGCACACACTGCACCCTACTTTGATGATGTTCCCCCTGGGTGCCTAGAGACCCACTCTAAGCTTCTGTATGAAGTCCTTTGCTCTGATAGTCTAGTTCCCCACACTCTGTCCCACCCCCAGCCCCAAGCAGACCCGGCCATGCCTTTTCATTATAAGCACTAGCATGTTCCTCCACATGCTGCCCAGTACAGCAGCCCCTTGCCCCACGGGGCCATCGCACACTTAGAGCACAGAGAGTCTGAATGGAGATGAGCTCGCAGTGTAACATACACACCGGATTTCAAAGCCTTCATACGGAAAAAAGAATGCAAAATATTTCAGTATTAATATTTTATACTGATTCTATGTTGTAATGGTAATATTTTGCCATATTGGGTTAAATGACACATATTATAAAAATACCACTTGTTTCTTTTCACCTCTTTAACGCGATACTAGAAAATGTGAGGTCAGGCCTGCAGCTCACAGCCCATTTCTAGGGGCAGCGCTAAGGCAGAGTTGGCAGGAGCCAGCAAGCTCTCCCTGTCCAAGGGCTAGACGGCAAATGTTTTCGGCTTTGCGGGCCAGACCCAACTCAGCCGTGCGGCAGGAAAGCAGCCACAGACAACGCACACGGGAATGAACTTGATTGCGTTGCAATAAATGCAGATTTGGCCCCCAGGCGATAGTTTACCAACTCCTGCCTGCTTTAGATAATCCATCGCATAAGAAGGGTCATTTCTGGAAAGTGCTATTCATTTTCTCATGGGCCCTCCGTCAAAAGCCACCTTTCATTCAACTGAAGAAAGAAAACACAGGTGCATTCGAGGCTCCCCTAACCCGGGGTGGTCCTGGGGCCATGAAGCAGCCCCTAGCAGCCCCCGGGCTCAGCAGCCCCAGGGCACCCACCAAACACACTTACTTGGGCGTGTGGGCCTCATCCACGCGGTGACCCAGCTGGAATTCGTGGGACTTGCTTCGATGCAGGGCCGTGAAACCTGGAATCAAGTGGATCAGCTTCCGGGAGGAGGGTGGTGGGGTCCCCGGAGGCTTCAGCTTGTTCTTCCTCCTCATGGGTGGTGTGCCAGGTGGGGTCACGGTGGTGACGATGTTGGGGGTGCGCGGCGGGGTACGGACGGCGTGCCGCTGCCGGGGCGACGGGGGCAGGGAACGGTGGCCTGACTCCAGTGGCGGTGGCGGGCACAGACCAGGGTAGGCATCCACGGTGAGCCTGTCCACGTGGGTGTACACGGGGGCCCCGGGAGAGGGGCTGGCGTGACAGTAATGCTGGACACACTTGGTCTGGACCCTGGGGCTCTGGGAGAGGTGGGTACGGATCCACGGGGTGGGCTCCGGGGGGCACACAGGGTTGTTCTCCTTCCCCGTCTCTGTGGTGGGCCACTGGATGGTCCAGTCCTGTTTGGAAAGGTTGCCTCCTGAGTTGGAACAAAGGAGCAGAGAGACAACACATAAGACATGAGAAAGCCTGGCAGGTTACACGGTACACACCTTATGGTGTCTGCACATTACAGTGAATACACCTTACAGCGTATGCACATCACACCCTATCCACACCACAGTGTGTATGCACACTATCCCTTATGCACCTTACAGCGTATGCACATCACACCCTATCCACGCTGCACTGTGTATGCACCCTACCCCTTATGCACCCTACAGCGTATGCACATCACACCCTATCCACGCCGCACTGTGTATGCACCCTACCCCTTATGCACCCTACAGCGTATGCACATCACACCCTATCCACACTGCACTGTGTATGCACACTATCCCTTATGCACCCTACAGCGTATGCACATCACACCCTATCCACGCCGCACTGTGTATGCACACTATCCCTTATGCACCTTACAGCGTATGCACATCACACCCTATCCACACTGCACTGTGTATGCACACTATCCCTTATGCACCTTACAGCGTATGCACATCACACCCTATCCACGCCGCACTGTGTATGCACCCTACCCCTTATGCACCCTACAGTGTATGCACATCACACCCTATCCATGCCGCACCGTGTATGCACACTACACTGCATACACATTTACATAAATTCATCTCCTCTTGGCCCCTCCAAAAAGAGAATGAAATCTCTTTGCTGACCCTCTCAGCATAATCTCCATTCAACAGCCTTGCCCCCCACTCTCCTGTGGCTGGGGAGCCCACAATTCAAATGTCCAGAAAAGCAAAGGAGTAAATTCTCGCTTTTGGAGCTTCCAAGGATCCTACTTCCAGCAGTTTCAAGGTGATTTAAAGGATTTTCAATGATAACCTTTCCCTTACAAAGCAGTTTTACTAGCGAGCCCCTATTTGAGATACATGAATTCTGTAGAAGTCACGTTCACCCCCAGTCACTCCCTGACCACTTATGCAGCCACTGCATACTTGTCCCAGATCTGCTGTCACTGTGGGCTCAGGCACACCTTCATCCAACAGTTTCTGAATTGGCCAGGCACTATGCTCGAGAGAGGCAGAGCAGGGCACACCTAGTCCAGGCTCTCTGCTTCCCTAGACTTAACGTTCTGCTGAGGGAGAAACACGATAGATAAGAAAACACACTCACGAAAGGATTTTGGAGGAGGATGAGTGCCTGAGTGCTGGGGGCAGGGCAGGGGGGCAGAAGAGATGTGATAAGAGAATTGGCAATGGTGAATGCGTGCCAGCCACAGAACACCACACAGCCATGAAAAGGAACGAGCTATGGAGCACACAGCAACCTGGGTGACCTTCCAGACAACTGTGCTGAGCAGACAAAGCCAACCCCAGGTTACATATAAGATTTCATTCACATTCCACTTTTGAAACAACCACATTTTAGAAGTAGAGGATAGATTGGTGGTTGCCAGGATTTAGGGATGGAGGACACAGGCAGGAGGGAGGTGAGTGTGGCCATAAAAGGACAAATGCAAGGGATACTTGTATTGTTGGAACTGTCCAGTGTCCTCATCGCGGTGATTGTGAACTCATCCAGGTGATAAAATTGCACACACACTCACACACACAGGAGTCATTGTAAAGCTGGGGAAACCTGAACAAGACCACAAGATCAGGAGGTTGCACTGATGTCAATAATACGGTTGCAATGTTGTACTAGAGTTTTACAAAAAGTTACCAGTTGGGAGAAACTGAGCAAGCTGTACAAGGGATCTGTTATGGACTGAATGCTTCCGTCCTCCAAAATCCTGCCGTTGAAATCCTAACCCCCACGGTGATGGTAGTTGGAGGTGGGGCCTTGGGGAGGTGATCGGGTGAAGATGAGGTGTCGCAGGTGGAACTTTCCGGATCGGATTGGTGCCCTTACACGGAGTGGAAGACACAGGAGGTCCAAGGAAAGAAAGGCCATGGGAGACCGCAACGTGGCTGTCTAGACGCCAGGAAGAAGACCCTCAGCAAGAACCGAATCTGGAAGCACCTTGATCTTGGACTTCCAGCCTCCAGCACTCTGAGAAGTAACGTCTGTTGCTTAAGCCCCCCTGTCTGTGGTATTTGTTAGAGCAGCCTGGACAGACGGTAACAGGATCGCTCTGTATTATTTCTTACAACTGCAGGTCAATCTACAATTAGCTCAATTGGGGGAGGGGCTGACTTTAGGTAGAGTGCTCAGCCTCCTAAAGAAGTGATATTTAAGCTGGCATCGAGGACAAGAAGGGGATTGCCAAGAACCAAGGACAGGGTATGGCAGGTGTGGGGTGAGGGGAGGAGGATGACAAGGACAAAAGCATACAGGTAGGAAGGGCTTCTTTTTTGTTGTTGTTGTTAAGCCTTGCAACAGTTTATTAGGAAAAATGGAAGCATTAAAAAATATCCCTGCTGGGGGCATCTGCATGGCTCCGTCAGTTAAGCATCTGCCTTCAGCTCAGGTCACTATCCCAGGGCCCTGGGATCAAGTCCCACACCGGGCTCCCTGCTCAGCGGGGAGCCTGCTTCTCCCTCTGCCTGCCGCTTCCCCTGCTTGTGCTCTCTCTGTCTCTCTCAAATAAATAAATAAATAAATAAATAAATAAATAAATAAATAAATAAATAAAATCTTTTTAAAAATAAAGTCCCCACTGTCTGCATGCAAGCTGGGGTTTTCAGCCCTGGTATAAGTTAAACCAAAAAATAAAAATAAAAAATCCAATCATGAATGAACATTTTTCACTCCTTTGCCATACTGGAAGGGCAAATATCAATGTGGTCTACGAGCACAGACTCCGTGCTAAGAGATATAAAAGTGTAAGGGTCAATGATACCAAGTTGACAGGTTCCGAAACCATCTAAGTTATGGTAGGCACTTTCCTTAGTCCCTTTTCGGGGTGCCTTTTCAAAGGCAGTGTGCCCGAGGCATGGTGACAATGGAGTGAGTGTCTCAAGGAGAGGCCAAAGGGACAGGCAAGCGACAGGCCACCAGGGCCATAGGCCAAACTGCAGTGTGGATTTAATGCCAAGGTCAGTGGGAAACCAGTGAGAGTTTTGATACAAAGTTCCCTTCTCAAAGACCCTGTTTGGACAAAGAGAGCCCGTGAGGGGTTTTGCAGGGCTCCAGGCAAGAGATGACACTGGTCCCCACGTGGGTGGTGGCAGCAAAGACAGAAAGAAGTCAGTGGGGATCGCCGCACGACACAGCAGGACCTGGCAGAAGGCGATCGAGTGGGCCCTCCCATCACGGGCCAAGGAGGCGGCAAGGGGCAGAAACGAATTCCAGTTCACGGCCGACTAGCAATAACCATAATAATTACTATAAGGACCATAACAAGAGCTAATTTATAGAACATTTGACAGTTTACAAAGTGCTTTCATGAACACTGACTCACTGCCTCATTTTTAATTAAAGCTACTCATTTGGTTATTATATATTCATTACAGAAAAATTAGAAAACTCAGATAAGGAGAAAGGCAATGTTGGTCCAAAGCCTAACCACCATCCCTATTAATGTTTGGCTGTGGAGCCTGCCAGATGGTTTTCTGTGCATCTTTTTTAAAGAAATGCCATAAGATCTTATTTAACGACTTGTCATCTGCTTTCTTCATTTGTTATATTAGGATCGCTTTACATCTTATCTAATTTTTGTGACTCTGTGTGCAAAGGGCCATTTTGATCTCTACTTTGTAGATAAGGAGGTGAATGTGCAGAGGTGAAGATGTGCCCAAGGTCACACCAGAGAGGGGAAATGGTAGCTGGGACTCAAACCCAGGGCCGGGGCCACCTCCACAACCAGGGCCCAGGGGCATCTGAGACAGAGGCCTGGGACTCTACCAAGGACCCCAGGCCATCATGGACGAGCCAAATGGGAATAGAAACTGGAGCGAGGGCTCATTTCTGACATGGGTCTCCCTTTTCCCTTCTCCCAGACTTTGCCAGAACATTCTACCAAAGTCACCATCATTATGGTGGTGTGTAAATCTCAAATTTAGACAAACATGTTATTAACCCTGTGACTAAGAGCCAGCTCGGGAGTCTTATGACTTGGCCCTCTGTCTGGCTACCCACTTACTGGCTGTGTGGCCTTGGGCACTCATCTGACCCCTCTGAGTCTGCTTTATCACCTGTGAAATGGGACAAAATAGGGCCTGCCCCAGGGGAACGATAGGAGGATAAACGCAATAGCACGAGTGATGTGCTTACTTAGCCCAGCACCTGACACAGGCAGGAACTCCATACACGTGAGGTATGCATGCTGGGATTCTCAAGCCTGCAGTGATACGGCGTTATCGCCCCTTTAAAGAATGCGCCCTCGTGCTGACAAGTAAACATGGCAGATGCGACCCCCACCCTGTGCGTCTCCCCAAAGCTGATGCTCGGAGGTGCTGAATGCCATATAAAATATATTGTCTGTATCATATCAGCGGTAATAAGCTACTATGGAGGAAGAAAAGTGGGCACAGGTGCTGGGGGGAAAAGTGCTGGGGGACAAGGGGGAGGAGGTGACAATGGACACAAGCAAATACTGGAGTGAGCGCAGACTACGTTAATGAGATAAAATGAGTCAGTTCATTGACACAGAGCCTGGACTACCACATGCTGCAGACCGATGGGCAGATGACTGAGGGGGATGAAGACATCTATTCTGGATGCCGGAGACTCATCCAGTTTGCTTCTGAGGCACTAGCTGTGCCTGCCCCTGGGGTTGGGTGTGTGTCTCTCTCCTGCCCTCAAGATGCTCACCGTCTGGTGTGGAGACTCACAATGAAACAAGCACTCACTACAATTCCGCTCCTAGGTATCGGCCCAAAGGAAGTGAATGCAGGCACTCGAATGCTTGGATGTGAATGTTCCCAGCAGCTGTGGGCACACCAGGCAAAAGGTAGAAACAAGGCCAACGTCTGTTGATGACGGATGGATACACCAAACGTGGCATGTCTCTACAATGGAATATTATTCTGCCATAAAAAAGAACGAAGTGCTGACGCGTGCTACAATGGGACGCACCTCAAACGTATTATGCTAAGTGAAAGAAGCCACACGTGAAAAATCATTGCGTATGATCCCATTTACAAAGTGTCTGGGATAGGCAACTCTCTAGAGACAGCAAGCAGATTCGTGGCTGCCAGAGGCTGGGGGGAGGGGGAGGGGGAAATGGGGAGCAACTGTTTCATGGGTACAGGGTTTCCTTTTGGGGTGATAAAAGTGTTTGGGAACTAAACAGAGGCAGTGGTTGCACCATATTGTGAATGCACTAAATGCCATGGAGCTGTTCCCTTTAAAATGGCCATTGCTCTGAGCTTCACCTCGATGAAGTAAATAAGTACCCACAATGTGGAACAGGGAATCTGATGTCAGAGACAGCACAGGTGTGTGAGAACAGAGGCCAGCAACCCGGCTCCCAGGGGAAGGGTAGGGAAAGGCACCCTGGAGGAGGTGGCATCGATGCCCAGACCTTGAGGTTGAAGGAGAACTCACCAGGAAAGCAATGGAGTCAAGAGTGGAGGAAGAAGGGTGGAGACGGGACAGCAGGGTCAAGGCCAGGAGATGATGGGACAGGTTGAGTACAGAGGGCTACAGGGAGCTCAGTGTGGCTGGAGCTATATGGAGGGAGGAAGCAATTCAGGCTGAGGCTGGAAAGCAGGGTGAAGGAAGACCATCCGGGGACTCGCTCTCCTAAGTGCAGAAGGATATTGGGGGGGGGGCCAACATAACTGATCCCCTGTGGCTAGCCTCCCAAAAGGAGGTGGTCTCCTGCAGAGCTTCTTCAAACCTGCAGTAGTCAAAGGCTCATGGCCCTCAAACCGGGGAACGGGCAGGGCTGAAGGTCTGCTCTGCCATATCATGCAGCTGTAAGCTCAAGCCTGGGACCCTAGCCCTGTGGCCATGCCAGCGGAGGGACCAGCACTTCCCCCAACTGTAACTGATTGCAGCCAAGTTCCCGCCTGGCCATACTGCCATATCCACAAGACTTCGGCCCTCAAACCCCTGCTCATGCCAAGGGAAGGACTGGATCTCCCAACAGGCAAATGCTGGGAAGTGGTTTGGGGCTGGAGGCCAAGGTTCTGCCATTCACATCATTGTTATAACCCAGCTCCTGATTACACCAGGGCAGGGCTGGTGCTTCCCTCATCATGTGGCTTAAAAATCACATAGCCCATGGGGTCCATTTGCCAGCAAGTCTGTTGGAGCCCAGTGTGCTGGCTCTGTCCCTTTGTGATGTAAGTGGGCACAGGATGTGTGGGCAACCATGCTTTTTTTTTTAATTCCAGCATAGTTAACATATAGTGTTATACTAGGTTTGGGTGTACAATATAGTGATTCAACATTTCCATACATCACCCCGTGCTCATCACCACCTCCTTCCTCCCCATCACCTATTCCCCCATGCCCCCACCCGCCTCCCCTCTGGTAACCATCAGTGTGTTCTCTAGAGTTGAAGAGTCTGTTTCTTGGTTTCTCTCTCTCTCTCATTTCCCTTGCTCATTTTTTTGTGTGTGTTTTCAATTTCACATATGAGTGAAATCATATGGTATTTGTCTTTCTCTGATCGACTTATTTCAATTAACATGATACTCTCTAGCTCCATTCATGTCATCGCAAGTGGCAAGATTTCATTCTTTTTTATGGCTGAGTAATATTCCTCTGTGTGTGTGTGTGTGTGTGTGTGTGTGTGTGTGTGTGTATCTCACAACTTCTTTATCCATTCATCAATCGATGGACATTTGGGCTGCTTCCATATCTTGGCTATTGTAAATAATGCTGCTATAAACAGGGATGCACTTATCTCTTTGAATTAGTGTTTTTGTGTTCATTGGATAAATTCCCAGTAATGCAATTGTTGGATCATAGGGCAGTTTTATTTTTTAACTTTTTGAGGAACCTCCATACTGTTTTCCACAGTGGCTGCACCAGTTTGCATTCCCACCAACAGTGCAAGAGGGTTCCTTTTTCTCCACATCCTCACCAACATCTGTTGTTTCTTGTGGTTGTTGATTTTAGCCATTCTGGCAGGTATGAGGTGATATCTCATTGTAGTTTTGATTTTCTTTTCCCTGATGGTAAGTGAGGATGAGCATCTTTTCACGTGTAGGCATCCAATCTTGTTGCTCAACAGGACACACAGTGTGTAGGGAGGGGACACGATCAGATGAGGGTGGAGGAAATCTGTATCTGGCCGGAGCATGAAGAAAGGATCGGACAGGTCAAAAGCAGCAGCAAGCCCAGCCTGAGGCCACTTAAGGCATATGGATGGGAGATAAGAGGACCTGGGGCAGGGTTGTGGCAGCAAAGATGGAGAGAACGGGACTGACAGGGCAGAAGCAGAGGAGAAAAAAAACAGCTAACATTTACTGAGAACTTACTATTTCCTGACACTGATGTGTAATTTACATGTAAAAAATTAAACAGCTACACAACAATCCTAGTAGTAGGCGAACATCACTCTATTTTATAGATGAGGAAATTGAGGCACAGAGATATAAAATGACTTGTTCAAGACCACACAGCTGGGAGGAGGACAGCTGGGGTTGCAGTTCCCATCCTTAGGAATGATACTAAGCCAAGGTTGACCTCCTGATCTCCAGCCTGGGTCACACGGTGGCTCATGGCACTGATCACAGTGAGAGGAGACACAGGAGGAGACTGAGCACAAAGGAGGTGGAGAGCTCAGGGTCACACAGGCTGAGCCTGAGGTTCCTAAAGGACATCAAGCAGGAGATGCCCGGGACACAGGAGAACTTCCCCCGTAGCTCCTTCCTCTCCCTGGGAGTCCTGAGATCAGTCCTCAGGAAGAAGTTACTTTTCTAGACTGAGCAAATGGTGCATGAGATCCTAAAACCTCCTGAGTCTATCCAAGAGTCACCTGTCTCCTCTCCCATTTGGATCCCTGAGTCTCCAGAGCAGACATCCAGCCCATGGCCCTAAATTACAGGTCAGGGAGGGGGAGGTAAGGAGCACATCACCCACTGCCTGGCTCCCTCAGAAGGAAGAGAGACAGCTCCGTGTTTGGAAGACTCGCCTTCTGAACGGAAAGAACAAGAACTGATTCTTAACAAACATTGAGCAAGGAAGCAGCAGTTTTTATATGCACCAAACACCTGAACTTTGCAACATGATACTTAGAAGTTAACTTGCTTTGACCTTGCCTCGCTGTGACTCAGCTGCTTTAACTGTAAAACAGGAATCACAGCAGAGCTTTCCCCCAGGACTATCCTGAAGATTAAATAAGACAATGCAAGGGGAGCAGTTAGCGTATCTCTGGCACGCAGCCAACGTTGCATAAACTAAACGTTCGTGTAAAAAACGTTCGTGTAAAATGGGAATAAAAGCATCAATTTCACACGATACCGGGGAGGATTAAATGAGATAAGCATATAAAATGACTCGCATTCAGTGACTACATCCCTGACCTTGCCCTATAGCAAGCAAACCCATGAAGCAAGAGCCAATGAATGAGTCCTTATTGCAGTTACACCATATCCACCAAAAAGACATACCGAAGTCCTAACCCTCAGGACCCATGAATGGGACCTTATTTGCTAAAAGGTTCTTTGCAGATGTAATCAAGTTAAGGTGAGGGAACCCTGGATGGGGGTAGGGGGTTGCCAAATGCAATGATTGGTGTCCTTATAAGAAAAGGAGGACACAAAGGAGAGACCATGTGAAGACAGAGGCAGAGATTAAAGAAATGCAGATACTAACCAAGGAACGCCAGAGATCACCAGCAAGCCCCAGGAGCTACAGGAGAGGCCTGGCACACCTTCTGGCCCAGAGCCCTCTGATGGAGCCTTGCCCTGCCCAGCCTGTATGTTGGTTTGAAACATGAAGCTCCCAGAACTGTGAGAAAATACATTTCTGCTGTTTAAAAGCACCTACTTTGTGGTGACTTTGTTAGCGCAGCCCTAGGACACGAAGACACCCCTCAGCCAGGAGCCAAGGACACTTACAGACTACAGACTGGGGAGTCACGACATGAAAGTTAGCATTTGGAAGGCACCCGCCAGGCTCAGGGGAATCAGTGCTCATCTTAACCAGCCCTGCAAGGTAGGTGTTAGTGACCCATTTTCTAAATGAGCTCTGGGTGAGTGACAGGATGTGGCTAACGTCCCATAGTGGGTAATGAACCTATACCTTCCTCTTCCCTCTTTGTCACACCGTGTCCTGCCATTGAGCTGGGACCCACTGCCCATGCCCACCACGACCAAAGCCTAAAAGTTCTCCAAACACACACACACACACACACACACACACACACACACACACACACACACAGACCCCTACGCCCACCAGGTTCAAAGAAGCATCGAGGTGCCCTCCCCCAAGAATTCTTGCCCTAAAGTTGTTTTAAGTCTAAGAGATTAAAAGAGAGTGTACACAGCTTTACCCCTGCCAAATTCCCCTCTCCATCAATTACCCTTCCTCTCTACCCCTACATTTCAAAATCATAAGTTTGGGGATGAAGAAGCCAAGTGCCTCATTTCATTATCCAAATTGCCAGCTGCTCCATTGACAGGGATTCGGCTTCTCTCTGCTGAGGCCTCAGAAGTGCTTTCACTGATGGGCTGTATTATATCAACTCTTCCCTCTCTCTTTTGATCCTCTTTTTAATAAAGTCTGAGGGAAAAAGGTAATTTTTCATTTTAAATAGGGAAGGTGTGGTACCAAGGTGCTCTGGGGGTTATTAATCGTGGCTCCTGCTATCTTGTCATCCGTTTCAGGAAAATCATTTTATTTCAAGTCTTGAAATGGGCGGGGAGAAGGGAATAGGTTTTAAGAAATGAAAGGTCTGAGGATTGATTAAAGACATTTCAAGGTGTAAGGGTTTTTCTTTTGACATTCTCCGATAAGGGACTAAGAGAAATAAAAGCCATTCTCAAGGGAGAAAATGATTTCAGAAAGTCTAGGCAAGTGTCTAACTTCTTTGTCCCTTCCCATTAAAATTTTATAAACAGGAAAACGTGCGACTTTGAACTTGTCTAAATTTCCAAGCCAGCATCAGAACGCATAGATGCTTTAGCCCTTCGGAGGCAGAGGGGAAAGTCTGCAATTTCAGCATCACTGCTGCTTGTAATTTTCGTGACTATTTCAAAGCAGTTGTTAGTTGAATCCTTACAACTTCTTAAAAGAAATACAACTTTTAGATGTTGGCTGAATAGATTAGATTGAAGTCATTGGGGGAACAGCCAAAAAGTTTTTACTTTAATCTTCCTAAGTTTGTGGCAAGAAACAGAGCTTTTAGATGTTGGTTGAAAATGTTTCACTGGAGTCATTGGTAAAGGAAAAAAAGTAAAAACAACAATCATTATTCACACTAATGACAGTTACTATTTATTGAGCACTATGTGTCAGATAGCGTTCTAAGTATTTTACATGCATAACTTCACATTATCCTCATTAGACCCGGGGAAGAAAGTTCTGCTCTTGTCTCCATTTCACAGCAGAGGAAGTGGAAGGTGATCTGAGAGACGGAGTTGCCCAAGATCACACACCTAGTAAGCGGCAGAGTGGGATTTCCAGTCCAGGTCTGCATCCCTCACCTTCATGGCTTTCGATGACACCCTCCAGAAATGAGAACACCTTCCAGAAAGCCCTCAAAAGGCTGAACCATTTTACACAGACCTTCCAGATCAGCACCGGGAGCAATGCTGTCCCACCCTCCAAAAGTCAAATACAACACTTGTTTTAGGCACAATTCCTGAAAGAGGGAAACCTGAAACCCAGGAAGAATTTCAAGTTTCTAGTAATACTTCCAAAAAGACACAAATAAGGACAAAGGAAAAACACAGTTGCCAAAGCAATTCAACACTGGCAAGAATCTTAATCTAAAACCTCATTAATGAGCTTGGCATCTGGCCAAGCCGTGGGCCCCGCTGGGCACTGTTCTCCCCAACTCTGGCGTCCCCAAGTAGAAAGAAACAAATGCACTGACCCCAGTCCGTGCAGGTCATCTAGGAGAATGCATGGGGCTGGGAGCTCGGGCTCTGACCCAGTAATGCTTCTCAGGCCCTGCTCTCTACAGCATGTGCAAGTTTATTACCCACCAAAAGATCCAGTGAGGTCAACCTTTAGTCACGAAGTTCAAGGGAGCTTTCCTGCTCTAACAAAGTTCTTTTTTTTCCCTAAAACCAGGGCGCACTTCACATGAACCATTTTAAAGTACAGAATTCAGTGGCATTTGGTACATTTCACAATGTTGGCTCTATCAATTCCAAAAGTTTTGTCATCACCCCAAAAGAGAATCCCAAGCCCATGAAGCAGCCAGTCCTCCTCCCCGCCCCCCTTCTCCCAGCCCCTGCCAACCATTAATATGTCTTCTGTCTGTCTGGAATTACCAATTCTGGCTCTCTCATATTAATGGAGCCATACGATACATGATCTTGCGTGACTGGCTTCTTCCACTTTGCACAGTATTTTCAAGGTTCATCCATGGTGTAGCATGTATTGGAATCTTATTCCTTTTTGTGGCTGAATAATATTCCATTGTAAGGCTAGACCACATATCATTTAACTGTTCACCAGCTGATGGACATTTATTGGCTTTTGGCTATTAGGAACAGTGCTGCTATGAACATCTGCATTACAAGTATTTGTCTGAACAGCTGCTTTTCAGTTTTTTGGAGGATATGCCCGGAGTGGAGTTGGCTGGGTCTTGTGGTAATTCTCTGTTTAACCTTCTGAGAAACCACCAAACTTTTCTACAGCAACCATACCATTTCATATTTCCACCAGCAATGTACAAGGGTTCTGATATCTGCACATCCTTGGCAACTCTTGTTATTTTTCTTTGATGATGATGATGGCCATTCCAATGAGCATTTAACAAAGCGCTTTTCATAATGGCCATAGCTAACGTTCACCGAGCGCTCATTGTGACCATTGTGACCCTCTCATCCTCATGCCTTATTGCATTTAATTCTCTTCAACAACGCTGTGAGGTTGGTGAGGAAATCAGGGCTTGGAAAAGTTGAAACACTTGCCCAAGGCCAAGATCTAAACTCTGGCAGTCTGACCCCAGAGCATGTTGTCTTGGCTGCTACATGACAGACGGCACATCTGAATTAATCGTCACAGCCACGTGGGGGAAGGTATATTATCAGCCCCATCTTTCGGATGGAGAAACTGAGTCTCAGAGAAGAGCAGGGACTTTCCCTATGCCCACCCATCTAAAAAGTTCCAGGTCTATCCCACTCCAGACCCCATGGTGTTTTGCCTCCACCATGTAAATACTCTTTGACAATATTCAGTGTTTTCATTGTCAAGAACAATTATAATTGTGACTGGGCTGCTTCCTGCCTCTAGAACGAACAGAGCAACTGTGACCATCTGATGGGCATTTTATTTTATTTTATTTTATTTATTTTTAGATTTTATTTATTCATTTGACACAGAGAGAGACAGCCAGCGAGAGAGGGAACACAAGCAGGGGGAGTGGGAGAGGAAGAAGCAGGCTCCTAGCAGAGGAGCCTGACGTGGGGCTCGATCCCAGAACACCAGGATCACGCCCTGAGCCGAAAGCAGATGCTTAATGACTGAGCCACCCAGGAGCTCCCCTGATGGGCATTTTAAACTGAAAACAAGCCCTCCTGGTTAATATCACAGTTAGAATCTACATGGAGAATATCGCAATAAAACACATCCCAGAGAACCTTGTGGTTAGGGAGTTTGGTAGAGCAGTGAGCAACAAGTCCTGTAAGTGTTGAAGCCCCAATTCACACGAGCCCAGATTTAGGGGCTCGAGGAGAGAGGGAGTATTCTTCACGGTACCATTGTCAACATCCACGCTGTTGGTAGGAACGGGGTCTGACACTGGATATTGCAGTCTCATTGGAACCATGGTTCCGAACCTCACTGACTGTCCGCATCACAAGGCAGCTCTAAACAGCGCGACGTGGACGGTGAGCCCAGGAGACTGCAGAGTGCACCAGACCAACCTCAGGATTCCTGGGATCCACGCAGGCTCAGGCATGGCCCCGCCCCCCCAATGCCCAGCACTCATCATCATCAGTCACCACCTCCAACCTCCTTCTCCTGTCTTTCCTTCCTCCCGTTCCAAGTCATCACACCCTCCCCACTCAGTGGGATTATTTTGTTATAAAGTCAATTCTTGTTACTCACGGTTATCACGTTCTGCAAAGATGCCGCAAACACTGAACCTTTGTTCCTCATGGAAATAGAGGTTAGGTTCCTACAAGCCTCTATCACATTTTTGTCAACAGATCCGTAGGTCATCTTGTTTTATGTGGATTTTTGTTTAAAGACACCTTGTTTAATATAGGTGGTTGATTCATTAACAGCAAACTCGTGGCCAGCAGCGCTACCCCTTGTGATATGAAGCTGGAACGAAACTTATGTAACAGTGTATTTTTCTCCATAAGGCACATGGCAGCCTTCTTGTGCTCAGGAACACCAGACAGCCCCTCGGCCCCGTGCTCAGGGGTCATCTTAAACAGTGAAATCACCAACCAAAAAAAAACAAAGAAACTGTGAAAAACGTGGCACTAAATTCAAGACCACCAAAAGGATTTGTGTCAGTACTATGAAAGCCGAAATAAGAAGGCCGAATGTCACCCTGTTGGACCTCAGCTGAGGACGTTAAGCATCAGATGACTTAAATTTTTCACCAATCTGCGCATGAAGTATTGATTTGGGGGGCGGGGTTACAAACACATTTTAGCAAGTAGGAGAATTTACAAATATGGAACTCAAGAATGATGAGGATTGACTGGATTTATATGTTTATTTGTCATCTGTCTTCACCACTAAACTACAAGGTCGGGGAAGGCGGGGACCCAGGCTTTCTTACCACTGTATTTGCTCAGCACCAAGCACAGCCTGGCAATAAACTAATACAGATATATATATATATTTTTTTACAACATATATGTATATCAAATCATCACGTGGTACACTTTAAACCTATGCAACGTTATTTGTCAATTACAGTTCAACGAAGCTAGAAACAAACTTAATAAATACAGATGTTTTTGTCATGGGACATAAATGATATGTTGCTTCACTACATATTGGGGGAATGAATCAATGCTTGAACACTCATAAATCCTAGCTGCTATGATGATGCTATTATTTTACCACCCATCCTGAACTCAGGCAAGAAATGAGGTGGGAAATGCCTTGCCCTGGCCAAAATTCCATTCATGCCTGGGGTTGTCCTGGGTAGATAAAGTCTTGAGAAATAAAGGTCTGGTGACCCAAGAATGCAGGTAGGAAGATGTCCTTATCTCGATCCTGTCTCCCTTTGGCTCTACATCCTCTGAGAAATAGCATGCCTATACCCCCCACCCCCACCTCCCTGCACAAGAATGGGCTGCCCCACCCATGGGCCTCTGAGGAAGGAGGTAGGAGCTGGGGAGGCCCATCTGGCTCAGAACAGCTCTGGGGGATATGGCAGGAAAGAGTCCACACCACGAGAAGCCACATTCAAAAAGATGACCTCTGAGACTCTTCTAATTCCAGAACTCACCTCCCTTTGAGTGACAGGCATGATATTAGTTTTCTAACCGCTTGTGTTGGCAAATTCAAGAAAGCTGAAAGCGGCATTAGATCACCTTACGTGCTGCAAAGCACCTTATTTTTATCTCCAGACAACTGAGCTGGAGAGCAGCTTTTCCCAATCCTTCTGTTTTCTCCCTCACCACGTGAATCGAGCAGGGCCAGCATCTGCCTTGCCTTCTCTCCCCATTGCCCTCTCCAGGGACAATGCTGGTGAAGGTTTGCAACCTGCTACAGCAGGAGGTAAATTTTTTCAGGTTATACTCACAGTCTTGACCCAGAGGCAGAGAGAAATGCAGATGCCTCCAGCGAAAAGGGTGTTGGGTAAACTTTTATTATCCTTCACCCCTGTTAGCAAAGGTAGACACGTCCCTGGGCACTGGGAGGCTTCTCCAAGACTTCTAGGTTAAGCAGTTCCTGAGATAACTGCTTGCCACAAGACAACAGAACCCTGCTGGATATGAATCCCAGCTCTACCACTCACTAGCTGTATGACCTGAGGTATGTTGCTTGACCTTGCTTGACCTCTGTGGGCTGCCATTTGTACATCTACAACTGAATGATAAAAGTACCCACTTTACAGGGTTGTTTGGAGAATTCATGAATAAAGTGCCTTGTGAACAGTCAGCCTGCCATCACTGTTACTATCATTGTTACTGTTAACAGGAATCTGTTCCTGGCAGCAAGAAACTATGTCTACACCTCTTCAGATTAGACACCCACTGTGTACAAGGCACTTGGATCCACAGGATGGATGGTTTCTCCAGCCACACAGAGCTCACACCCCGCACATCACATTAAAATGAAGACTTCGCAGGAAAGTAAAGCAAAATTGCTCATTAATAATTTTTATATTGATTACACATTGAAATGGTCCCTTTTTGGAAATACTGGGTTCCATAAAATATGTTATAAAATTTCATGTCATTCCTCAAAAGGTTAAACATAGAATTACCCCACGATCCAGCAATTCCAGTCCTAGGTATAAACCCGTAAGAACAGAAAGCAGGACCTCAAACAGACACTTGTATACCCGTGTTCACGGCAGCGTTCATCACAATACCCAGAAGACAGACACAACCCAAGTGTCCATGATGGATGAAAAGATCAACAAAACGTAGTATACCCATGCAGGGGAACAGCATTTAGCCATAAAGGGAAGGACATTCTGATACATGCAACCACCTGAATGAACCTTGACACTCATGAACCCTGAACATTCTGCTAAGTGAACCAAGCCAGATACCAAAAGGACACATACTGTTCATGCTTTCCCCTTAAATGTGGTATCCAGAGTAGTGAACTTCAGAAGCAGAATAGAGGTTAGCAAGGGCTGGGGTTGCTTCATGGGTCGAGTTGCAGTTAAATGATTAAAGCAAGATCGAGGGAGGGACAGTGGTGGTGATTGTACAACACTGTGAATGTACTTAAAGCCACTTTTTTAAAAAAAGATTTTATTTATTTATTCTACAGAGATAGAGACAGCCAGCGAGAGAGGGAACACAAGCAGGGGGAGTGGGAGAGGAAGAAGCAGGCTCACAGCAGAAGAGCCTGATGGGGGGCTCGATCCCAGAATGCCGGGATCACGCCCTGAGCCGAAGGCAGACGCTTAACCGCTGTGCCACCCAGGCGCCCCTTAAAGCCACTTTTAACACAGTTAAACAGGTAAATTTTCTGCTGTATGCATTTAACACAATAAAAAAAATTACTTCCACCTGTTTCTTTGTATGTGTTTAATTTTTTAAAAAAGATTTTATTTATTTGAGAGAGAGAGAGAGAGAGTGCACACAGAGGGAGAGGCAGAGGGAGAAGCAGACTCCCTGCTGAGCAGAGAGCCCGATGCGGGGCTCGATCCCAGGACCTCGGGATCATGACCCAAGTCGAAGGCAGATGCTTAACTGTCTGAGCCACCCAGGCGCCCCTCTTTGTATGTGTTTTAAAATGGTAACCAGAAGAATGTTAGATTACATACACGGCTTGCCTTATCTTCCCGACACAAACAATATCCCACGTGGGTTTAGAAGAGGAGGCAGGCACTAAATGCAGAATCACACTTCAATCATTTAGTTATGACAGAACAGAAGGAGCTGAGGGCTGGGGAGAGGTTTCCAAGGAGGAATCTTTGAGCTGGGGTCTGATGGATGTGCGATGGTGAAGCAGCAAAGAGGGCAAGTATCCCCGCTGGAACCAGCAGGTGTGCAAGGAGGGGACCCACTGGAGGAAACTTGAGGGGCCAGGGTGGGCGGGAACTGAGCCAGGGGAGGTGGGCAGGGACCTACGGGCCAAGGTGGGGATTTGAGTATTTATCCAGAGCAAATGCCTTCTGGGCTCCCATGGCCCTACAGACCACCCCTCAGAAGCTGAGCCCACCACACTTGAGTAGCAAATCTGTCATGTCTGCAGTTCAACCATGAACTTCTAGAGGCCACATCTGGTACCTTCCATCTCAGCCTCGGGCATAACACTGGCACCAATAAATGTTTGCAGGCTTGATCTGGAAGAGGCCAACATACGTGGGTCCGTCCCCCTAGTACCTAACCTTTCCCCTGCACCCAGCCTGCCCCTGGAGCCCAAACACCATGTTGACGGTGCTTCCAAAGGATATTTCTGAAAGCAGATGCTGCCAAGCCCAGAAATAAAGAGCAAATGCAAAACTAAAAATGTCCCCCCAGGTCTAAACAGTAATTAAACCTTCTCCACTGATAAAAATCACAGACCAAGAGGAAAACAAGTGTGGCTGGATATTAGCAATGCAGATGCTCAGAGTAACAGCCTTCTACACCCAGTGACTACCACCAGGGGGACAGTCTGATGCTGACAGTCTGATGCTGACAGACAAGGACCAAGCTGGAGCCGTCCAGTTGTTTATTCATCCCACAAACATTTGTGGAGTGCTTACAACGGAGACAGCGTGCACGGGGAGGTGCTGGAAGTCTCGGTCAGCTTCCAGCCAGCTGTATCTGGACCAGAACGCCTGTCTCAGATCTGGAATACCTGCTCTCCCACTGCAGCAGGAACTTCTGGCTACCATTCACGCGATCATTAATACGGTTCATCAGGAAACTAACATTTTTTTAAGGACCCACTCTGCACCAGGAGCCGTGTAGACACCTTGCTCGTACTATCTCTTCTTATTTCTCATAGCAACATTGTGAGGTAGAAATGATCATTCACAAGGTACAGATGAGACCGGGGGTGTGGGGGGGGGAGTCCCTAAGTTTTACTTGGTCTAAGCTATATAGCTATGATGCGAAAAAGCCACAATATGGATCGAGAGTGCCTGCTTACCCCTCTTGCGGTGGAGGGCATAAGGAAGAAGGAGGAGAAGTTCAATTGACCTAAATAAATAAATAGATAAATAGGCAGAAAACTGGGGAAAGCGCAGGAATGGGACCCAGTCCCCCAGATCCCCTGGGGGCACCCTGTATGGGCAATGTCAGCAGTTGGGGAAGCAAAAGGGGTAATGGCCCAAAAAAAAAAAAAGCTAACATATTTCTGAAATAGAAATGACAGAGTAAAATCCACTGTGTTTAAGGGTAAAATGGCTTCTCAAACAACTGAACTCAATAAATATTTCAATAAATGTTGACTGAGTGCTACCGTACGCGGCCGTGCTGCTCAGTGCTCACTATACACGGAACGAGTGATAATGGTGACAATGACCTTCAGGGACACTCAACTCCTCTGCACCAGATACTACTACTCCCAATACTTAGATTTCCTAACCCAGTCCTTGCAATGGTGCCACGAGGGGGATGCTAAGATTTCCCCCAACCTGTAGATGAAGGATGGGGGGATGGGGCCCCAGACCCCCACGGTCCCCTCGCAGGGAAGGGGAGGCAAGGTGCCCAGGGAAGCAGCTTTGACGCCATGCAGATGCTTTAGGCAAGACACCAGGTGGCATGACGATGGTTTAGATTCTGACTTCATCTCCCTCGGCCTCCCTCCCTGTAAAACGGGGATGGTATCGCCTACCTCCCAGGATTATTCTGAGCATCTAGTGAGCCAAGATGTCTAAAATACCCACCCAATTCTGGCTCTGGCATTGATGGAGTAGGCCCATCCTGGAAGACTATCTCCCCGCTGGGGACAGCCAAAAACTCTAGGAATAACACAAACACAGCTGCCCAAGGGTTCAAAGAACGTAAGGAACAGCAGGGCAATAGGGAAGGGAGGTAAAAACGTGAAGAACGACCAATAGTACGGCAGTGGTGTGTTTCCCACAATGCCTAGCTCTGCCTTGAAAGTGGGCAGTCTGGAAACGCTGTGCTGGGTGGGTGTGGGGAGTCAACATTCCGGAGCAGGCTCGCTTTTCCTGCAGAGGACCGAAAAATGAGGCCCCGCATGCACAAGAATGTAAAGGGAATCTTTTTTCTTTTTTCTTTTCACTCTCCCAGCCCTGCCCCAGGTCAACTGAGCCATAAAACGCCACTCATGTGACACAGAAACAGCACAGACAGCTAAGCCCCCAAGAGAAAACCCATCCCTTTGGAGAGAGGAACCGGAACAGGGACCAATGTTTTGTGAATCATGGGAGGGAGAAGCCATGGGGCTTTTCTCTCTCTGTGTTCTCTCTCACCATTTCACCACGAGGACAGGGTCAAGTCATTCAGAATCGTGCAGCAGGGCAGGAGGCTAAAACTTGTGGCCAGAAGAGCTGGGAGAAAGAAGTCCCTGGGAGCCAGAGAGTGTGGAAGAGGTCCCCAAAAGGAAAGAGCTGGAGAGTGGAAAGAGCTCCCTAATTGTGTGTGCAAAACATCGCGTGCACTTAGAACAAACCCAAAGAAGCATCGCAACAACTTTGAGAAACGCCCTGGCACCGGACCGCCACCCGCAGAAGGCAAGACAGAACGTGCAGCCTGAACCGAACAGACGGATTGCTTAAGAAAATCAACACAAAACAGAAAAAAAATCAATATTCTCCAGAGGAGACCCAGAATCTCGCAACAGATATTTCAAACATCCAAGAGAGACTCCAAACTACTCCAGTGTGTATTGATATAATACATAAGACAGCTGTAATATGAAGGGGAATGAAAACCACAGTGGCTCTCTTTGTACTAAGCACAGTATGAAAAACTAGTCCCCACCCTCTGGGGCCTTATGATCTAAGCCCGATTATAATGATACGATCAAATAGAATTAAGAAACCAAAAGCAGGGGCGCCTGGGTGGCTCAGTCCGTGAAGCGCCTGCCTTCGGCTCAGGTCATGATCCCAGGGTCCTGGGATGGAGCCCTGCATCCATCTATCTGGCTCTCTGCTCAGTGGGGAGCCTGCTTCTCCCTCCCCTCTGCCTGCTGCTCCCCCTGCTTGTGCCCTCTCTCTCTCTGTGTGTCAAATAAATAAATATAATCTTTAAAAAAAAGGAAAGAAAGAAAGAAAGAAAGAAAGAAAGAAAGAAAGAAAGAAAGAAAGAAAGAAAGAAAGAAAGAAAAGCAATGGGTTACAATTATATCAGCTCTCAGGTCCAACATCAAGCATCCGTCCCTAACCACCCACCTTATCTGGGTTGATCTCCGCCCCCTTGTGATTCTCCTCATTGCCTGCTTTCCCACTTAGCACAAATTCAAAAGATGTTATTTATGGGTTTTTTAAAAATGTTATCATCATTCTTCTCCCTCAAGACTAAGGTCCATGCACACCAAATCTGTCTTGTTCAGCTTTGGCTCCGAAGCACCTAGTAGAGGCTTGGCATAGGGTGGGCATGCAAAGATGCTGGAATAAAGGAATAAATGGGCAAATGAAAAAAAAGGAAGTCACTCCAATCAACTGGTTCTTAAGTCACAGTGAAGTGCAAAAAGGGTAAGTCAACCGCATGGTTAGTCATGAGGCGCTTTAAGATAAGCCAGACTTCTGGATTTCATAATGAGAAAGGCTGTGATCTCCCCAGGTCTTTAGTAATAGGCTGGACCATTATCTGTCTCAAATAGCTGGAATGAGGATAAACTACAACAGACTTAAAATACCTCTCAGCTCAATGATACATGTTTGTGCTTTGTAATCACTTCTGTGAAACCACACGCGGCTAAGAAGCCATTTGAAAGAAGCAATTGCCCAATACTTGACTCGCTTCAAAAGCCAGACCATGTTGTGGGACAGGAACCGTAAGAGAGGAGTTTCAGGAAGGCACAGTGGGTCAACAGGGGTCTTTCCGCTGCTGTTCCGCAGAATTAACTCTGATCTCAATTTGAACATTCTGATCTTCTCCTCATTAAAGGGGAAGAAGTATTGGAGGCTGGAAACTCTAGGCCAGTGGACCTCACACTGAGCATGCATCCAGATCTCCTGGAGGGTTGTTAAAACACTTATTGTGGGGCCCACCCCCAAGCTTCTGATGCCTTCAGTCTGGGGTAGAGTCTGAGAATTTGCACCTCCAACGAGTCCCCAGATGGTGCCAATGCTACTGGTCCAGGGACTTTCCTTTGGAAACCATTTATCCAGACCTTGAGCTTAAGACCTTGCAGTGTCTCAACCAACCTGAAGGCAGAAACCTTCATACATCTCACTCTGGAATTAGTCTCCAAGCCTATAATTCATTCCTTCATGGGAGGTCGAGAGGGAAGGCAAAAAAAGGAATCAGATCCTTAAAGATGTAAACACGGTCTGCGAAGCCCTCCCAGCCAGAGAAAACCCAGATGGCATTACTGGGGAGGTCAGTCACAGCCAGCCCATGCTCAGACCTCTCAGGTTCTAATGCAATCACATACTTATTCGTTCCCAGACACTGTGTAGATGTTTTCACTCACGTGGTCTCATTTACCCCAGCAGCTACCACGATGCCCTTCTTACTGGTGGTGAAACTAAGCTGCAGGAGCTAAAGTGGTTGGCCAAGGGCACAGAGTAGAAAGATGAGGAACTGGGGTTTGAACCCAGATCACTTGAGACCATGTTTGGAACTCTTCCTACTACATGGCTCTCTTCTCGCCAGTAGGATGCCCTCCTCTTTCCTATCCTCCAATCCTTGTCTTTATATCAGGATTATATTCTTGAGGAAGTCCCTCCCTTCCACTGACTTCTGTAATCAATTCTGCTCACTTTCATGGAGAACTACTGAGCATCAAGTACCTGGAGACACAGCCGTGAGGAAGACAGATGAGGTGCCCATCCCTGCTGGGGTCAAAGTCACGCAGACAGACAACTGCCACAGAGTGTGCGATGCCTCATCCACACATAGACACATGGCGCATCTGGAGGCTCAGTCGGGGTTTCTGGGAGGAGATGGCATCTTAGCTGAATCTTGGAAGGGAGGGAGTTATCTGGGGGTGGACCTCTCCACTGTCACCCTGGACCACTGCCATACCCTCCCTACAACTCCCCAACTCCATACACGGCACTGCCAATCACTCAGCCGCCTAGGGCCAAAACCTAGGCTTCATCTTGATCCACCTCTGTCCCTCCTGCCCCTCTGTAGACCTCATGCTACCTCTATCCACATCCCGAATCCTGCTCTCTCTGTCACCTTTGCCATTGGCTGGTCCAAGGTACCATCACCTCATGCCTCCTGGCTGGCCTCCCTGCCTCCCCTCCAGCTCCTCTACAACCCACTCTCCAACAACTCATCTGGTACAGTCCTATAAGGGACCCTCACTCCTCGACTATAAACCTCAATGGCTCCCTATTTCTCTTAGAATTTGAATTCCTTCCTGGCGTGCCTACAAGACTCTCCCTCATCAGGGCACAGCCCACATCTCCCTTCTTCATCCCTATCTCCTCCTCCACCCTCTTGCCTCCTGCCACACTGGCCTTCCTTCTTTCCTTCGAATATACCGACTCACATCAGGGCCTTTGCAATTGCTCGCTCCTATTTGGAAAGCTCTTCCCCCAGATCCTGCAGGAACTGGCTCCCTGTCCTGAAGGTCATTCATTAGCTTACATGTCGCCTGCTCACGGTGGCCTCCCCTCTCCTCCCACTCACTCCGCATTATATCAAAGTTGTATTTTCTTCAAAGCACTGAGTCATTCTCTGATATTTTTCGGTTTATTCATTTACTGTCTGTCTCCCCCAACTGGAATGTAAGCTCTATAAAAGCAGGAACCTAGAACTGAGCTTGGAACATAATAAGTCCTCAAATATCTACTGAACGAGTGAGTGAGAGGCCAAAACAAAACAAAACAAAGCCACAAATCCATTTGATGGGAAATTGGACTGATAATGGACGGAGGGGGGTAGTCTGCATCTTTCCCAAATGTATTTTCAGAGCTCATATTCCATGGCACACAGTTTGGGAAACATGGATCTAGTCCAGTCTCCCATCAAATGGAATGTTGGCAGACGGCGGGGAGGAAGGGCAGACTTGACAGCAGGAAGATCCTTTTGGAGACCGGCAGGGAATCCAGCAGAGAGGCCAGGGCAGCCAGACTAGCCACGGTTGTAGGCGCAGAGGGACGCACATCAACTCAAGGGACATCTGGACAGGACGTGTGACCGACGGGTGTGGAGGAGGCAGGAAAGGGAGCCTCACCTATGGAAATGCCAGCAGTGCGTCCCACCGCTCTGCCCAGAGGCACAAACCATGTCCAAGCACCCATCGGCATTGTGTCTCCTGGCTAGACCGCTCCCTATAGATAAACCAGACACGCCTTCTCCGTGTCCCTCTCTGTACTTCTCTCCACCCCCAAGAGATAAACTGCACGGTTCTGTGTCCACAGAGAGTGACCGTTCTGTAGGTGTGTGGATGTTATCAAGGGGAGGACCGGCTTCCCGCAGTAAGACGTAAGGGGGAGCAGTGGTTAAGAACGGGGGTCTGGAGTCAGAGGGAGTCGGTGACACTCCAGGCAGCCCCTCGGCAGGCTGCCGAACTCTGTGTCCCAGTGGCCACGCCGGCCACAGGGATAACGGGAGCCCCCATCTCAGAGGAGGCTCCGAGTCCTTGGGAGCTGACATGCAGAGTGCTAGGCGCTGTGCCGGGCGCAGAGCAAGCCCCCACCAAGGAAGCTTTGGTTAGGAACCCCGGTCCCTTAAGTCATATCAGCTGCCCCTTGTGGCCCCACGGCCCCTGGCCCTCTGGCTTTGTCCCCCGGTATCTGACTCATTCTGCATCTTTCCCAGGTCTTCGCTGCTGGTTGGCCGCTGTTTCTCCAGAGCTGGGATATGTCATAATGTGATTGATGTGCCCAATAGTAAAAATAACCGGTTATTTTGATGTCGGGTGCGTCATCCCTAAAAATAACTGGATGTCTTGGAAGTGAAGGCGCCACGGCGAATGTTGGGTTTCATCAGGCACATGCACACTCACACACACACATACACACACACTCACATCAACACACACGAGACACGCACATGAGAGTCACTTTAAATGTGATGGGAAAACACACCAACTTCAATCAAGGGGCAGAAGTCCTCTCCTCCTTTATCATTCTCACTGTTAGTTGGGGATGGTGACGTTTTACTAGAGGGCTCTTGTCAGTAGGCAGCCGAAAGGGGACAGAATGAGGCAGCCTACCCTCAGTACCAGAGAACACCGCCGGCAAACAGCTGTCCCCAGGCTGCGGCGAAGCAACGATTTCCAGCTCTACCAACCTCCCCAGACTTCATTTGCCACAAGAGCGTCCCTGATTCTAAGCTGGCATCATGCTTCCTTGCTTTAGCAGAGAAATGCCCCCCAGACATGTCATCCTAACTTGCACTGCAAAGGGACACCAACTCATCATTCTTCAGTGGCTGGAAATCCATCCCTTGCTGTTGAAAGTGCCTGGGAGACTGGGACCATTTGCTTCTCTCCTGTACACTCCAGGTGCTATGGGCACAAGGTTTTAAAAACTCTGGGCTAAACTTTTTAGAAAATAGATGAGGTCCAACTTGTCTGGGGTGTCATCTTTCCAGTGACATCACCACCCCCTTGCCTCCTGGCTACACCCACCCTGGAAGACGACATCACATTTTCACACAGAGATCCATGCACCTAGTGCAACAGGCTGGAACAACTGGGAAGGCGTGACAAGGTTTGGATTTACAGAGAGTTTGGACTCTCTGAGAGTGATCCAGAATCTTCAAAGATGCCCCCTGGCGCCTAAAGAAAAACACCGACCTTCAGATGTAAGAAAGAAGCCACACCAGTCTGCCGGCGGAGAGAACGTGGGTTTAGGATGAATGGAGATCGGGGTCGGAAGCCCATGTACAAATACAAGCTCTGCCTCTGGCTAGTCAGGTCTTTGAGAGCAAGGGATTGTGTGAGCCTCAGTGTACATGTCTGTAAATTGGGGCGAATGATATCTACCCAGTATGGTGATGAGTAACAAATCAATCACATAATGCAAGGAGATCACTCAGGACCACACACGAAGGACAGAGGGATCATCCTCTTCATTTCTGATGAGACATGTAAGGGATATAAGCTGTCTGCAAATTTCTAGACCTGTGTTATATTCCCAAGAGGAAAGCTGTTTACCCAAAAGAGCACATTGTGTTGGGCAAAGAGCACAGCAGTCTTCAGAGTCCAACAGACCTGGGTTCAAACCCCAGCCGTGCCGCTCACCAGGCATGTGCTCCTAACTCCAAGCCTTGGCTTCTTCAGTTATAAAATGGAGTCCGTATTGCCTAGCTGACCACCCCCCTTCACTCACCCTGACCCCCTCCACAGATCTCCAATCCAAGCCACTTGCCAATAGAGCCGATGGCATCTGGGGTCACAGATCCACTGCTCAGCCTCCGAAGTATAGAATCCCTCTGCACAGGAAGGTCGGCCTACGGTCACTTTATTCACCACTCTCACTCACTGGACTGCATTTGCTAAGTGCTTTCTGTGTGTCAAGTTCGGAACCAGAGGCTGGGAACACAGCAGAGAGTTGTGAACCAAGATGGCCCCAGGGTGCCCGGGTGGCTCAGTTGGTTAGGTGTCTGCCTTCAGCTCAGGTCATGATCCCAGGGTCCTGGGATCGAGTTCTGTGTCGGGCTCTCTGCTCAGCGAGGAGTCTGCTTAACCCTGTCCTTCTGTCCCTCCCCCCCTTGCTCATGCTTTCTCCCTCTCTCCAAAAAATAAAATCTTAAACAAATGAACAAAAAGAACCAAGGCAGCCCATCGTGCTCTCTCAGGACAAACTGCAATAGTGAAAGAAATCATCACGCAAAGACTGGATTGTGGTTCCTCAAAAAGTTAAACATAGAATTGCCACATGACTTAGCAATTTCACTGCTAGGTATGAACACCAAAACTTGAAAGCAGGTAGTCGCACGATGCCACAAAAGTTCGTGGCAGCATATTCATAATTGCCAACACGGGGGGCGGGGGAACCACCCAAATGTCCATCGATGGATGAATGGGTAAATGAGATGTGGTCTAGCCACACAATGGAGTATGACTCAGCCATACAAAGGAATGAATCACTGCACCTGCCACAACATGGATGAACCTTGAAAACACGCTAAGTGAAAGAAGCCAGACACAAAAGGAAAATACTGTATAATTCCACTTACGTGACATGTCCAGAAGAGGCAAATCTACAGAGACAGAAAGAGGATTGGTAGCTGCCAGGGGCTGGGGAGGCGGCACGAGGAAATACACTGCTTAATGGGCGTTGGGTTTTATTTGGAGTGATAAGAATGTTCTGGAACTAGATAGGGGGGACGGTGGTACAATATCGTGAATGTACTAAATACCACTGAATCGTTCACTTTAAACGGTTAATTTCATGTTAGGTGAATTTCACCACAATCATGATTCATAAAAAGACTGAATTATATATAACAGAGTAAGCGCGTGGAAGGCATGAGGTGCTGTGGGCAGCGTGAGGCAGTACGCCGTTGTTCCTCGTGGCTTTATTCACAGGAGCCAGAAAGCGGACCCAAATTTCCATCCGGTGATTGGGTAAATAACATGCAGTGTCCATGCCACGCACTATGACTCAGCCACGGAAAAGCGCAAAGCGCTGACACGCGCCTCCAGACAGAAGAACGTGCAAGACCTGATACTAAGTGTAATAAGCCCGTCGCCAAAAGGCACATGAAGCAGCCAGAAGAGGCAAATGCACAGACACAGAAAGTAGAGTAGATTAGCCAGGGGTGGGGAGGGAAAGAATGGGAAGTTACTGCCTAATGGGTACAGAGTTTCTGTTCGGGGGGATACTAAAGTTTTGGGGAAAAACAGTGGGGTTGGGTGCATAACACCGTGAATGTCCCTAAAGTCACTGAACTGTACACTTAAAAGTGGCAAAGATGTTAACTTTACATAATGCATATTTTGTCACGAGAAACAAATGTAAAAAAAAAAAAAATCGTACCCGATGAGCTGTCATTGGCCTCATTTGCCCTAAAAGCGAAATTCAGAGGGTTGGTTGATATCAGGAATCAAGCAGATCAGGGTTTGCTGCTCCACACAGCCACCTCCAAGCTGTGTGACCTTGGACAAAGCACTTGACGTCTCCGAGCCTGTTTTCTAACCTATAATAGTACCCAGGGCTGAGGGCTGTTGTCGACATGGATCCCAGCCATGATGCCTGGCTCTTAGCGTTGAATAAGCAGTGATGGTTATTAAGAGCCTGGGAAGGCTCTAAGAGGCAGCAAACTTCTTGTCCACCCCCCACAGCTGGCTCTACCTGGAGACATAGGAGAAACAGCCCGAGGCCATCTCCCAGGCATGGTACAGGAGCACAGCCCTTCTGAAGGGCCTCAGGCATCCCAGGCTCCCAGGCTCCCAGGCACCACCCCCAATTACACAGCCCTGGGGGGCCAACAGCTCAGCTTGGGCAGAGGCAGGAATAAAGAGGGGATACCCCGTCGGAGGGTCACAGAAACTAGGAACCAAGACGGCTGCTCCAGTGGCATTATGGGCCTGGCCCTAGGGGGCAGGGAGCTCTGAGGGTGAGTTCCTGTCCTGTCGATGCTTCCTCACCTGATGACCAAAGCATAAAACCAAGAGTCACAGAGGCCTGGGTGCGCCACCCCTGACTCCTGCGGAGCTGGGGTGGCCGAGCCCCACCGGCCACTCAGCTGGAGAAAAGCAGATCCAACCGGGTGGAGAAGGAAGTGAGGAGGAGCCGGGGAGGATCTGGGGAGCAGGAAGTGCCTCTAGCTGAGGAAAGGCCATCAGGCACCTGTGTGGGGCTCCTGAGGGGCCCTGGGGTGGAAGAATTTTACCCAATCTGAGTTTCTCACATGGAAATTGCTCCGGAGGAAAGGGTAACAGAAGGTACTAGAAGGCATGTGGGATATGCTTGCAGAAGGGGTGTTGCCAGCCAGGTCACCTCAGACCGTGCATTGCTGCCATGACAATCACCATAAACTCAGCAGCTCAAGGCAGCACACGTTCACTACTTTCCCAGCTCCCTGAGGACCCTGTGCTCCTCGGCTAACCCCCTCCCCTTCCTTCACTTTCTACACCAACGGCATCCACCTTGCAGTCCGGCTCTCTGACTCTGACCCTCCTGCCCTCCTCTCCCTCTTTCAGGGACCCTTGGGATGACACGGGGCCCACCGGATAACCCAGGAAAATCTCTGCATCTCAAGATCCTTAACCCAATCCCATCCGCGAGGTCCCTTTGCCCTGCAAAGTACCATATTTGCAGGTTCCAGGGATTAGGATGTGGACATCTCTGGGGGCCATTATTCTGCTACCACAGCAAGCAAGCACCTTCTCCACACTGAGACTCTGTTTTCTCACCTGTCAAATGGGGATGATGACAGTAACAGTAATAATAGCACCAATGTCCCAGGTTTGTGTGAGGACGACAGTGGGAAAAGGATGATCTCTGAGCACGGCAGCTGAAACAGCAGGTGGGGCGTGAGTACCCTGTCCTCCCTTTTTCTCCCCCCATTGTTTCCCAGAAAACCCCAGGAGGCCCATTGCATCTCTGAATTCAGGTCTGAGGCTCAGGAGGGAGAAGCATTTGACTCCCAGCCCCAGCACTGACAAGAGGGTATCATTCTTCATATAAAAGTGAAAAATGGATCTTCACACCCCCCGATCTGGGAGCAAATGGGATTTTCTAGGCAGGCTTCATTCCAGTGTCTCGGTGCCATTTGACTGATAATCGCATTGTGAAGACGGGATTGATAAACTGCCTGTACACTAACATTACTGGATGTTTACCTGATCTGTCTGATGAATATTAATTCACAAAAAAAATATTTCCATTCCCGAAGCAATTCCAGGCAAAACGATGCCTTTCTCCACGCCCCTCCCCACTCCCACCAGCCACCGCGGAAACAATGTAGAGTTAAGTAATAACGAGCCCTTGTCAGGATGATTTATTGGGTATGAAACAAGGAGGGAAGGACTCGAGCTTCTCCTTCGTTAAACGACACCTGGAGGAAGGAACAAGGCGTCCCTCCCCAGAGCTGGGAGCGCATGTCGGGGGAGAGGAGTGTCCGCAGGCCAGGCTGGGGAGAGAGTTTGGACAACAAAGATCATCGTCCTGTTTGGATGTCCTGTTTCCATGGTTTTGGAAACAGGTGCCTGTTCCCTCCTGAGTACCCGCCCCACGCTGGGGAGCTTATATGTAAGTATTTGGTACCATGTAAGCCCTCCGGACATGTATTAATCCTCTCTGCAAATCTCTGATAGGGAGCCCGTCCCTGTCCCCATTTTACAGATGAGCACGCGGGGGCGCAGAAGGGCCAAGGTCCCACTGCTAGGAAGGGGCAGAGCTGTATCCCGAACCTAGGTTTGGCTCCCAAAGACAGTGCTCTTTCCACCATCCCAGCGATTGGCCAACTGCAGCCTGAGGGCAGACCACCTATTGTTGTAGATTTGATGTTTCTAGAACAGCATCACATTTGTTCCTTAATGTTTTGTTTATGGCTGATTTCAACCTAGGAGGGCAGAGGGGAGGAGCCGCAACAGAGACCATACAGCTTGGAAAACCTAAAATATTTCCTGCCTGGTCCGAAGAAAAGGCTTGTGGACAGTCTGTCTGGAGACCCTTCACTGCATGCTCAGTAAACAGTGGCCAAAGTCATCATTACCATCATGACTGCTGTCTTGGTCCCATCATCACAGTCGTCCTTGTGCCGCTCCTGCCACCACTACCTCCCCGAGAAAGACAAATCTCTCCCACCATCCCATCAAGGAGCCAGCCTTCAAGATAATAAGTGCTGTGTTTCCTGCAGTCAGTCATAAGATCCTTCAACATATTTAGCAATATTTTAAGACTTTCACTGTTTCTGGCTTCTTACCGGGAACTCAAATCACAGCTGTGTCCTTCAACAGGCACTTCTAAAAATGTTAAGTTGCTCTCCTTCCCATCACAGACCAAGGCCAGGGAGGTCCGAAGGCACGTAGTTGGAAAGGGTGGGAGCTATTTATTAGGACCGGTGGGAGTAGTCAGGGGCATCTTCAGACATCCGGCCCCACTGGCCTTGGCCAACCTGGCATCTTCTGAAGCCGGGAATGAACTCCTAAACTCTAAGTTGGGGATCAGTCATCTCAGTTAGCCAAGAATAGGGTGGGAGTGGGGAGGTGATCTCCAGGGACTTAGGACTCTCTACGCTAAAACCAGGAAAATCCCAGGCAAACCAGAATGAGCTGGTCATCCTCAGCCTGAGATATCTGGAGTTCACCTCATCAGAAACAGGTGGGAAGCCCCGAGGAAGCCAACCACAGAGCTCTTAATTTAGGGAACCTACTTGTTGAATCCTAACCCACACACGCCTTTGGAGGGACTACCTAGGCTGTGCTCAATTTGGACTCTGCATATCAGAGGGCCATCCTGGAACCACCTTGGGCCAGGACGTGCAGGGCTGGCCCTCCCCGGTCACTCCTCTGGGGGCAGAGATGGGTAGAGGTTGAAAGTGCAAACTCTCAGCTCTGCCACTTGCTAGTTGTACAAGTATGGGCAAGTTACCCCTGCTGGAGCCTCAGTGTCCTCATCTGCTAAACGGGGACAATTGAAATACTTATGAAATACTTATTTCATACAACTGGTGTCAGGATTAAATGAGTTTAAATGACCAGAGGGCATACTAGAGAGCTTCATACTCAATGACAGCCTTATGCTAGGTGGGCTTAAAAAAGATCTCTGCACCTGAATTGTAACTGTGTTGATTTCTTTGCATTTCAGACCTGGCTAAGCGTACCCCTGGGACCCAGGGGCAGAAGGCATCACTTAGCAGCAGAAGCCGACCCTTCCCTGTTTGGGATTCACATGCACATCAGAACATGAGAAACACTGTTTTAAATGGCTGGCATTTCCTGACAGCTGAGACTCAGGAGTGACGTGGGTATAAAGAAAGAACATGGGATGAGAGGGTGGGATTCAGGAGATGCTTGCTCCAGCCCTGGTTTTGCTGTTTAACCTGCCACATTTTCCAATCCCTGCTTCCTGCTGCCCAGACCCCACCAAAGACCAATTACATCAGCTCTGAGGGTGGAGCTCAGGCAGCCAGAGTTTCAAAGGCTCCCCAGGTCATTATAACTGGAGCCTGGGGTGAGACGCCTCGTTCCAGTCCTGACTGGATCCTAAAATCCCTGTCGGGTTCCATGTCCCACCCTCTACATGGACAGAGTCAGACTAAGGACTTTTTTTTTTTTTTTTAAATTGAGGGTGAAATCCACCATAACATTTCATTTTCATGTATACACGTTGGTGGTATTTATATTCACAATGCTGTGCAACCAACATCTCTCTCCAGGTCCAAAACATTTCTATCACCCCGAAGGAGGCATCCTACCCAGTAGCATCCACTCCCCAAGCCCCTTCCCCAGCCCCTGGCAACCACCGATCTGCTTTCTGCCTCTGTGGGTGCACCTCTTCTGGACTTTCCCCAGAAATGGCATCATACAAGACATGGCCTTTTGTGACCGGCTTTGTTCACTCGGCTACCGCTTCTAAGACTCCCCCACATTGTACAGCAAGTGTCAGCAATTTACTGCTTCTAAATCATAGCCAGGCTCTAGTGTTCCGTGAATCGAAACTCAAATTAATCCCTGCAGAGGCTGAAAGACATAGGCCGGGCCTCAAGAACAGAATGGACTGGCCTCCCACGCCTGTCACCCGCCTTCCCACAGTACCCCCTCCCTGTCAGGATCCATTACGGGGGTGGGGGGAACTGGTACGGGGGGACGCAGGTCACGCAGACCTGTCCTGCTCAAGCCCCACTCAGACTCGGCCAGAGCAACTGTGACACTTCCTTTTCATGGTGGGGAATGCACAGTGCCACAGGGAGGCTCCAAGGCCCTGATGAAACCTGACAGCTGATCATTCTCACACGCCGGCTCCAGAAACAAAGTGAGGAGAAAATGAAGCAGGTGTTTCCTGGGTCTCTCGGGAAACTCGTGGCTGCCCTGTATGTTAGAAACCCTCCTCCCAATTCCACCCGACCACCAGGATGTCCCCGGGCCACCTGAAGACCACAGAGGGAGGGCCTGAGTGGGACATAGAAGAAGCAAGAGAGACAGGGAGAGAAGATGCACAATAAAACCACTGTCACTGTAGAGCATTCTCCAAACTGGACTCCGCCAGATAATACTGCTCCACAATGCATCAACAGGTGCTAAGGGAAAGACAGATCTGAAGCTGTAATAAGTTTGAATATCACTGTATATCAGCTCTCCCTTTGGAAGAGATTCCCCAAGCAAGTTTGCAAATTAAAGGCTCTGACAAGTCCAGCAAAAAAGAAAACATACTCATTCTATTTAATGCTTCTGATCAAAGCAATCTTTCTGTGTGGGGGGGGACCCTCATCGATAAATGCATCTTAGGAGTCCCTGTACATATTGAATTCTTTGTTTAACAAATGCCGGGCAAGATTCGAAGGATTAAAGATGTGGTGGTGAAAAGATGGTTACAATCTTACACTAGAAAGAGCTTCCATTCTAGTAAGTAAAGACAAATAATATATAAGGAAATAAATAAACCAGAATAACAACACCTGAAATCCACTCTTTTGGTGTCTGCCTCAAAGATCTCTTTATTCACCTCCAATCAGGGGTGACGGCTCCATCTTTTAGCTCCTACAATATTTACGGTTAGCACCATTCGGGAGGTAATTAATTGTGCTCTGCTTGCAACAGCACCCAGATAATTATGCTGCGATTTCATAATCTCTTGGGTTGTTAACATTCCCTGTTTTATGTCTTGTTTTCTCTGCCACATTGTGAACTCTTTTGGGTTAAGTAAAGAGTCTCTGTTTTCTCCCTCCCGACTCCCCTTGTGTGCAGCCCAAAGAAGGTGTTCTGGAAGCCTATCTTACACAGATGGCCCTCTCCCAGGGCCCCCCAGACCCATCAATGCAGAACCACAGAGGTGGCCCAGACATCTGCGCTTTCACAAGCCTTCCAGATGATTCTGAAGCACACTCCAGTTTGAAAACCACTAGCCTATGGTCTCCTCCAAGAGCCCGGGATTAAATTCCAGATCCAACCTTCATTTGCTGTGTGACCATGGGCAAGTTATACAACCTCTCTAAACCTCAGTTTACTTCACCTCTGAAATGGGTTTTCAAACAGTACTGACCTCAGAAAGTTGGCACGAGGATCCAGAGAGCTTCTAATTGAAAGAGGCTTAGCCCAGAGCTGGGTTCACAGCTGAGGTCCGATCCCTGCTACCTCTCACTGGTCAGTATTACTAAGAAAACAGAGCACGTCTCTCATTGCATGTTGAACTGAGGCCCCTGCCCCTCTCCCCTCACCCCATTCCAGGGAACAACTTCCTGAGCTTCCCGCACACCAGCTCATCCCCACCCCGGCTGGCTGAACACGGAAAAGCTCCTCTCTGTGCGTTTCCTCCGGACGCACATTACGCAGCAGTTCCCAGCCTCCTTTGCAGCTAGTGCTCCGGCCAAGGCAACAGGGACAGAAACGAGGCCTGGTCCCTCAAAACCTCCAAACAACCCCCCACTCCCCCCGCCTCGTCTCTACCCTCCTCCCTACCCTCTGGGTGCCAATATCAGGGCAGCCTTGATGTTGAGGGCAGTGGCACCCGGATCCTCCGCTCTGAATGAGTCTTTGGAGCCCAGCACCTGCCCCCCCCTCCAAGCACAAGCATTCATTTCGGACTTTACGTGACTTAGAAATAAACTGCAACTCTGTTTAGCTGCTGAGACTTGGAGGCTTATGTTTGACAGTAACCAGCACTGCCTTAACGAAGACATCACCTTAGGGGTTTAGGCTTGTTCCCACTTCCTGGAAATTTCTTCCAGGATTTTGTAGACGTTCCATGTCTGGCTGCTGGTTTTTTTTTTTTTTAAGATTTTATTTATTTATTTGACAGAGAGAGGGGGGGAGTGAGAGAGGGAACACAAGCAGGGGGAGCAGGAGAGGGAGAAGCAGGCTTCCCGCTGAGCAAGGGGGCCCAATGCGGGGCTCGATCTCATGACCCTGGGATCATGACCTGAGCCGAAGGCAGACGCTTAACGACTGAGCCATCCAGGCACCCCTGGCTGCTGGTTGTTATTCCTACCTCTTACCAGGGTTTCCCAACCACAGCACTGTTGACATTTTGGGCTGGGTAATACTTTAGGGTGGGGGCATCCTGTGCATAGGACGTTCGCTGACCAGCAACACCCCAGGCCTGTACCCACTGATGACCAGGAACTCTCCCATCCCCGAACTGTGATAACCAAAAATGCATCCCATGACTGCCAAGTATCCAACGGGGAGTCCCCAGGTGAGGCACTGCTGCCTTCTTAGAAAGCACATCCCCAACCCCCCACCTGCAAATTCTCCCCTCACATCATCCGCATCCCCCTCCGATCCCTCCCCCTGCTTGTTGGTTGTCATTCATAAAACATGCCCCTCGCTGGAATTAGCTGTTCCTCAGTTTACTTGTTTGCGGTCTCTCTGCCCAGCTCCAACCTAAGCCCCACCTGAGCCCTGCCCATCCTGTTCCGTACTTTAGCCCTCATGTTAGCCCAGCACCCAGTAGGGACTCAGTAAATATTTACTGAAGGAATGACAGGGGAATAGGACACCAGGATGGCCAATGGACTGGGATGGGAGGATTGGAACTCAGGGGAAAGAGCCCAAGGTTTGACCCCTATTCACTCGGTGATTCACGAAGCACAAGGTGATCTGATTCAGGCAGCTGGGAAGAAAGAATAAACAGCATGTTGTCAGTCATGGGGCATTTGTGAGGTTTGGTCCCTGTAGCTCTGTCAACAGCAGCTGGAAAGAAGAGGTGTCCAGACTGAGTCTCCACCGAGGCCACTGCCCCTCAGGGCCTGACCACCAGGGAGCTACTGGCCAACCGGAGCCAACAAACCCACCAGGTCTTTCGCCTCCCTGCAGTTGGTCGAATGACGAAGAATCCCCATCATTCCCGAGATAGAACTCCATTAATCCAGACTTGCAGTTTCTCTATCAAACACCAGTTTAATATAAAATGAATCCTCTCTCAATTTTGGACATGATACCTGACTGGCAATTCAACTATCACACCTTGGCCACCCCCAGCTAAGACGCAGAAGAAAGGAAGGACACTGTGGGGATGCATAAACCACACTTAACCATCCCAGACCTTCAGCTCGTCTTGGCTTTTTGTTTTGTTTGTGGGGAATTAGTTTTGGTTGCTTTTAGAAAAGAGAAAACAGGAAAACACACACACACACACACACACACACACACACGTAAAGTTAATGAGCTTATAAGAACAGAGCTAAAAATAAATGAATGGGAATAATGTTGTGAAACAAAATAAAATTAAATCAAAATTAAAATGGGCTGGGATATTTTTTTAAAGAGCGTCAAACTTGATAAATTGATGAGTCTTGATAGAATCCACCAAAGAAGGGATTTTTTTTCTCCTGCTCTCCAACCCATGCCAGATCTCAGCCTCAGACCTCGTGGTCGCGGGTCCTTTAGAAGTCCCTCATACGGAGGGCAGGCCTGGTGAATAGAAAGTTCTTCCTTTCACGGAACCCAACTCCAGGTAAGGTGACTTCCACCCTCCTGCTCCTGCTGTGCCCTCTACACACACACAGCACCCCTGCCCTGTGACAGCCCTTCTTTGTGACAATGGGGTACTGACCATGTCCCTACCTGCTTCTGCTCTGGAATAAATATCTTTATTGCCTTCGACTTTTCTGCAAGGGAAATACTTGGAAGAAGGCATAACTGTAGCTGGGTGCCTCTCAAACCCTAGCCCCCAGACCAGCAGCATCGGCATCATCTGCGAGCTTGTCAAAAGTGCAAAATCCCAGGCCCCGCCCCAGACCTACTTGCAGAGTCAGGAATCCTGAGGGTGAGGCCAGGAACCCGTGTTTCTTAGAGGCCCTCCTGGGGATTCTGAGGCATACTCAAGTTTGAAAACCACTGCTTTACACTAAGACAGCTCTTACCAAGTTCCTTTAACCGCTCTCTGCCTCAGTTCCTCCTCTATTAAATGGGGGAGGGAAGTAGCCCCATCACAGGGTGTTTGGGAGGAATAAGTGACATAGGGTCTGTGACGGGGTTAACTCCGTGCCTGCTGCCTGGGAAGGAGGTCTGTAAAAGGAGCACCTGTTTGCTAAGGGGTTTGGTAGCTACTGAGAGGGCGGGTCCTAATTTGGTGGAGGTCTTCTTAGGTTTGCCTGATCGGAAAAGGAAATGCTTTGGAGATGCTCCAGGAGCTCTGAGCATCTTCTGGGCAGCATACTGAGGTTCTCAGCCCCGCCTGGAACTCAGAAAAGGACCTGGTTATCCTGGTCCTCCTCCTCAGCTGAGGATGCCACATGAAAGTCCCCGCCGGGGGTCAGAGCACTGAACCTGGGTCCAGGGAGCAGGCAGAATTCCGTCTGGAATAGCTTCAAGTCCCAAGTGTGAGGAGTTTCTTGTTCATTTTCATCAGCTATCTACCTGTGAGCGTTCTAGAGGCTCCCCGTCCAATAGGGAAACCACCAGCCACACATGGCCACAGAGCACTTGAAATGTAGTTAGTTGAATTGAGATGGGCTATAAGTATATAATAGCACGTGGCAAAGACTCAACATGAAATAAAAGAATGTAAAGTGTCTCAATTTTTTTATCTTGATGATCTATTACAATAATTAACCTTGCATGTACTGGGTTATATAAAACACATTAATGCTACCTGTCTAGAGATTCGGTGCAATCCATATCAAAATTTGAATGCATTTTTTTAAAGTACTTTTTTTTTTTTTAAGATTTTATCCATCTATTTGAGAGAGAGAGAGAGAGAGCACGAGCAGGGTGGAGAGGCAGAGGAAGAAGCAGGCTCCCCGCTGAGCAGGGAGCCTGATGTGGGGCTCGATCCCAGGACCCCAGGATCATGACCTGAGCCGAAGGCAGACACTTAACCAACTGAGCCACCCAGGTGCCCTCGAATGCGTTCTTTAAAAAAAAAAATAGAAGGGGTGCCTGAGTGGCTCAGTCGATTAAGCATTCCGCTCTTGATTTCAACTTGGGTCATGATCTCAGAGTTGTGAGATCGAGCCCCACATCGGGCTCCAAGCTGAGCATGGAGCCTGCTTAAGATTCTCTCTCCTCTCCCTCTGCCCCTTCCCCCTGCATTCTCTCACTGTAAAAAAAAATTTAAAAATAGGGGCGCCTGGGTGGCACAGTCGTTGAGCGTCTGCCTTCGGCTCAGGGTGTGGTCCCGGCGTTCTGGGATCGAGCCCCACATCGGGCTCCTCTGCTGGGAGCCTGCTTCTTCCTCTCCCACTCCCCCTGCCTGTGTTCCCTCTCTCGCTGGCTGTCTCTCTGTCAAATAAATAAAAAAATCTTTAAAAAAATTTTTTTTATTTAAAAATAGATTAAAAAATCCTAAAATTTATATGAAACCACAAAAGACCCCAAATAGCCAAAGTAGTCTTGAGAAAGAACAAAGCTGGAGCCATCATGTTTCCTGATTTCAAATTATACCACGGGGTGCCTGGGTGGCTCTGTTGATAAAACATCTGCCTTCAGCTTAGGTCATGATCCCAGGATCCTGGGATCAAGCCCCACATCAGGCTCCTTGCTCAGCAGGGAGCCTGCTTCTGTCTCTTTCTCTACCCTTCTCCCTGCTAGTTCTTTCTCTCCCTCAAATAAATAAATAAAATCTTTTAAAAAAATACTACAAAATTATACTACAAAATGATAGTAATCAAAATAGTATTATACCGACATTAAAAACAGAGCAATGAAACAGAATCGAGAGCCTAGAAATAAACCCACACATATATGGTGGGTTTATTTGACAAAAGGAACCAAGAACACACAATAGAGAAAGGATAGTCTCCTCGATACATGGTGTTGGGAAAACTGGATATCCACATGCAAAAGAATGAAACTGGATTCCTGTCTGACACCTATCACAAAAATTAACTATAAATGGATGAAGGATTTAAATGTAAGCCACAAAACCATAAGACTCCTAGAAAAAAAAAAACATAAGGAAAAAGTCCCTTGACATTGGTCTTGGCAATGACTTTTTTTGACATTGCACCAAAACCACAAGCAACAAAAGCAAAATCAACAAGAAAGATTACATCAAACTAAAAATCTTCTATACAGCAAAAGAAACGGGAGAAAATACTTGCAAACCAAAATATATAAGGAACTCCTGTAACTCAATAGCAAAAAAGTAAAAAATCTGATTTAAAAATGGGCAGAAAATAAATAAATAAATAAAATTTTTAAAAAATAAAAATGGGCAGGGGGGCACCTCGGTAGCTCAGTCAGTTAAACGTCTGTCTTCGGCTCAGGTCATGGTCCTGTGGTCCTAGGATCGAGCCCTGAGTCTGGCTCCCTGCTCAGCAGGGAAAATGCTTCTCCCTCTCCTTCTGCTACTCCCCACTGTTTGTGCTCACTCTCGCTCTAAATAGATAAATAAAACCTTTAAAATAAATAAATAAATAAATAAATAATAAAATGGGCAGACGACTCAAACAGACATTTTTCCAAAGCCGACATAGAAGCTGGCCAACAAGTACAGGAAAGGGTGTTCACCATCACTCATCGTCTAGGAAATGTGAATCAAAACTACAGTAAGATGTCACCTTGCACCTGTTAGAATGAATATTACCAAAAAGAAAAAGACAAGAGGTAAGAAATATCGGCCAGGACGTGGAGAAAAGGGACCCTTGTGTTCTATTGGTGGGAATGGAAATTGGTGCGGCCACTGTGAAAAACAGTATGGAGGTCCCTCAAAAAAATTAAAAATGGAATTACCCTAGGAGTCAGCAATCCCATCTCTAGGTATTTATCCAAAGGAGATAAAACCATTCTCTCAAAGAGATATCTGCACCCCCATGTTCACTGTAGCATTTTTCACAACAGCCAAGTTAACCTAAGCGTTCACCAATTAACGGATAAAGAAAATGAGATCGATAGACAGGGAGATAGATAGAATATTATTCAGCCACAAAAAAGAAGGAAATCCTGTCATTTGCAACAACATGGGTGAACCTTGAGGGCATTATGCTAAGTGAACGAAGCCAGACAGAGAAAGACAAAAACTAAATACCATATGATCTCACTGTTTGGTGGAATCTAGACACATCAAACTCAGGAACAGGGAGTCAAGTGGTGGTTGCCAGGGGCTTGGGGGTAGGGGCAATGGGGAGAGGCTGGTCAAGGATATAAACTTTCAGGTACAAATGACTAAGTTTCAGACATCTAATGCACAGCGTGGTGACTATAGTTAACAACGCTGTATTATATCCTTGGCAGTTGCTATGAGAGCAGAGCTGTGATGTTGTCACCATAGCAACAACAACGACAACAAATGGTGACTACGGGAGGTGAGGGAGGTGCTAACTAGCCTTACTATGGTCATTGTTTCATAAAAAATTTGCAAATTAAATCATCACATCATACACCTTAAACTTACACGGTGCCACAGGCCAATGACAGGTCAACAGGCTGGAAGAAAATAGTCACCTGTTTCTTTTTCCTTTTTTAATGTGGCTTCTAGAAAAAAACTGCACTGGTGGTGTGCCGTGAGGAAGTGCGTGCAGCCACGTGGCAAGGCCACATGTGGAAATCCCACGGAGGACCCAGCTGAGCTTTCTGTCCATAGCCAGCCTCCACCTCCAGACACGCAAGCGTGGATCAGCTTTGAGATGTTTCCAGCCCCAGACAGCACGGAGGGGAGACAAGCCCTCCTCTCTGTGCCCTGTCCCGGTTCCTGACCCTCAAAGTGCATCCGCACAATAAAATGGTTTCACACCAAATTTGGAGTCATTTGTTACGGAGCAGGAACATGGCACAAGTGTCTATGAACTGGTTTTGTCTTTTCTTAATCTTCATGGCAACCTACACTCTGAACCATTACCCAACGCAACACAAAGGAGCCTCAGGAAAAACGAATGGCCAGATGGATACATTGCTGCCCCTGACGGATGGGCCATGGGGCAGAATGCCCCTTTGCTAAAAGTTCCCAGGAATCCCAAAACTCAGCTTTCAACCATGTTCAACTCCTATGTGTGCAAGTTTTGATAAGCCACGGAAGAACTTTCAGAGTCTTTCCATGGAAGTTTCTCTTCCTGTGGAAAAGAAAGTTTGCTGACAAAGAGAAGTCCCTTAAGACCTACCGCCCCTTCGCATCTGAAATTCTAAACCATTCTAGCAAAACTTCATTAGACTCTGAGTGTGGCATGGGAGATAATGATCTGATTTCTCCCTCCCTCAGACACCCTCCTCACGTTCCCAAAGACGAATGGCATGGGAAATTAGACAGCTCTAATTAATGACTCAATAAATAGAGAAAAAGGGAAGAAGTTGGCACGACACTCACTCTAGATCACAGATACACGTTTCGGCTCCTAAAGAGTTCCCTTCCCACAGCAGGCTCATTGGTCTTTAAAGGCGCCGCATTCCAGATCTAAGCTGGGGTTTTCGTTAACGGCTCTCCCCCAAACTCCCTTGTCCATGTGCCAACACTGACGCTGCCCATAAAGCCCAGAGTGGACCCCAAGGACTGTGCCGATGGATAAAGAAAGACACCTTCCCCCTGCAGAGGCTGGGATCTCACCCACCTAACCTCCTTTCCTCCAGATATTCCTTCAAGGAGGAGGTCAAACAGAACAGGGATTAAGGGTGACCTCTGGAGTCACATTGCCGGGGCCAAATCCCAGTATCTCCATTTGACTGTGGAAGCTTCTATACCCACTGAAACTTAACTTCCACCCCTGGAAACCAGGAACCATCGCAGAGGCAACAGAGGCTCCGACCACTGACCTTGAGGGTTTGAGCCTGGCTGTGTGGCCTGGGGCAAGCTGCTTAATCTGTCTGCCTCAACTTCCCCATCTGTAAAGCGGGAATCATAAAAATACCTACCTCATAAGGGTGCTGTAAGAATTAAGTGAGCTATGATGCATAAACCACTCACACAAGAGTCTTCACACCCCACAGGCCGTAAAGGGTTGGCTTTTATGTTGTTAGTGGGAAAATGAGGGGAACGTGCCTGAAAGTGCTTAGCGCAGGGAAGAGAAGCATCTGACAAATGTTGCTTGGTTGCCGTTACTGTTGCTTCTGAGCCAGCCTTTGATCCTGCTGAAAGCATCCCATGGCTGGAAGAGGAAACATTAAAGCAGGGAGACTGGCGCACGATTAGGCAGATCATGTCCTCAGAAGCGGGCTCTTGGTGTCCTCCGGGCACAGGACACAAAGATAACAAGAGCAGGCAGGGGATTGAGAGATCCAAAGGTCCTGCCCACTGAGAATGGCCCAAGAGACTGAAAATGTTTAGTCTAGAGAAGGGAACTGAAAAGAAGCATGTAAAATGCTATCTTCCAATAAGCAAAAGGCACATGAAGAGTCACTTTCCATGAGGTCCTCCCTGACCATGGCATCCTCCACCCCCACCCCCAGAAAGGCCAGATCCCTATTATAAGCTCTCATAGCTCACACCGGGGTTTAATCATCATTGACACAGTTAGCCGCTGAATGCCCATCTCCCCCACCAAACTGAGCTCTGTGAAGGCAGGGACCCAGTGTGTCCCATCCACCAATGTGGTCAGGCTATTTCGCATCAGCCCAGCAGAAAGATGAACAGGAAAGGAGCAGCAATCAGGAGCAAGAGGGAGGGAGAGGGAAGGGCAGGGAAGGGAGGTAGACGGACGCCATGTGGAGTCTGGGGGACAGAATTACCAGAGGCCGAAAGATGGGCTAGGAGGTTTGAGATGCTCAAGGATGGCCCGTGCACAACAAGCCAGTCGAGGCCGGGGGCTGACGGATCTGGGAGTGAGCTCCCTGTCTCTGCAGGCATTCATGGTAAGTAGCTCCGACACCAAGCAGGGGTTTAACTTGCATGCATGGAGAAAACACCCAACAAGTCATCTTCTATGTGCAGGATGTGCCCTAGCATGTGTCACAGGTGCCTGGAGGGGATCCAGAGTTGCTGAGAACATTCTAGACCACAGGAGGTCATTTTAAATGCAATGAGGACAAAGGGACTCATGGACAGCTTGGGGGAGGCAGGTACGTTCTCTATCTTGGTTCATGATGATGGTTTCCCTTGTGTATCATAGGTTGAAACTCATTAAATTGTACACTTTGTGCGGTTCATTACATGCTGATAATATCTCGGTGAAGCTCGTAAAAAATAGACCATCTTGGGCGCCTGGGTGGCTCAGTCGGTTAAGCATCTGCCTTTAGCTTATGTCATGATCCCAGGGTCCTGGGGTAGAGCCGCACATCAGGCTCCCTGCTCAGCGGGGAGTCTGCTTCTCCCCCTCCCTCCGCTGCTCTCTCTCACTCTCTGTCTGCCAAATAAATAAATAAAATCTTCAAAAAAAATAGACCATCTTTTACGCCTGGCGGGTTCAGTTGGTAGAGCATGAGACTCCTGATGTTGGGGTCATGAGTTCAAGCCCCACATTGGGTGTAGAGATGACTAAAAAAATTAATAGAACTTTAAAAAAATAGACCATCTTTTTAAAAAGTGGAACGGCAGTGAAAGATATAAGGATACCACGATACAAAGATGTACAGGGTGGTGAACATAACCAGAAAGCATAACATAACCAAAAACCAATGATTACACAAATTCACCACATCCACAGGAAGAAACAGGGTGTGCCTATTAAATGTGATGTTTTCAAAAGCTAATTAATGGCATGACCCGTCCTCAAAAAAAAAAGAGTGAAGGAAAAAGGATATAAGAGAATCTATATAATTTGATACTGTTCCGATTTCATTAAAAATGCATTTAAAAAAAAGCGTGGGTATTATCACAGAATGGAATCCTGTGTTACTCGGGTAATTTTGAAAGCATTTTTGAATATTGAAAGGACCCACCATAGAATGTGAATCTGGGCAAGATTATGGGTGATTTTGGTTTTCTTTTTTTTATACTTCTTTTTTCCAGAATTTTTGTAAATAAAAATGATTTTCGTATCAAAAAGGGAAATAAAGATTACTTTAAAACAATAAATACAGGGTAGGTAAAGTCTTCTCTCTACACAAGTTCTCAGGGAGGAAGAATCCAGAGGAGTGCTAATGTCCTGAAGACCAACCCCTAATACCCCTTCTAACCTCCAGACGGAGGTTTAGGGGGCACAGAGGTTGTGGGCAGGAGGTAGGGCCTGTGCTGCCTGACACAGATGCCGATTGGATTAGGGCCTGCTTCTGTTTCCCTCTAAGTAGATTACGCTTTTCTTGAACTTGCTCCAGTGGGTCCCGGAAATTCAGCCCAGGACAGTCCTGCGGTTCGTTTTCAGAGCTCCCTGGAATATGTTTAAGCATGTAATAAATACATTTAAATCTAATCAGATAAATCACTAAATCAAATCGTTATCTTGCAATTTGAAAACCAGGCTCTGGGTCCAGATCCCAGGGGCAGGAGGAATAGGAAGAAATGGAAGGGCTTTGGGTAGAGAGCAAGGTCACATTCCTATCCTCGACCACCCAATGCGAAAGGCAGAGGAGCACAATGCCCCCACCCCCGCCAAACCAGATGTCCATCAACTGCAGACTGCCCTCAAATTTGCAACAAAACTTGACAGCGGTCCGAGTAAGTGCAAGAAGACACCATGGTGCTACCCACAACGTAAGACCTTCTGAAGAATGCCAGTGCTGGAGTTCCAGGTGTGATTCATCTGGTCTACCTCCCTGCCTCAAAGCGAAAGAACTTTCCAGTTCTCAGCCAAAACCACCCCTTTCCCGGTCTGAAAACTTGTACTGAGCTTCTGTACGTTAAAGCCCGATAGAGCTGAGATGAAGGGGCAAGAACTCAAGAATCAGAGAGATCTAGGTCCAGATCCCAGCCTGGCCAAGAACTGTGTGTGAGAGCTAGAACAGGCTCAGGTTCCCGTGCCTCAGTCTCTTCATCTGTAAAATGGGGATAGTAAGACAACCTACCTCATAGTGAGTGCCGTCTGTTTAAATGAGATAATACATAGAAAACACCTTTACACCATGCTGACACAGAGTAATGCATGTCTGAATTATGTTTATAGAACTTCCTACTACCTAGGATATTTTTTGGTGAACAGACAATATCCTTATATAATATAAGCTCCCTGAGAACATTTTTATTTCATTTGAATGACTATTAAGTGGGAGCCCATCTCTGGAAGAAGTGATAGGGACACAATGGTGAACAAAGCAGAGATGGTTTTTGGCCTCAGGGCACTCTAAAGTATTATGAAACAGATGTTAAACAAATAAGCATACAAATACATATGTAATCAGAAATTTGGAGATGTGCTACAAAGAAAAGCAATTTGGTATCCCAACAGAAAATAGAGGTGCTCTTTTGAGTTGGGAGGGACGGGAAGACTCTCCAGAGAGAAAAATTTGTAAGCCAGAAAGTAGAAGTCCAGGAGGAGTCAGCTAGGGAAAAAGAAGGGAGAGAATGCTCCAGATGGAGTGCACAGCATATGCAAAGGCCCTGAGGGGAGAAAAGCATTCAAAGAACTGCAAAATAAGGTCAGTGTGACTGAATGGTTTGGAATAAGAGAGAAAATAGGAGATGAAACCTTTGAGGTAGGCAGCTGGTGGAGGGTTTTAAGCAGGGAAATCACATGACTCGATTTGGGATTTTAGGAGATTAATCTGGTTCCAAGTGGAGAACGCAGTGGAGAGGAGCCAGTATGAAAGCAAGGAAACCAGACAGGCCGCTGCAGTCTCCCAGGCAAGACTAGAGTCCTGGCCATGAGAAGCAGGCCGATTTGACATACATTTCAAAGACAGAATTAACATAACCTGGGGACAAGCAGCACGTGAGGAGAGGGGAATAGGCTGGAATCAGAATGACTCCCAGATCTGTAGCTTAAACAACTAGAAAGAGGGCGCTGTCCTTTACTAAGAAGAAAAAAATCTAGTGGAAGAGCCATTCTGGGTTCTAGAAGATGAGTCAATTCAGTTTTATGCAGGTAGAGGCCAGATAAGGTAGAAGTAAAACCAGAAGAGCATGTTTTCCTGGTACCTGAGGGGAGAGAAAGTTTCCAAAAGGAAAAAGTGGTCAGTTGTTTATGCTGCTAGGAGGTCATGTAAGAGAAAACAGATGTGTCTGACTTACAATAAGTTGTCAGTGAATATCTGTTAGATGCATAGATAGGGGGATGAGTACATAGATGGACAGATGCGTATGTGAAGGGGTGCATGGGTACGTGGATTTCTGCACGGATAGATGGATGGACAGATGGACAGATGGATGGGTGCATGGATGTGCACACAGATGAATGGATGGGTGCATAGACGGTCGGGTACGTGGATGGATACACGCAGAGATAAACAGATGAATGTGTAGGTGCGTGGGTATGCTTATGGGCGGGTAAGTGCATGGATAGGGCATGGATGTAGCAGCCCCAGCCACAGAGAATTCTAGTTATTCCTCAAGCAGGAACCCTTCCCCTCTTCAAGCAATCATTCCCTCAGTCTAGAGAACTCTTTATGCCACTTCCTCTCCCCTTCACATTCTTCAAAGCTCAGTTCAAGTGTTATTTCCTCAGAGAGACCTTCTCTGACGACTCTAGCTAACGTGGCTCTCTCACTACTTTCTTCAAAGTGTTTATCAGGTTTTTAAACCATCTCATTTCTTTGTTTAATGGTCGGCCTCCCTCAGTAGACAGTTTGGTCCACAACAGCAGGGGCCTTGTTCATAATTTCTAAATCTCCAGCACTCAGCAGAGCACCTGGTGCATAGAAGGACCTCTATGCCCATAAAATAGATGAGGATGGACAAACGGTGGGTGAAGAGGCAGATGAGTGGGTGGATGGAAGATGGGTGGGTGAGTAAATAGATGGCTGGACAGATGGATGGCTGGATGGCTGGATGGAGCAAAGGAGAGGACAGAAGAAAGGAAGATGGGTGAAGGAGGGAGGAAGAATGGTTGAATGAGTAAATGAATGAATGCACCCCACTCCCTTCCAACCTATGTTCAGGACACCTGCCCCCTTGGCCTGGTCTCTCTCTACCTGTGCTCAGCCACCTGCTGACAAAGCCCACCGTGCTCTCAGAGAAGACGCACAACTCTTCCAGGTGCTAAAGGACTTAAAGTCTCTCTGTGCAAAGGCCATGGCAATTCTGCTCTGCAGCCTCAGCCAGAGCTGGGGCAACATCCCATCCCTGGGGGGTTGACATTAGCTGGCTCCTGTTTTACTGTCACATATAAGCAAGGCAGGGTCAGGCTATCAGGCACTGGGAAGGAGGAAAAAGGGAGATTTTAAGAGACAAGGAGGGAAAAAAAAAAACACTCTAATAGGCAAACAAACAACAACAACAAAAACATTTTTAAAATACACTGCTTTTTAGGGAGGGGGTCGAGTACCCCACTCTCAAAAATATTCAGAAGATGACAAGCGTGAGACACATAAAATCTAAAGGGGGACCTCTGTGAATCACTGCCTGACATTAGCAGAAGCAGGTATTAGCATTTGGCAAGATCTTTTTAAATACACACACACACACACACACACACACACACACACACAGAACTGATTAAAGTACTAGGGCTCACATTTTCTAATGGAAGTAACTCTCTCTTTCACAGATCTGTTCTCAGGATCCCTGAACTCTACGTCTGACTTCAAAAAGCCATTACAAAGGCTAGAGGAGGAAGAAAGAGAATCAAGTCTGCATTTGCAAAAGAGAGAAAGGAGAAGGTGTACCTCTTCCCAGAAGTCTGAACACCGGACCTGGGTAACCTCAGAATTGCTCAACTGAATGCAGCCAGCCCCTTCAGCAGCTCCTGGGCTCTCCTCTCCTTACCCCCCTGGAAGCTGGACCTCTAACTGGTGGCCACATCTTGCCTTCAAAGTAAGTTTAACCACACAGGCCTGGGGACAGTAATTATGATCTCAGGCACTGGAGTCTGTGAACCAGCTTCGACACTTAGTGTCTTAGTTACATACCCCTGGCAGTGGCTTAACTGTAAGCCTCAGTATTCTCATCTGTTAAATGGGGATAATAATAATACCACATAAAGTCATTACGAGCAGTAAATTAGACAATCCATGTAAAGTGCCGTAGTTGGTCAATCTTGGCTCTTATTAATATTATCATAATATTTACAAGGCACTTGGTATATGTCAGTGCCTTATAACTCATTAAATCCTCATAACTACCCTACGAGGTACTAGGAGTACTCTCGTCATTTCGTAGAAGAAAAGATGGAGACACAGAGAGGTTAAGGTACTTGCACAAGGTCACACAGCTGGTAGGGGGCAGAGCTCATTCTCCAACCTCAGCCGACTGGTGCCAGGGTCTATGCTCTTAGCTCCTACATTATGCTTATGGATGACCCTTTCACAGCCCAGTTTCATTAACCCCTCCCCAGCCAGTGTCTCACATGATCTTTCTAACCTCCTGGTGAGATAAAATGCCACAGGGCTTCATACAGTTCCCAATTTACAGACTCTAACACTGAGGAGCAGAGCAGCTCAGGAGTCTAGCGTTAACTCTACGAGCTATCACCAAAGTCCATGAGGCCAGGTCTGTGTTCACTCCTGTGTTCCCAGAGCCTAGCACAGTGCCTGGCACAGAGGAAGTCCTCAGGAGGTATCACCCCCCTACCAACAGTTGCCTTAAACAGCATTTCCCAAAGTCTGCTTCATAAGACCCTGTCTCAACATATGCACAGGGGAACTAGGAAGCCACAGCCAAGTCCAAGTGGAATCATGATGTTGAAAGTAAAATCATAGCACATGGCAACATACTAACTACAAGAAGCCCACAGGAAAGAAACCTGTTTGATTTGGGTTTTTTAAAGCAAAACCCCTCATATCATTTAGAAAATGCATCCCTGGACAGGTATTTAATTACTAAACCACATTATTGAGTGCCTACTATATACCAAGCACTTGCTTTATATATTACAATTCATCAAGAAGTGAGTGTTACAAGTGTCCCCACTTTGCAGATGAGGAAGCACAGATCAGCTCCAAAGCTACCAGAAGATGAAGTGACCTTGGGGTGCCCCCAAGTCTAATGAATCCCATCCACTACACACTGCCCCTAAGCTGTGGCTTGGAGCGAATCACCATGGAACTAACAAAGCCGAAGTTACCATTCCTGTTCATAAAGTGCTCTTTACGTGGCCCTTCACCTATGTCACTAAGCTCCTCTCCTTCCCTCATTCCCCAAGCCCTCCTCCAGGTTGACTTCCACTCCCTGAGTTGGTCTTGTTTTATCACAACTACACACCTCACTACTGGCTATTCCCATACCTGGGAGGTCATGGCCCCCGAGCTTCTAGGTAACTTCCCATTTTTATACCCATCTCAAATGTCTCTTCCTCTATGAAGGCTCCCCCAGCTTTCCCCTGCACTTAACCACTTAAACACTGCCTGCTTCCTCCTTTAAGTCACCACTGCAATCAGCATGGTCCTCTGTGCCCTACTGCTTTGCAATAATTCCTCAAAGCCAAGTAATACTCCTTGTACGTAACATGGAGCTTGGCACAAAGAAAGTGTTTCTCAAACGCATGATGAATGAATAAGTGAAAGAACCTATTTGTTTACCAGCATCGGCAGCAGAAAAACAATAGCGGACCACAGCCAAGGACTAGAACAGAGGCTGGCAAACGTCCTCTGTATAGGACAAGACAGTAATCCTTTCAACATGTGAGCCAAATGACCTCTGTTCCAACTCAACTTTGCCATCATAGAGCAACAGCGGCCACAGACAGCACGGAAATGAGGAGGTAGAGCTGTGTCCCAATAAAAGTTTATTTTAAAAAGCAGGCAGCAGACCAGATTGGACCTGTAGGACACAGTTTTGTCAATCCCTGGATTAGATTATTTAATTAATAAATTAGATTATTTACTACGTCTCAAAACGGCATAAAGGAGATAGCCCATCCTTAGCAAGTCATTCTCTCTTTCAAAGAGATCTGGGCCAGGCCAGAAGAAGGAAAGGAAGGAAGAAGGAAAAGAAGGAAAGGAGGGAGGAAGGCTAGGAGGGAGGGAGGGAGAAAGGACAGGAGGGAGGGAGCGAAGGAACGGAAGGAGGGAGGGAGGGAGGGAGGGAGGGAAGGAAGGAAGGACAGGAGGGAGGAAGGGAAGGAACGGAAGGAGGGTTTGCCAGCTCCTAAGAAAGCCTGAATATTTTCCGGATGATTAAAAAGATTTTCTCAGAACTCCCTTAGACCTCAAGCTTCAAACCCTTGAGGCGGCCATGAAAATAAGATCTAAATAAGCTACGAGCTAACGACAGATTCCTCCAAAGAGACAAAGGTGACTTCACAGGCTTTGGATGATAGAGGACGTGGGTGCCGTGTGGGCTTTATTACCATGTTTTTCTGTTATTATTAATGCTGTCATTCCCATTGATAAATTCTGCCCTGACCGATGGCTTAGGAAAGAAAGAAAACAGAAGAGAAAATTAGCTCAAGGGAAAAACCAAACTCGAAGGAAATTTAATTAAACAAATAGATTTCTTGACTGTAAAAGAAAAGAGATGTGACATGTCCCCAAATCCAACTTCCTCCGGTGCGTGCCCCTGTCTCTAGGGGAACCAGTGGAGCATGAAAAACCCAAATACTTGCCCCAGAGCAAGAAACTCCCTGATATTATTGCCAATATGCCCTGGGCCACGTTAAATCACATCCGCCCAGACAGAGAACTTGTTTTGCTCTTTCTTTCCCTTCCCAACAAATGCGCTTGGAGAAAAAGCTGGGGTTATTCCGTAGCTCCTTCCTCTCCCATCCTACTTTTGGGCTGACAATCTCTCTCCACCAACACTTGGCTATTTCTTTCTTAGACGGGAAATGTGGTGTCAGCATCACACCCCCACCTGGTGCTTCTCACTAGAGACAGGCGAGGGAACCCTCTTCTGTGCCTCCCCGAGATCGGGGCATGGAGCTCTGGAGGCCGTATTCTTTCTTCATCTATAAATTGGGGCCGTGAACGCCAGGCACTTAATTCAAGTGGAAGACAGCGTGCAGAAATGAAGTGGCATCGAAAGAGAAGGCCAGCCATCCTTGCGGGACAGCCGGAAGCATTAAATGAGATCAGACGGGTGAAGACACCGAACAGTAACAATAATTATAGCTCTGTCCCCGGCAGCCACCATAACTCCGTGCCAGGCACCGCGCTTCACAGATTTTATCTCATTTCGTCCTCACAGCAAGCCAAGAAGTAGGAAGAGATTACTACCAAATTCTCACTCCAGGAATGACTTAGCAAAGAGATCGGTGACTTGCCCGGGACCACAAAGCTGGGCCCTCTCGCACAAGGCTGGGAAGACAGTAGGTGTTTAATAAATGCTGGTTAAAGCTTAGTGCCCATGTGAGCTGCACACTAAAATATCATTGTCTCTTGATGGCCGCAACCTCTCTAGACGGCTCCCTGGCAACCAGAGGTTCAAGGACTTTATTCCAACCCACAGACTCCGCCTCTTCTTTCCTAACAGCCCCAGATGATGCTGAGGCTGCAGAGACAGCCGTCACGGCCCCTTCCAACTCTCGGCCCTTGACAGCTGGCAAAGGCCGTCCAGGACCTCACTTTGTTCGGTCCTCACCAAGGTCATGGCAGGAAAAGAAAACAAGAATTTCGATTTTCTTTTTTAAAGGGAGAAACCAGAGCTCGAGCGATGTGACTTCCTTTGGTGACCCGGGGAAGTGGGCACAAGGGATTCAAGGTGGGTTTTAGGCCCAAATCCAAGGCCTTTCCACCTCGAGCCATTTTTCCGCCAAGGCGATGGGAAACTGTGCCCACAGCCCCAATCTGCGAGGAGGCTGGTGGGTCAGAGAGGGAAGTGGCTGGTGGCCGTAGAATCCAGGAACATTCTGCGGCCGCAAGAAGCCAGGCACAAAATGCAGAGCAGGTGGCCAGTGGTATCCACGCTGACCTTTGTCCCTGCTCACCTTGATCTTCTGGCACCGTGACCCGTGTCCCCCGCCTGGCTGGCTGCGCCTTCTCCAGCTCGCTAACCATCCTGTGCTCCCCGCTCACACAGTCCTTCCTCCACAGCTTCACCCAAATGCCCAGCCTCATCCCCATCGTGTAGATGGGGACACCAAGGGCTGGAGGAGCACACAGACTTCCCAAGGTTACAAGCAGGTCAGGTGCAGGAGCCCAGAGTCAGAGACCAGGGCCATGTGACAGCACAGCCCGCGCTTAGTGGGACGATGCTTGCTTTGTGGGATACTCTGACCCTTTCTTCCTTTCTCTCTCCCGCTCAGTGGCGCCCACCCCAAACTCTCAGCACGTACCTGGGCTTACCTCTGCTTGCCGACACTGAGGCACAAAGCCCTCAGACCTCAAAACTGGCTGTGAATTTAACTCAGCTCCCTGGGAAGGGAAACTATCATGCTGCACAGACAAGAGCGGCTGCCTCACTGCGTGGACCCCTCTCACGTGCACCGCCTCATGGCATCCTCAACCCTGCCTTTCAAGGAAGAGACAGGGACCATTATTCTCTTTTGATTAGAGAGCCAAGGTCAGGGCAGCAGCCGCCTGATATCACGGAGCAGGGCTCTCCTTCAGACTCCAGGCCTCGGCCCCATCTCCTCCTGTACCCCACCTCTCCCTCCTCCTCACCTACCTCTCCCTCCAGGCCCACCTTCTGAGTTGCTCTGGTCCAGTATACTCGTAGTGCATCAAACTATCCACCAGTATCACCTGGACGTGGGCCTGACTGTCGCCACCACCCAGTGGCTCGTGTTCCTCCAAGTCACGCCTAAGTTGTGAAGCCCACAGGCTTTCTTTCAGCAGACCTCGGATGACTTCCACAGAGCACCTGGGTTCTCAATAAATGCTACCCCCTTCCTTTCTCACCTTCAGAGCCTTGGGGTGTGGGGTAAAGCAGCAGTCACCCCCAAACCCCCCCAAACCCCTGTGGGTGAAGCTGACTTCAGGACTTGTCTAAGCTGTGCACCCTTGTGCAAATCCATCCACCTCTCTGAAGACCTCCTGCTCCCTTTCTATAAGAACAGGGCAGCCCCAACCTTACAGAGTCATGATTAGCATAGAAGGAGGCCACATGTGGACAGTCCTTGCACACAATGTGTCTAGCGTCACAAACGTGGAGCGATGCCTCGTACACAGCAGGAACAACACACTTCCGTGCAGAGAGAGACCCACAAAAGATGGGGGCAGGGAGGGGGTAAATCCTCCTTTCCACATGCATTGGCACCATGACTATTTAGAAAAATCCACCGGACACGAAGCCCTCCCTTCATAAGGAAACCCCCAATCTCCTCCACTCCAACACATCTGGCCCCACCGTGATGTCATAATGCCCCTGTGCCCAAATCTTAGCATCTTGTCATAGAAGTGGCATAAGCCAGGACCCCAAAGGATGCTGCTGAATGAAGCCCAAGGTCAGGGGTTACAAGGAATTCCATTTAAATTCCTCTTTTACATTCTGGTCTTTGGTACAAGGATCAAAGGAAAGCAGATGTAGCTGGGTAATGTTCTGGCATTTTCTCTACACACTAACTCCTTCTTTCAAAAGAAAAAAAAAGGAAAGAAAAAAAGAGATAGGCATGCTTTCCCCTGGAATGTGTACGTTAAGGACTTCAGTGCTGAAAGTCTGCAGACAGCTTTTACAACACAAAATGGTCCAAAAAGATACTGCGTGAAAAAAAAAAAAGTCCAGAAAGATATTGCGGGGGGGGGGGATAAAAAAGAATTTTTGAGCTATGATCATTTGAAAGAAAGCACTTGTGGCAGATTTGAGGTTTGGCACTTGGTGGGCAAGGAAACAATGTAATCAGCCCAGGAAGCAAGCAAGAAGTCCAAACACAGCCTGTCCCCCCTGGAACCAAACGTAGCTGGTCCTTCCTCTAGAAAGTGCCCTGAACGTGCTTGGCTGCATTTGGGCCCTCCCCTGGGTGCTCTCAGCCCCCGTGTGCCCCTGTCTATGACAAATAATCATACTACTACCACGCGTTGAATTCTCCCTACGGCATCCGAGCTGAGACTAGGCAGAAGGAGCCAGCCCATAGCCTCTGTTGCAAGCAAAGAAACAAAAGCAAAAGCGCAGAGTAGTTTCTTATGTTCAAAAAATCCAAAGAAAGTGCCACTGAGTTGATATCGAGGCTCGATGCCATAATAATGGACCATAATACCACCTGGAAGGCGCGGTGAGGGCTAAAGAGCTGTCTATGAAGATGGGGCATGGTTACTGCTGTCCCTTCGCCGGCCCGGCGTGAAGGTCAAACCTCAGACACAGAATCACTGGGGAAGGATTTTATTGACCATCCTTCCTGTCCCCGGGCATCTTACAGACCAGGACACCAGGCTCAGCCAGGCCATGTGGCTCGTCCAGACTCCCATAGCCAGAGACGTCAGGGCAGGGCTAATCCAAGCATCTGGCCTCCCGCCTGGAGCAATGTCCACTATTGTCCCCTTTCACGGAATCTTTCCTCAAGGAAAAAGATGATCGGGAGCTGTTTACCAGCAAAACTCAAGTTGTGACAAGGTCCCTGGGAAGAGAGGGGGAGAGTGTGAGTGTGTGTGTGTGTGCGCGCGCGCGCGTGTGAGGGAGGGAGCCACATCAAAGCTCCTAGCTTTCATCTGGTTCCTGTAAATGTGACTGAGGACCCCTGGGAAAATCTTGCTCTGGGCTTGATAAGCTAGAGTCCAACTCTCAACTCAATTATGGTTTTCTGTGCTTTTACAGACCCTCCGTCCGCAAAATCTCCTGGCTTTCGTCTGGCCTCAGAATACTTAAGTTGTCATCATCTGAGCCAGAGCGTCGTCAAGGCAGTGGCTCTCAGCCGGGAACTTTCGACAACATCTAGAGGCATTTCTGATTTCACAGCTGAAGAGTAGGGGGGTGGAAGCTACTGACATCTGGCGGGGAGAGGCCAGGGGTGCTGTCAAACACCCTGCAATGCACAGGACAGCCCCCGCCATGAAGAATTACCCATCCCCACATGTCAATGGTGCCCAGGCTGAGAAACCCCGAGCCAGCCCTTTACATGCTATCATTCCCAATATCTCCTACCAGGGACCAGAGATCTGGTGAGGTCCAATGTCATTAACAGACAATGATCACGTTCTTAAGCCCGGCTCCCCCACCCCACAGCCTTGAGACCGTGCTCAGTGAGGAAGGACCACATGTAAACCCACAGATCCCCTGCCTAAAAGCCCCTTAGTCTAGAATCTTGCTCACTTTGGGGGGGGATAAATATAGCCCCATGGTTCTGTAAAAGACAATGGGAACTTGTCCAACATCCCAAATATGTTAAAGGAAGATGGTGATTGTGACCTTTTTTCCTGCTCCAAAATTCTAAAAAGGTTGCAAAGCCCCCAATCCATGGAGCACCAGTGCTGTCAAACTCATGGGCTCAGCCCGACGAAGTCGTGGCAAAACCCTCAGCTGCTCCCACCCAACCCAGAGCACGCTCCCCAGCTCTGGGGCCCCGTGGCCATTCAGCCCCCGAGAACCTGCCTCCGTGACGAAGGCTGGAGGCAGAACAGGAGAACAGGGAGAGAAACCTTTGACTTGGTCCATTCATTTGGGTCATAGGATTTCCAACTCATTCCAGCCAAAAGAACCAAAGTCAGGTCCTGCTCACACAGGGGGAAGCAGCCCCAGACAGAGACGAAAGCCTACGTCATTTCACTTATTCCTCGTGACAACACCAAATGGTTAGGAATTTTGATGCCTGTTTCAAAGACAGGCTCTGATGAGGGAAGGGGACTGGAGCAGATTCCCTACTGCCTGAGGTCTTCCATGCCAAGTATGGCCATGTCTCTCTTATGTATGTGCCCCAGTGGCAGGCCTGTGCAAAGGTGAAGACGTTGATTTTAAATCTGGCTGCTTCTCTTCTTCGCCTTTCTATCAACAGGCTCCAGGAAGGCTCCGACCGCAGGAGTCACCCCAAGTCTGGCCCCAAGCTCTTTCGAGCTGTCTCCCGAGGAAGCCACTGTCTCTTTGAGCTACCTTTGCATCCCGCCAGCTACTATTTGGAGCCTGCTTTGAAGGTTGCTCATACTCTTCTCTTAATTGGTCTTGCAGCCTGGCAGGGAGACCAACGAGAGATTGACAAGGACATGAGCCTTGCAGGGAGGTTAGTGGCAGCAAGACACCGTCTGAGCCAACCAGAGGCAGGTGGGAATCTCGAGCCTGCTCTGAGGCCCTGCCGATGGAAAAAGAGGCGAAAGGTGCCCCCACCCACCTGCTTCCAGCCTGCCCGGAATGCTCTCTGGACGACACACAGGGTGTAAGCCCACACTTGCTTCCCGCCGGGGCTGGGCCCTGCCTGTCTCCTCTCTGGGACGCAGTTTTTCCTTATTTGAAAGTTGAGAGTATGAGACCAAGGTTCTTTGCCGCGGGCGCATTAATGTAGATCTTTCTCGGCGGCACTGGAGCAAATTCCTTGGAGGCTCAGCGGGAGGAAGCTGCTCAGGCAGCACCCCCTGGCGGCCGTCAGGAGTCATCACCGCGGGCCCCCGGTGGGACGGCGTGTCCAGGGCAAGAAACACAGGGAGGAAACGGTATCCAAGTGTTTGCAGCTGACCAGCTATTGGACGCTAACTTCGCGGGTGCAGAGCAAAACTACAGCCCTGCCTCTCACCCCCTCTACCCTCAATGACAATGAAGGCTGAAGGTCTTTGGAAGGGAGAGCTGAAAAACAATGTCAGCCTCAGTCACCGAGGGCGTCCTGGTATCGGATTACAGAGCCTGCCCACCTCATTTCTCCTCCACAAAGTACCAGACAGAGAAGGGAAAAAGCAAAAGCGCTGAAGAAAGAAAATGATCAGATGATAGAACTAAACTGAGCTCCGGGCCCAAGGACGGGATGGACGCGGAGGTTGGAGGTGGCAACAGGTCCTCCGTGTGGCTGGGGGAAGAGAGGCCATTTCAGGTTTCCTTTTCCAAGTGAGGGGTGAAGTCAAGAGGGAGATCGGGAGTGTGAGGCACCCCCAAGCTCAGAATCCCACTGGGGCAGTGGGACGCTTCACAAAATTCTGGCTGGACGGCAACTCCAGAGATAATGGGCTGTGGTCCCTGCCCCCAGAGAACCCTCAGTCTGGCAGGGACAGATCAGAAAAGTCGGCGGCACACAGGACAGTGCATGATGAAAGTGCCTCTTTTGGGTGAGACTGGCACAGGTTTGAGAGCAGGCAGACTCTACCATGTCCTGGCTGTGTGACCCTGGGCAAGTTACTTAACATCTCTGGGCATGCACACCCTTTGTGCCCTTCATTCCTTCCCCTAAGCACATAGTATTGTAAGGAATCAATAAACGGCAGCTCCATGCACACGTTGTACTGCTGTGCAAACAGTAATTCACCTTCACCGTTGAGTTTGCCATGGACAATGCCCCCCACTCCCCTGGGACCCCTTTGCTTACTTACTCCCCTCCTCCCTCTTTCCATCAGACAGATTTCTTCTTCTTTCGGACCATGTGTGCATTTGTTTGAGCTGACACTCATCTCTCACCTGGTCTTTTATAGCAAAGGTTACCAAACTGTTTCTGTAAAAAGTCAGAGAGCGAGTATTTTACGTTTTCTGGGCCATACTCTGTCATATCGTAGTGTGAAAACAGCCCTAGACCATATGTAAACAAAGGGGCATGGCGGTGTTCCAATAAAGCTTTATTTACAAAAGCAGACAGAGGGTGGAATTTGGCTGTGGGCTGTTTGCCCACCTCCTTCGTAGACAGAATCCACTCTCGTTATCTGCTCCTCATCTCTACCCCACGAGCCCATCACTGACATAGAGACAGAAACTGTCTTCCGCTCACTTCTCTCTCTCAAGGCAAATCTAAAAATGCTTCAAACTTCCACGCCAAGGGCACAGTTTCCATGATTAAATTATGACAGTTCGTTTGTTTGTTGACTCATTCGACGATACTTTTGCTACTGTGATGAGTACTTCATAGAAAACTAAAGCAGCACTGTGTTTGTGTGCGGTGTGCGGTCGGCGGGGCTCAGGTCCTGGCCGCTGCTGCTGGATGGCCGTGTGACCTTGGACCACTAGGTTCCCCTCCCTGTGCCTTTTTTCTATCATCTGAAAACTAAAGAATATGAGTCCCTGTCTCCTGGGGAAATTCTATCTATCTATCTATTTATTTATTTATTTATTTATTTTAGAGAGAGCGTGCACGCGCATGCAAGCAGGGAGAGGGGCAGAGGGAGAGGGAGAGAATCCCAAGCAGACTCCTTGCTAAGCATAGAGCCCGACACCAGGCTCCATCTCATGATCCTGAGATCACGACCCTGAGATCACCGCCTGAGCCAAAACCAAGAGGAGGAAGCCCAACTGACTGAGCCACCTAGGCGCACCTCTCCTGGGAAAGTTCTGAAACATAAGTGAAGTTTTCCTTAAAATCAGCTTAGGATAATACCTGATACTTAAAATGCGTTTAATCATTTATTGTTATTATTTTTGTTGTTACTAAGAGATGGTGCCTGCGACGTTAGGAATTTGTAATCTGATTTGGGAGGTTTATATATCAAAACAACTGCAAGATAACTGCCAAGATGAGAGCATGGGGCAATCAAGGCAGGCTTCCTGGTAGTGGTGGCATTTAAGTTGTGTCTTGAAGCATCATCAGGAGTTGCTAAGCCATGGAAAGGTTTATTTCAAAACATGCAGCCAGGAGGTTTTCTCTTTTGAACAGATGCAAAGAGGGGGTTTAATAGGGCACCTGGGTGGCTCAGTTGGTTAAGCATCTGACTCTTGGTTTCAGCTTAGGTCATGATCTCAGGGTCCTGGGATCAAGCAGTGTCAGGCTCTGTGCTCAGCAGGGAGTTTGCGTGAGGACTCTCTCTCCCTCTGTCCCTCCCCCTGCTCACTCTCTCACACTCTCTCTCTCTCTCTCAAAATAAATACATAAAATATTAAACAAAACAAAACTGCCTTTTCTTCGCCCTTCCCCGAACAGTAGCTTGGGCACTTGTCATACAGGACTCTAAATCTATATTCAGGAAAATAATTAAACAACACAAAAGGCCACCTGAGTGCAAAACAGGACTATAATGAACTGGAACCATCTCCTTGTTTCCAGTAGTGCTATGTCAGAGTACTGGGACATTTGGGAGGGGGGGAGCAGGGGGGGAACAGGAGGGTAGGGCGGCAAATTTGGTTCCAAATAATACTAGCACCTGAGAACCCTTCTCTCCACTCCCCCTGCCCTCCCCGCTTCCTCCCGCACCTTTACTGAACTTTTCAAATATAATCACACACCCAAGGATCAGATACCCACTCTCTTCCAGAACCATTGCTAAGATAGGGCAGAAATATTCAACAAGGGGGACTAACCCTTGAGAAGAGGGAGCCTCCCAGGGTTCCGAGGAGGCTCCGGGGACTTTGGACCTGCCCAGCCACACCCACCTCAGGGCAGTGTCCCAGCTCTGCAGCTCTGGGATTCAACCTGGAGGGGCAATGTGGCTCCCCACGAGCACCCCGCTCGGCGCTGAGCAGCAGGAACAGGTGCTGCCGTTCCGACCCCAGCTCTGCGGCAAGCCGGAGTGGCCTTCTGCTGGTGGCCTCAGTTTTCCCACCCGTGAAATGGGCGCTCATACTGGTCTGCCCACCACTCATACATCTGTGAGGATCAAATAAGATCATCTGCAGGCAGGGGCTTCTTAAAACTGAACGCGTTCTGTGAATGTGCAACGTGATTGCTATTTAGTATTTATTTAGTATTAATGCTTAAATCATGTCTTTTTCTCTCATTTCTGGTTTCAGTTGCTCCACCCCTGCAAGCCCGCCAGAGGCCTGCACACTCCAGCTGAGCAAATGGAAATACATGGACCCCGCCCCCCCGCCAAGTGTTAAGGAGAAAGCCATCCCCCACCTGTAACCCAGGTTCCAGCCCTGGCTCTGACACACTGCTGTGTGACACTGGCCAAGGAGGCTACCTCTCTGGGCCTCAGTTTTCTTACCAGTAAATAGAAAAAAATAAGCATATAAACCTCATGAGGTTGTTGAAAGGATTAAATGAGCCAGGGAGGACTGTCAATTGTCCAGCATATCACTTCTCTCAGTAAGAACCCAACCAGTATCTGCTCTTACTATTATCATGGGCCACCATCATTCACTTAATCACTCAATGACTGCTTGTTACTCGACAGTTCTGAGCCAGGCTCTGGAACAGTGCTGGCATGGTAATTCTCCAAGTGGTATCCCCAGACTTGCAGCAGCAGAAGAACCTGGGAACTTCTTAAAAATGCAGGTGACTGGGCACTTCCCCAGACCAACCAAAACAGCAAGTCCAGAAGCCCTATTAGAACCACTGTTCTGGAAGATCGGTAGAAGAAGGAAGGGAAGAATGAAGGGGAGTAAACAGAAGGGGGAATGAACCATGAGAGACTATGGACTCTGGGAAACAAACTGAGGGCTTCAGAGGGGAGGGGGGTGGGGGATTGGGATAGACCGGTGATGGGTAGTAAGGAGGGCACGTATTGCATGGTGCACTGGGTGTTATATGCAAATAATGAATCATAGAACATTGCATCAAAAACTGGGGATGTACTGTATGGTGACTAATATAACAAAATAAAAATTATTTAAAAAAAAAAGAACCACTGTTCTGGCGAGGAGTAGAGAAACAAACAAATAAATAAACAAATAAGAACCATGAATAAAATAAAACAGAGTAAGGGGATTGTGAGTGGCTAAGATGGACGTGGGACACTCCAGGAAGGTAGCATTTGAGCCAAGACCAAAATGACAAGGAAGCAGCCACGGACAACATTCCAGGCAGAAAGGATGACCTGTGCAAAGGCCCTGAGGCAGGCTTTTCAAAGAAAAGCAATTAGGTCAGGGTAGCTGGTGTGATAAGCTAATGAAGACATCTGGAGATGAACCAACTGGGAGCCTGGGGGAAGGAGCTGGGGTCTGATTCTCAGATGTAACAGCCCGTTTGGGTCTGATTCAGCTCATCTGGTTTAGTGGACACAGAACCACGATCCTCAAACAGTACAGCCCCTGCAGACTACACAGTACAAGTTCAGTCTCAGTTCTGTGCCCAATTCTTCTGCTCTGTTACCTCCCAGGTGCAAGGAATACAGAGACGGAGGACCGTGGCTCGGATCAGAGAGGACAGCCGGGAGCCACGGTCTCTTTGTTCTCACTGGGGGGTTCCTACAAAAGCCAGAGCTGACCACATGAAGTGGCAGGGGGGCTCAAGAGAGGGGCCAAAGGTGGCCTGCAAGAAAGCAAAAGTAGCAGCTATATCGGGAAGGGCAAATGAAGCCCTGGATGAGGTTTCTCAGCTGGGGTTCTGCTTCTCTGGCTGTAAGACAAAGGCCAGGGGCAGGATGGGCGGAGGACTGACTTAAAAAAAATAATAGTAAAGATAATCATAGCCAACCATATAACAGGCATGCAATTTGCCAGACATCAGGCTAAGGGTTTATTTATATTAACTCCTTTCTTTCCTGGCAACAACACCATAAAGAAGATACCAGCATCCCCATTTTACAGATGAGAAAAGTAAGGTGGAGTTCAACACGGAAAGTTGAGGCCAAGCCCAAGACAAGCAGGACTAAGGCATGAAGGAGGAAGAAGGGAGACTGACCAATGGATTGAAACTTGCCCCAAACCAGCTCCATTCATCCTTGACTTATATGAGTTGAATGAAATCAAATCAAGACAATTCCCTTCTTAAAACCCCTCCAACAGCCTCCTAGTCCATTTCAAAGAAATCTAAGCTTCTTGCCATGGCTCCGAGGCCCCTGAGGAGTTGGTCCCCACCTGTCTCCCCTCCCTTGTGCCTTCCATCCTGCTGCCCCTGCTCCCTGCTCTTCACTAGTGTATTGTCAACTTGGCTAGATGCTGGCACCCACGTTTCCAGAACCTTCTTCTCTGTAGGATCCCAGGTTAGAGTTGGCCCACGTTCTACAAAATGTGGGAGGTGCAGGAAGCAGCAGCTATGATGCTCTGAGACGTGGGTTAGGGACAACAGGAGACATTTGCAGAGGTGCTGGTCTAGTTTACCCTTCTTTGTTCCCACTCCATGGCCAACTCTTCATCCTGAAAGTGGGCCCCGGTGACCAACAGTGACCTCAAATCCAACACCAGATGCTTCCCTGCAAACTCACAGAGGCAACAGCTCCAAAGAACCAATAACCTTCCATAGGCATCAATTCCAGTCCCTCTTCTTGGTTCCCCTGCAACAGATGGACATGCTGGCTTCCAGAGGTCTCCAACAACCCAGGCCGGCTTACCCACAACAGGACAGGTTAGAGACCTTTCTCCAAAACTTTAGTCTCCTCTTATGAACTTTTACTTCCCCAGTTCTTCCTACAGTTGTATAAGGTCTGTACTCCTATGATAAATTCATTTTTCCATTATACTCATAGTGGCTCTACTCTCCAGTTGACCCTCGCTGATACAGTTACCAGCAGAAGGAACCCTGTACCCGTTTCAGAACTAGTTTCTAAGATACCTGACAGCTTCCCCTTCCTCCTTCTTAGAACACTTATTCCTGCTATAGGAAGCCCAAGCCACATGGAAAGACAATATATGGGTGCCCCAGCTGACAGCCCAAACTGAACTCCCAGCCAACATCCAGGGCCAACTTCCGTCTGTGTACGAGTGCCATCTTGAATGGTCCAGCCCAGTCAAGCCATAATGCGTGGAGCCAAAGAACTACCCCGCTGAGCCCAGGCAACCCAGAGAATCATGAGAGATAACAAAGCAGGTGTTGTTTTAAGCCACTAAGTTTTGGAGTCACACACAGCAAAGAATCACCAGAGCACGTGCCGTGGTTCAGCCACGGGGGCCTTCTTTCTGCTCCTTCAAAATGCTTTGGAGATTTGCATAACCCATTTGCTCTTCTCAAAATGTGCTTTCCCCCGTCTTCTCATGTCTGGTAAATCTTCTTGTCATTCAAGGCTTAGTTTAAATGTCACCTTCTCAGAGAGGCCCACTGTGATGGTCTGCTCAATGGGTTGACGTGGCTAAGCCGGAGTCCCCCAGGTACTCAATCCAACACTAATCTGGGTGTCGCTGTGCAGGTATTTTGTGGATGTGATTAAAGTCCGTAATCAGCTGACTTTAAGTCAGGAGGATTATCCTCATTAATTTGGATGGGCCTGATTCAATCCTTCAAAAGGCATTAAGAGCAGAACAAAGGCAGACAGCCACTCCGCACCAGCCAGCCCTTCCTGATGGCCTGCCCCACCCGCCCCAACAATCGCATAAGGCGATCCCTTGCACTAATCTCTTAATATATTTATCCTCCTGGTTCTGCTTCACTGGTAAGCTCTGACTGACACCCCCACTGTGGCCACCCCATCAAAGCGAGGTACCTGGTCACCCTCATGTCACCCTATTTTAATCCTTCGCATAAAACCAATCACCATTTGTCATTTTTCTTCTTTACCATTTTTCTCAATATATTCTAGAGTGGCATCATCCAATAGAACCTTCCGCAGTGATGGGAATGTCCCAGAACTCGGCTTCTCCCATAGGATCTAGCCACGTGCAGCTCTGGATCACTAGAAGGTAGCTGGTGAGATGGAAGAAGTGAATTTTTTATTTTTATTTCATCTTAATGGATATATGTTTCACTCATCACATGAACCCAGAGGATGCTCGATTGGACAGCGCGTCTAGAATGTAAGGTCCATGGGAGCTGGAAGCTGGTCCGGCTCTCACTATGTCCCTAGTCCCCCACGGTGACTGAGACAGAAGTTCAACTGGTATTCACCGAGAGAATGAATGAGCCATTTGTGTGTAAGGCTGCATTAATTTTCTATCACTTGCCCTCAAGAGACCCAACATGTGCTCCACGTATGTAAGGGGTTCCTGAGAACCCGCAGCTCAGGGCTGGAGAGTGTACCAGGAGGGAAAGAGAGGACATCAGCTCTGGAACACACCAGACACTGCCGGCTTTGGGAGGGGCCCCTCTCCCTCGGCCAGCCCAGCCATCCCAAAGTTAGAAGCAACTGGAACAATAGGGCAATCAAGACCGCTCTTCCTCTTTGTTCTAGTCAAAGGGAAGGCTGCAGTGAAGACAGGGTTCTAGTGGGCTTCGTTCAATGCCCAAGCTGGGAAGGAGCAAGAGAGCATCTGAGGCTGTCCTATTTTGAGGCCATTCTGCATCCTGTTTTTTCTCCTCGCTGCCAGTCTTCCCCCTGGACACGCAGGAGGAGGAGCCGGAGGGGGTCGGACAAAGTAAGCTCCCGAGAGGCCGCAGGGGTCCGGGGGTACCTGCCTGCTGATGGCACCCTGGCCTCCTCGCTCTCTCTGAGATGAGGGATAGAAGCAGAAAAGTGTTCACCTTTAGCCCGGAAGGCTGGCCTACAGCCTGCAGAGCTCCGATAAGGATCGAATTCGTGCTGGCTGCTACATTCTTCAAGGGCCTCCTGACTGCCTGGACATGGCCCTGATAATTAATGTAAGCTCAATGAGGAGCACTAGAAAAATCTTGGGAAAGAATTTAGTAGAAATTCGAAGATGTTTATGATCTACCCCCGGCACGTCCCTTCCCCCTTGAGCACAAAGTATATAGTCATCTGCTTCATACAGCAAAAAGGGCCGCTTTTTCTGCACACAGGCCCTGTCCCTGTGCTACTTAAATAAACCTACTAAGTTGCACCCTACAACATCTCGAGAATTCTTTCTTGACCTTTGCACTCAACAGGCCTTCCACCCCTTCTGGTCCCCAAGCCTCATCCTGCACTCCTGGCAACTCGCTCCAAGCCACTCCCCCATTCTACAGCCAGAATGTTTCCTTGAAAACTGGACAGCGATCCATGCGTCTCCTGCTCTACTCCCTGAGATGCCAGCTCCGTGCCATGGTCCACCGTGGACGCCAGCCCTCCTCAGTACCCACGGTCACCGGTCTCTCTGTGCCTAGCATGCTACACTCTGCCTCCTGCCACAAGGCACTCCAAGTGCTCCCACCACCCCCCAGTCATTAGGAGAACTCCTCCTCCTGCTTTGGGTCTCAGCTCCACCCTGAAGCCCTGAGAAAGTCCTCAAGCCCTGGAATCTAGCACAGTGCCTGATATATACCGATGCATGATAAAGAAGTGTGGAGGCAAGGAAGGAAGGAAAGAAAGAAAAGGAAGGAGAAAAGCAAGGTCTTCCATGATCTGGGACCTGGGTTTTTCCTTGGGAAAGAGAAGATGCAAATGACTGCCCATTATCGGTCTGAAAACAGCCAAAAGCCCAAGAAGAGTAGGAACAAAGAAGAAACAGAAGAGAAAGAAAAGCACAGCATCTGTACTCTGATCTCTGAGCGTTGTCCCCTCCAGGCTCTTCTCTGATAAGCAGCTGTAATCCAGAGAGGAAAGTTCAAGGAGGGAGCCTGTGGTTTTTAGGCCTGAGGCCTCCAGTCTGGGGCTGGAGGGGGAGCAAATGGCAGGAACACACTCTTCCAGCAACAAATCCAATTCACCCTAGGACCTCAGCTCCATACTGACCATGATGGAGAAAATGGGGCTGGGTGCCATGGAAAAATTGCTTGGGCTTTAATGTTTTTGGCCAGGGGAAAGGTGGGCCCCCTCTAGAGAACAATCATGTTGAGGGAGACAGTGGCTCAGAGGGAAGGGAAATCAGAGATACAAAGAATGAGACACATAATTAGAAAACTGAAGGCTAGGGGCCCTTTGGAGAAATAAAGAGAGGAGGATGTCAAGAAGGTAGAGGGAAGAGAGTTGGGGGCAGAGAAAGGAGAGAGGATCCTGGTGATGGCGATGATGATGGTGGTGGTGATGATGGTGGTGGTGGTGGTGGTGACAATGGTGGTGATGGTGATGATGATGGTGGTGGTGATGATGGTGGTGATGGTGATGATGACAATGATAATGATGGTTATGGTAATGATGATGGTAGTGGTGGTGATGATGGTGGTGATGGTGGTGGTGGTGATGATGGTGGTGGTGATGGTGATGATGACAATGATGATGAGGGTTATGGTAATGATGATGGTAGTGGTGGTGATGGTGGTGGTGATGGTGATGATGATAGTGATGATGATGATGGTGGTGGTGGTGATGGTGATGATGGTGGTGGTGATGATGGCGGTGGTGATGGTGATGATGACAATGATGATGATGGTGATGGTAATGATGATGGTGGTGGTGATGATGATAATAGTGACGATGATGGTGATGGTAATGATGGTGGTGGTGGTGGTGATGGTGATAATGATGGTGATGATGATGGTGGTGGTGATGATGGTGGTGGTGATGATGGTGGTGATGGTGATGATGACAATGATGATGATGGTTATGGTAATGATGATGGTGGTGGTGGTGATGGTGCTGATGATGGTGATGGTGGTGGTGATAGTGATGATGATAGTGATGATGACGGTGATGGTAATGATGATGGTGGTGATGGTGGTGGTGATGGGGCTGATGATGGTGATGATGGTGGTGGTAATGGTGATGATGACAATGATGATGATGGTGATGGTAATGATGGTGGTGATGGTGGTGGTGATGATGGTGGTGATGGTGATGATGACAATGATGATGATGGTGGTGGTGGTGATGATGGTGGTGGTGGTGATGGTGATGATGGTGGTGATGGTGATGATGACAATGATGATGATGGTGGTGGTGATGATGGTGGTGGTGGTGATGGTGATGATGATGGTGATGATGATGATGGTGGTGGTGGTAATGATGATGGTGATGATGATGGTGGTGGTGATGATGGTGGTGGTGATGGTGATGATGATAGTGATGATGATGATGGTGGTGGTGGTGATGGTGATGATGGTGGTGGTGATGATGGCGGTGGTGATGGTGATGATGACAATGATGATGATGGTGATGGTAATGATGATGGTGGTGGTGATGATGATAATAGTGACGATGATGGTGATGGTAATGATGGTGGTGGTGGTGGTGATGGTGATAATGATGGTGATGATGATGGTGGTGGTGATGATGGTGGTGGTGATGACGGTGGTGATGGTGATGATGACAATGATGATGATGGTGATGGTAATGATGATGGTGGTGGTGATGATGATAATAGTGACGATGATGGTGATGGTAATGATGGTGGTGGTGGTGGTGATGGTGATAATGATGGTGATGATGATGGTGGTGGTGATGATGGTGGTGGTGATGACGGTGGTGATGGTGATGATGACAATGATGATGATGGTGATGGTAATGATGATGGTGGTGGTGATGATGATAATAGTGACGATGATGGTGATGGTAATGATGGTGGTGGTGGTGGTGATGGTGATAATGATGGTGATGATGATGGTGGTGGTGATGATGGTGGTGGTGATGACGGTGGTGATGGTGATGATGACAATGATGATGATGGTGATGGTAATGATGATGGTGGTGGTGATGATGATAATAGTGACGATGATGGTGATGGTAATGATGGTGGTGGTGGTGGTGATGGTGATAATGATGGTGATGATGATGGTGGTGGTGGTGATGGTGGTGGTGATGATGGTGGTGATGGTGATGATGACAATGATGATGATGGTGGTGGTGATGAATGGTGGTGATGATGGTGGTGATGGTGATGGTGCTGATGATGGTGGTGATGGCAATGGTGATGATATGATGGTGGTGATGGGTGGTGATGGTGGTAGAACTTCAGTGGAGATGGTGGTGATGGTGGGTGTAGGACAGGGGCGGGGATGGTGCTAATGATGATGATGACAATAATGGTAACAATAAGGCTCATCGTGTACCTAATCCAAGCCAGGCCCTGTGCTTTGCCTGTACCATCTCATGTGATCCTTCCAATAACCAACGGGTGGAAATGATCATCTTCATCGCACTACTTAGGAAACTAAGCTCTGAATCCTGAGATGCCATCCTGAAAATCATGTAGCTGGTAGGTGACAGACCCAAAATTGGGCAGAACCAGTGTTTGTCCAGATTCTATACTGTTAGCAAATAGTGAAGGCCTGAGAGGGGGAAAGCAGAAAGGAAAACAGAAGAGGACGGAGGCCTTCTCTAATCGCACTATTTAATAGGACAACCTGCCCCCTATTCCCGGAGGGCACTGCCAACCCCAAGACTGCTCACTTTTCTTTTTCTTCCCCCCACTGCACTTATTCAACGTACTTTGCAATGCACTTGCTTATTACAATATAACACGTCATCTTCCCGCTCTCCGCTAGAATGGAAAGCCCTGGGGACAGACCTCTAAGCGTGCATTTTCAGAGATCAGAACCATGCCTGACATACTGCAGGCATTCGACAAATTTTGTTGAAGGTATGAATTTTTTTTGGTTTCAGGACACATCTGATATGACAAGAAAAGGCTAAGATATTTGGGGTCCCCTGAGCTTGTTGAAAGGACAATTGAGGAGTCTTTGGTTTCAGGCTAAGGCAGATCTAACACGCACTGAGAAGGGAAGAGGGGTTCGTTCTTTCCTATCTTGGGGGATTCTTGGACACTGGGAAACAAATATACCCCCAAAATCCAAGCAGAAAACTAAGATTAGAGTCACACGTCTAAAATAAAGCTGCCCCAATGTTCTAAGAGAAGAGACAGAGAGGCAGGGAGCACACGCTGGGCCAGGCACAAAGCTTACTTGCCTCCATCTGTTTCCGTGAGTTTCTCAATACAGCTTGTATTCCTACAGCCATTTCACAAACATGTGTTGAGTCACCAGTACACACCAGAATTTAAAATATCTGACTTCATCACTGTAAAAGACGCCAGCCCTCCAGCTGAGAGCTGGGGCTACCGGGGCGAATAAATATGGAATGACGCTTAAGAACCAGTCTCGTGGGAAAGACACTACTTTGTTCCCTAGTTTGGGATAACATTTTTGGTTAAAGTGAAGGGCAGGAAATGATGGAATCATCCAGCTCCCAAGATAGTTAGAAGCTTCTAGGAACCAATGATCATATTTGATGGAAGATTTAGAAGGAGGACGGGTCAAGGATGGCTCACTGCTTCCCCCTGGTGGAGAGCAGTAGCAAGCACATCAAACAGCTTCCTGAGTCTTCCCGCAACAGGGACAACCGTAGCCAAGAGCTAAGTTTGTAACTGCACCTGCCCTCCGGAGGTCACAGTCAGATGAGGGAGGGAGGCTGAGAAAACGACAACCATTGTAAGGCATGGTCAGTTAGTGCAGAAGCTTCATTCATTCAATAAAGTGCAGAGGCTTTGAGGCAGGAGTTGGGCTTGAGAATAAGCAGGAATTCGAGGCAGTGGTGCTAGTAGCAAGATGTGAAATCCATGCCTGATCCAGAAAACTCTAAGTAACTAATATAGACCTATCCAATAGTTAAGGCTCGAGGGGGAAATGTGCACTGTTGTGGTTCCAGATAGACACCAAATCCTGAGCTTTCTTTGCAACCCATGAGAAGGGCCATCCATGTACTTTAAGCTACTGGTGATTTGCATGGGCTACATGTGGAAAAAGATGCATTAATTCAGAAATACTGGGCCCCCTGCATGGCTCAGTCATTAAGCGTCTGTCTTCAGCTTGGGTCATGATTCCAGGGTCCTGGGATCAAGCCCTGCAATGGGTTCCCTGCTCAGCAGGGAGTCTGCTTCTCCCTCTCCCTCTGCTGCTCCCCCTGCTTGTGCACTCTCTCTCTCTCTCTCTAATAAATAAATTCTTTTTTAAAAAATTTCATTTAATACAGAAATATTTACTAAGTACCTACGGTGTACCAGATAATTGATATCAGGCCTGGGAATAAAATGATGAGCAAAAAGAGGTCCAATCCCTGCCCTTTAGCAGCTTACGGTCTGGTGGAGAGACAGGCATCCATGTCTTTTAAAAAAATCACTCCCCCCAAAAGATTAAAATTTAAATTAAAATGTGATGAGCAGCCCTGCTGTACACAGGATGAACAGAAGTAAAGTATGACACAAAGGAAATTAGGAGCTGGGTGTGTAGACAAGACGGAGTTAGGGGTCCCCAGAAAAGCGAAGATGAGATACAGCTTTCTTAACATCAGAGAAGTCATGTGAGGACCCTGACCCATTTTGTGATCTATGTCTGACCAGCACTATTCACACAAGGACATTTCTCGCAGAAATTCCCAGGATGCATTAAAATTGCAAACAAAACAAAACAAAACAGACCTCGGCAGTTAATGATTTTCAGGGAACAAAAGAACGTAAAAAACGAACAGCCACTACCAAGCCAGGACATAGTCTGACCACAGCAGAGACAATAAATCAGCGATAAAACTCCCAGTGCTTTTTCAAAAGTCAAGAGTGACCTAATGCCCACTCTTGTGTCATTTTTGCAGGATTTAAACCCCTTTGAGCGTACAAACACAGGACTAACTGGGGCCAGAGCGCTGACGATGCCAACCCAGGCTGGCCCATGACTTCAACCAACTAGGACCTGGACTCTTGTCACCTTAGGATGACTTTTGCTCCAATTCTAGACGGAACCGTCCTTTGCCAAACTCCTCCGTGAATACGCGTGCATCTGCAGCTTAAAACTCCCCCAATTCTGTTGCTGGCAGAGGCTGTGCTTGGAGAGCTATCTCCCTGCCTCCTTCCTTGTAACAAGTAATACAAAGTTCTTCGCTTCCAACACCTCCTTGGGTTGTGTGCAGTGTAATGCACCCCACATGGAGCTGAGTTGAGCTGCTCCCATGCTGATGTCAGCACCAAGAGCCGTAGGATTTGGGCAAACGTGCAGCACTGTTGTCAAGGTCCCAGTGGCTGTAAGGCTGGAATCGGAGGCAGGACATTGTAGACGGAATCTGAGCTGCCTGGGAAGAGTTGGTAGAGGCAGGAGGATGAAGGTTGCTACCCCAAAATATGTCCCTTGGGCATAAGCGTTATTTTAGGCTGATTATTTTAAAGAAACAGCAAAGGGGAAGCTCTGAAACCCGAGTAGAAGTTACACTTTTGTAAAAGACGTTGACACTGATAAAGGAAACCTCCATCTATAAAGGTGTCTCCAACTCGGTATCAGAAGGGTGACTCTTAAATCTCTAGAAACTTCTATCAGTAGAGAAGTCAGAGACTTCTGTACAACCACCTTCCCCTTGTTAATTGTGCTTTTCCTGGTCACCTCTCGTAACTGCCTCCCCCCGCCTAACCCTCTCTTCTCTCTTCTCTCTTTAGTTAGAGATGTGATTTAAGGTGATGTCTTGGGCCGCTCTGAGGAGTTACTCAGTTTCCCCAAAGCTTTTCCACATATACAGGAGGTATCCATGTTAGTAAACCTCTGTGTTCTCCTATTAATTTTTTATTATAGGGGCCGTCTTAGCCAAGGACCCAGAAGGGTAGAGAGAAAAAAATTTTCCCCCACCAGCATCAAAGAGATCACTGTCTCTCAAACCATGGCTCACAAGCCATAAGTGAGGTGTGACATGAAAGTGGTGGGTCATTACCCGCATTGGGTAAGTGATACAGAATGAAATAGAAAAGAATGCAAAATACCATGCATAGTAAGAATGAGTTTGATGGTAATTCTCTATTGCACAAAACTCATTTCAGGTGTGTACGTGCGTAGGGGTGTGTGTGTGTGTGCGTGCGTGCAGAGTTGACATGTAAATCCGATTCTTTTCTGTGCAACTTGAGTCAAACTGAAAAACACCAGATTAGAGGCCCTCTCCAGGTCTCACCCAGCCCAGGATGTCACCAAGAATGCGTGCTCAGCCTGTGGAGGCTTGACAGAAACACCTGTCTCCACTTACAAGAACTTCCCCAAACTCTGATGGGAAGATGTAAACTCGGAAAAGCAATTAAGAACCTAACCCCAACGCTCACTCTCATGTATTGTAGGAGGCAGGGGCGAGGAGCGAGGAGAGGCGTAAATTGATACAAACTTTCTAGAAAGCTACATGGTAATGTTCACCAGACTATCCGGAGACATTTCTGCTTGTCATGACCAGAATTGGGAGGAGAGAGGATGATACTGATACCTCATCACTGAGGCCAGGGATGCTGCCAGGTATCCTTCAGTCAGAGGACAGCCTCTGACTCAGGGTCCCTTTGGGTGATGACCACAGCTTTGGTAAGGATGTGCTAGCAAGAAAGAATACAAAAGGGCGTGCACAGGGGATCTGGGCCAATGACCTGTTTCAAATATGTCCTCTTTCATTCCCTGCTGTATCCCAGCACACGGTAGTCAGTAAATACTTGTTGAATGTCCCATGCTGAATCCCGCAAAGACTTCTGCGGATTAAGAGCACAGCCTCCTGACTGTTCAGACTGGGGCTCTACAGTGACACCTTGTGGCGGAAACTGAAACAACCATGCAGAGGGACCAGAGTTAGCTGGTGTGTTTGCAGAGCCGATCCCTTCGGACTACAAAGGCCCCAGAATTTGTGGGGAAATCATGAAGCTAGAGAGAAGCAGGCAGCCTCAAGAGGATGATATGTGATGTCCTGCTAATAAAGGCAAACAGAAGTTTGAGCAATTATTGGGAAAGATCAAAGAAAGATGATGTGAAAAAAGAAAAAAAACAGGCCCAGGGTGGGGAGTTGAAGCCCTGCGCTGGGGCCTACTAAAAAAATAATTCCCAAAATGCAGTCATTCACCCCTACAAGACAGCAAACCCAGACTTAATTAGTTTTAACCTCTCAGGAAACAACCCTCTCTTTTGTTTTGCTAATAACTCCCATGCCCGGCTCTCCTGCCTATAAAAAACTTCTCCTGTGCAACTTCTCTCCCTGTTAGAAGGGATTCCGACCCATTCACAACTGCTTTCCAATGGATCGGGCTGAATTTTGTTTTTCCTAACAATTTGGACCCCAAGCTGATAAAACAAGTTACAGAGGTTATTTAATTAGATTGGGGGGGGGGGAGTCTCATAATGTGCATGGATAATCCTAATTCTATTGTTTAAAAATAGGATGCACATACCCATTTGTCTGGAAGAATTACACCAAAGCTTTTTACCAAAATGACAATGGTATTAATGTCTATTGTTTATATAATTGGTTGTGGACCCAAAACGCAAAGGCATTTAAGAATGTCTAAGGTACAAAGTTCACCCAGGCACAACTTGGATTTCCATATCTGGGCCCTTATTACCCAGAACCAAATGCCCTACACCTCAGCACTCCTTTGAACACAAGCTTCTAAGAGCAGCCCTCACCACTTCTGGCTCCCGAATCCCCTCTTCTCTCTGCTCATGAGTGGTGTTTACCATCCAAAGCTGACTGGCTCATCCTGGTCTGCAGCGCAGGCACAGAAATCTGGAGGAACCGAGGCCGATGTGTTGGGGACAAGTCTCCGTCCCCAGGGCCTGCTCACCTGACATGTGGACGTTCCGGAGACAGGACAGGGAGGCATTGAGACGGGCGCACTCCTCCCGGTTGGCTCCGTATTTCTCCACGGTCTCACACACCTGCTCATCTGTCATCTCCAAGAGGTCCTCCAGACTCAGCTGGCCGGGGGTGATTTCCTAGAGGAGGGAAGAAAGGATGGTAAACACACCTCAGGTGCCCAGAGGGAAGGAGAGCAGGGTTAAGCCTCCACACTGCCCTCTAGCGGTACCTAGCGGAACACCAGGCCCTGTGTGGAGGGCCGCTTGACTGACCTGTTGGGTCTCTGACTCCCGGGTCAAACAGGCCTGGGTTTGAATCTCAGCTTTGCCACTCATTGCCTCATGCAAGTCACTTACCCTCTCTGAGCCTCACTTTATTCACCTGTACAATGGGAGTCTTAAGTGCACATATTTTGTAGGGTAGCCCCTATCGTTAGCACACAGCCAGTGCTCAGTAGATGGTGGCAGTTAATTATCTGTTCCCCTTGTACCTTCTGAACTCCTTATGGGCAGTCTCCACTCTCCTCGTCTTTGTATGGCCCCCTGTGCCTCCTGCTTAGTTTGGCTTGTCCCCAGTACAGGGTGAACTTGGAGCAGAGCAAACTGGATAGCCCAAGTCTCTTGATGGCTGTCGTCCCCAGCCACACATTCTAGGGTCTAGATTGGGGGTTTAGGAACCCTAAAGGGCAATAAGCTGGAACCCTATGGGTAGCGCAGTGCTGGAAATGAAATTGGATTTGTGTCTGAGCCCCACAGGGCAAGGCTGTGCTTTCTAAGACAAAGTGGTAAGGCTGGGGTATAGCAGGGTGTGGGGACAGGGACACCTCTGGAGAGACAGGCTGAGAACAGAAAAGGTAGGATTTTCAGCTATAAATGTCCCTTCACCAACACCAGCAACCACCAACCCCCTTTCCCAAAACGATGTGTCCCTGGACCCTGAACCCCATAATATAGATACACCTTGAAATTGGTCAAACTTTGATATTTATGCATCTTTATGCATATTTATGCATCTACATCCATGTACGTATATAAAATGGAGAGCCTTCATTTATAACAGCTAAATGGTATCCAATGTTTTTACATATATTATTTAAATAAGAATTTTAGATACTAGATACCTAAAGATAGAGATTCTAGGACAATATTGTGGGATACTTCTGCCCTCTTATGGCTATATATGTGTATTACAACCAAATCAGACACCTTCCCCCCCCTCCCCACAACCCCTAATACACAGACATTAAACTGGCAGCCAGAAGGAGGAAAACATCTTTCCCCACCTCAAAACAGATGCAGGGCAAAAGCCAGGAAGCCAAATCAGTGCCTTTCCAACTCACTAGGGCAGGGAGCAGGAGAAAACAATACTTGAGTCATTTAGAGCTTTTTTCAAATAAACACACATGGCTCATAAAGCCCACTTGAAGAAAAGTGATGGTCCAGGATCAGAAGGTACAAAACAAATCACATTTAGAGGAACTCATTCACAACCTAAAAGAATTCCCCTCTTTGCTGAAGGGTTTACTTGTGCATTTTAATCGTATCATTTACTCCCCACTGAAATTTTCACTGAAATTTGGGGTCACAGAAAAAAAATCACAAAAGTAATAACAACATAAAAAATGGACAAAGCCTGAAGAAACCCAGACTAACCGAGCAGACGTGCTTCCGTTCAATAAATTGATAGTAATAAACGAGAAATGAAATGGATGGCGCACTGTTTTAAGCGCTTTTCTTGGGTTTTCTCTTAATGTCACAAAGACCACATAAAGTAGTGCTTTCATTATCATTAGTTGATAATTAGAACACTAAAGTTCAGAGAGGTTAGCTCACTTGCCCAGGGTCCCACAGCAAGTAAGTTAGAACCAAGGCTGTCACTTTGCAGCCTTCCCCCTACTGCTGGTTCCTCCTCAGAAAGGGGACCTCTGGTGGACTCATGCGGGAACTTCAGGCAGAGAGCTGGAACCCCAGTTCCTCCCCATCCCCTGGTTGGTGGACTCAGGATTCTGACAGACTAAGGTAAGAGCCAGAGCTGGGGCATCTGCAAGCCAGGTAAATGAGCAAAACTGCTAACTAGCAGGAGCCTGCAGGATCCAAAGGGGCAGCAGAAATCAGGTCATTGCCACCGGATAGGAATCCAGCTCAGGGTGTTCAGCAATTCAGCTTTTTAGAGAGAAGCCAGAGATCTGGGGGGGGGGGTATGCACACTCTTTAAGCTTTTAGATATTGGCTCAAAAAATTTTTTGCAAACACTATATCAGACAAACAAAAAATGTCTGTGCATCAAAAACATCAGAACAGCTTTGGGGCCACCAGGTTTCAACCCCTGGTTGAGAAAATTGTGTCTCTGTATTCACTCTGCTTGATAAATAAATGGTCCCAAAAGCCTCTAAAAAGTGGATTGGCCCGTGCAAATAAAATATACTGCCTGTAGCTATATGTGACCTTTCATTTTGAGGCTATTCACATGAAATCTCCATCCTGGGAATGAAATGAACATAGAATCATGCACCATCTAGTGCGCACACGTGGGGTGGGGGGTGGGAATGGAGGAACAGGTGGGTCCTCTGTCTAGCTCAGGATCTGGTGGGTTCAGGCGAGTTCACATAGAGGTCAAAGTCTGAAAAACACAAACGTGGAAGATGGTCTTCCGGGCCTCTTCAAGCAAGAAGAGAAGGATGCACCGTGAGAAAGAGCACTTGGTCCTGCAGGCAAGGGGGCACCCCCTTGTCTACCCAGCTCAGCGAGTTGCCACCAACAGAAAAAGGAGGAGAAAGCACAATGCTTCCCACCTGCTCCAGAGTCCTTCTGAGCTGCTTTCTCCTGCCAGCTCCATCCACTCACTATCAGGGGAAGTCGCTTCATCTCTGAGCCTGATTCTTGCTCTGCACAATGGGGTAATTGTCCCCACATCAAAAGACCATTGTGAGCATCTGAACAGTCTCAAGTTGAGATCCTGGGTGTAAAGCCCTTAGGACAACTCCTGGCCCCGAATATTCAGTGACCGGTGTTGTTAGGAAGGGCTGGACTGGTCACTGCAAACAGTGGGGACCTGGGACCCAAGAGGGTAGGAAAATCTCACTATCCTTGGGATTTTAAGGATGTGGTCCACCCCTGTTACTTCCAAAGCTTTCAACAAAAATTACAAGCTGACGTTTGCTGAATGCTATTAGGTGCTCAAAGGTGAGCAGAACATTTTAGATGGACCATCTCATTGTATTATTCTAGCTACTTCAGAAGAGGAGACAATCATTACCCCCGTTTAACAGATGAGAAAACTAATGCTCTCAGTAGGTGTGTCTCATAAGGTGGCCACTGGCCACGTGCATTAACATTAAATACAATTAATAATTCAGTTCATCAGTCACATGCACTAATCACAATTCAAGCATTCAAGAGCTCCCTGGGGCTGGCAGCCTCTGCATCAGACAGAATAAATATAAAATATTTCCATCATCGCAGAAGTTCTGCTGGACAGCCCCGGTCTAAAAGGTAACGTGACTCAGCCAAGGTTACTGAGCTAATGAGTGGCAGAGCTGAAAGAGGATCCAACCGAGCGTAGAGCCATACTCTTAACAACCCACTTGGACAGCATCAGAGATCCTCTGTGCCCACATCCAACACATATTAATGGAGGGCCTACTATGTGCCGGGCGTAGGTAAAAACCCGCTGTGCGAGGGGCTGGCTTCTGGCCGGTTAGGGGCAGGGAGCAGGGGGCCATCTCCGGTCACCTCCAGGACTTCCTTGCGCACATCGACGATCCGGAACCAGTGCCGGAGCTGGGGGAAGCCGTCCAGCTCGGCGTTGCGCTCCTGAAGGGCCACCTTCTTTTTGCAGGACAGCTGACGGCTGAAGTACTTCACCAGCTTGCTCTGTGGAGACACAGATGAGGATAGAGGGCGGGTCTCAGAGGCACGGCCACGGGAGGATAAGCCAGCATCTCCCCACGGCCCCCTCCCCACCCGAACCCCAACCAATCCCTATTTTAAAGACTGGTTTAACTGCAAGGAGGAGGGGTACGCAGGGGTGCCACTTTCTTGGGGGGCCTTTTGGCTGCAATCATGTATATTTCCACTGCACCGATCCTTGGACCCAAGGATTCCACTTCTAGGAACTCACCTAGAGGCGCCGTCCAGGGCAACATGACTGTAAAAGAGTACTTCCTACAGCTCTAGTGGCAATGGCAAAAGACTGAAAACACCCTGAGGGTCCATCAGCAGGAGACTTATAAATGCAGGTACATGCACACAAGGGAACTCTACGCAGCTATAAAATAAAATGAGGAAGCGTGCTACGTACTGACACAGAACAATCTCCGAGATTTGTTGATACATAGAAATACTCTCCCACACAATGTCTACGCTTATGTATCTTTGTAAATGCCGACACTCTCTGGGAGGATTTCTAATATTCTAGGGAAGGGCTGGGGGGCGGGAAAGAGGGGGGAGAAAATATTTTTTTGTTTTTATTTTTTTTATTTTTAATTGAAGCAGAGTCAACATACAATATTATATTAGTGTCAAGTGTACAACCTAGTGATTCAACAATTATATACATTTTGCAGTGCTCACTACCAGAAGCAGATAAGCATAGTGACATTGTCACCATACAAAGTTATTACGATGGTATTGCCTATATTCCCAATGCTGTACTTTTCAGGGGAAGAAGAGGTACAAACTTCAGTTATAAAATAAATAAGTCGAAGAGATGAAAAGCACAGCAGAGAAACATTTCATTGAAATCCTTTTGTACTATGTGAATCTTAATTCACATGCAAATACTCACCAATTCATGAATACTTTTGGAATGAGTTGGACAAGAACTCATCCTATGAAGAGATGCCATGACACAAGAAAGGAAAACTAGTTCTGTAAAAACTAACAGCATTTGGCACCCATCTGTCAATTACAATGTATTTCTAAGGATAGTGCTGCTGTAGGGTTTTATCCTAAAGAAATAATTAAGAATATTTACAAAGCTTTGCTCTAAATTGAAAGTAGCCACAAAAAATTGGAAACAATCCAACTCTTCAACAATAGGGGATGATGTAAGTACATTACAGCATATCTATATGATGGCATATCATTAAAGATAATGTATAAAATACGTATATTATTTATAGTGTACAAATAATGCATTAAAAATTTATAAAACTATATGTGTATAGATGCACAGAAAAAGCTTTGGGAGGGTATATAACAAAATATGAGCAGTAGCTATCTCTGCTAGTAAGATTACAGGTGATTGAGATTAGTTGGGTTAATAATTATTGATTATTAATGAGATTATTAATATTAAGATCATTGATAGAGATTTTTCTCTATTTCTTCTCTACAGCAAAATTAGAAAATACAAGGTATATGTTATTACCTGCTTATTAATGGAAAAAATGTTTAGATGGGCTTGGCAACATTTCTTTCACAACAATACTATCCAGTGTCAGCAAGAATGAGAGAAACCATTGAGAATACCACCGGAGGGCAATTTGATTTTTGTCTCAACATTTTAATAGTCTCACTTTTAGGAATCCACCCTACAGAAACACTTATATATGTATGTACATGGGATAAAGGCTGGCTCGTTGCTGTAGCACAATAATTTTTAAAACTCGAAAAGGTAGATTGATACATATTAACCTGGGAAAATCCCCAAGATTTTCATATTCAGTTAAAAAGCAATCTGCGAAGACAGCATATACTATGATTATATTTATATTTTTAAACCACTATGTGTGTTGGGGCGCCTGGCTGGCTCAGGAAGGGGAGTGCATGGCTCTTGGTCTTGGGGTTGTGGGTTTGAGCCCCACGTTGGGTATAGAGACGACTTAAAAACAAAATCTGGAAAACAATGTTTAAAAAGGTACATTCACTGAGGGGAGCCTGGGGGGCGCAGTGGGTTAAGTGTCCGACTATTGGCTTCAGCTCAGGTGGGGATCTCAAGGTGGTGAGATTGAGCCCCATGGGGGGCTCAGCATGGAGTCTTCTTAAGACTCTCTCTTCCTCTCCTTCTGCCCCCAACCCCTGGCTCTCTCTCTGTCTCAAATAAATAAATAAAATCTTTAAAAAAATAAAAAGGTACACGAACCAAAAAATTAAGTATGAATGAATTACAGCACATCCGCAGGATGGAATACTATATCAACTTCCAAAAGCAAGGTAGATTTAGATATGAAACCTGTCTCCCACAGTTACCACTCTATCTACTCTAGTAAGTTTCAGTACAAAAGAGATCTCAGAATTATAACTTTCTTTGCCACGCAGAAAAGAAACCTCTGCAATTAACAGCAAAATGGATCTCTCAGACCCCGAGATCATGCCGTCTCTTACTTGCAGTAAGTGTGCCTAGCAGGCTTGCTTCCTTTGCACTGATTTAAGTTGAAGCCTTATCAGTAATTGCAAAAAATAGAAGAACACATATAGAACCAGAGAAAGAGGACTCTACTATATAAGTCTTTAATTTTTTTTGTTCCATGCCAGCATGTTGGAGTAAGAGGCAGCATCAGAGAGGGGCTAGAACCTTGGGCACCAGAATCAGGTTAACCTGGGCTCCAATCCCCACTGCACTCCTCAGCAGCCGAATGACCTCAAGCAAGTTTCAAAACTGCTCTAAATCTTGGTTTTCTCACCTGGAAACTGAAGGTTAAAGTGTACCTACTTCACAGGATTGTGGGGAGAGTTAAAAGGGATTATTCATGCAAAGTGGTGCCAAATGCTGAGTGCTGACCTTATGCCCCATAAACTCACAAGCATTTGCCACAGTGTCCTTGGAGGGGTTATGCCCCAAGTTTACTAACTCTCAGTACCAGAAAAAGTCTTTCTGATAAATTAAAATTAATGTTTCAAAATATATATTCTTTAAAAAGCAAATGTATCCTTTCACCAACGTTTAAAATGTACAAAGTTATACTGCAAAGAAAGGTACTTTTAGTTGGATTAAACTAAAAACTGCCTTCCCAATTCATTATTTAAATCTTGAATCTGAAAGCCATAGGATTTAAATCTAAGCAACTTACAGAAATTGCTTAAAAGTAATACACGCTCATTTTATTTACCATATAATTTTGGGATTTTTACTAACTGTCTTCCTCGGGCTTTTCACCTAAATAAATAAAGTTTTACTGCTTATTATTCTATGCCTATATATGCCCATGTTGGATTTCAAATACGGCAAAAGAAATAAGACTGTGGTTTCTTGACATAAAAACAATGTGGTTTCTTGACTTAAAGAAATGAAAAAAGCAGTGTCAAAGAAACCCAGTAACACCGTGTCTCTCATACCTTTATTTGTTTTATGTTTTTATTTACTTAAGTACTCTCTACACCCAACGTGGGGCACAAACTCACAACCCCGAGATCAAGAGTCACATGCTCCACTGACTGAGCCAGCTAAGTGCCCCAGTCTCTCATACTTTTAATTAAGGCTGCATTGTCACAGAAGACTGAAAACCCAGACTAAGCCCTGATGCTAAATGGCAGGAACCAGGGAGCCATAACGCTACTCAAACACCCATTCTTGAATAGATCTCCCAAGTGGGGGTCACACTCGTAACTTGAGGCATGGCATTGAGTGACAATGGGTCGCATAGTAAGCCTGTTCTCCCTCCAAATCTCTCTTCAGCCCTCTGACCATATATCAAGGAGACAGTCTCTGTCCAGTGATGCTATGTCTTTAACATCTTGCATGTTCTGATCTCTATAACAGAGAGTAGGACACAGACTCATAGCCTTGGGAAGGTAACAATAGTGCGCACGATGAAATGACACCACTGGTTTTTGTTTTTTTTTTAAGATTTTATTAGTCGGAGAGAGAGAACATAAGCAGAGGGAGCGAAAGAGGGCAGAAGGAAAAGCAGACTCCCTGCTGAGCAAGGCGCCCAATGACATGGGACTTGTCTCAGGACCCTGAGATCCAGACTAAGCCAAAGGCATCCCATGATACTACTGTTTTTATTGTGTTAATTTTCTTGACTGCCTTCCATTCGTGGCAAAGTGATACTAGTTTTCCATTACAATAGTTGTATAATGTTTATTTTTGAATACATGTATGTTTTTAAAAATTAAGTTGGTTTCAAGAACATACACGGGGGCGCCTGAGTGGCTCAGATGGTTAAGTGTCTGCCTTGGGTTTAGGTCGTGATCTCCAGGTCCTGGGCTCAAGCCCCATGTGGTTAGGCTCCCAGCTCAGTGGGGAGTCTGCTTCTCCCTCTCCCTCTGCCTCTCCCCTACTCATGCTCTCTCTGTCTCTCTCTCAAATGAATAAATAAAATACTTAAAAAAAAAAAAAGAAGAACATACACAGGTACAGCAAAAAGCACAATGGTGGTGTCAAACTAATGAGTCAGGGAAACACTGTTCTATAGAATAACATTCAAACTCAGACATTATGGGGGCTCAGCTGTAGTCCATTTCTCCTTCATTTCCAGGCGATTCACTAAACACATCACCTCAAATGTCCCCCCTCTATGATTTTGCTCAGGTTCCCCCATCTAGAAGTCATTTCTATGCCCACCTGTGGTAGATTGTAAAGATGCCCTGATTCCTTTCTGCCTCCTGCCTCCATACCCTTTGCAATGTGCCCTTACAATCAACTCACAAATGAGGCAGAGTCTGTGCCCACAACCCTCCGATCAGTTGGCGAAGTTTCTTGCATCAACCAATAGAAAAAGGCTTTGCATGGTTCTACTTGCTACCTAGGATCTGCCATGTCCATGGGAATGTGTCCAGGCTAGTGGGTTAATCAACTGAAGGAGGAGAGACCATGTGGAGCAAAGCAAAGTCTTCCTAGACATCCCCAAAGCTGGTCAGCTCAGCTCAGGCATGGCCAAGTGTTGCCCGGCTGTTGGCGGTGAGTGAGCCCAGCCAAGATCAGAAGAGCCAGGAATCTGCAACTGATCCCCAGATAGCACGGTCAACAAATGTTTATGTTGTCTGCAGCTAAGGTGTTTGTGGTCGTTCGTTATGCAGCATTACTGAGACGCACGGCTAACTGAGGGACCACCCCATCAACTCCTAGAAGTCTGACTTTCTCTCCAAAGTCCGTCTCAAATGTCACCTTCTCCAGCAAGTCCTTATTAAATCTTCCCTGGCATTTTCTTTTTACCTACTCCATTATAACATTTATCACAGTTTTTTTCCTTGCATTATAATTGGCTAATAACAAACACACTGGAATTCTATATTTGGAAGCATCGATGAAATGAGAATAAGAGTAGAATTAAAAGTACCATTATTGGGGCGCCTGGATGGCGCAGTCGTTAAGCATCTGCCTTCGGCTCAGGGCGTGATCCCGGCGTTATGGGATCGAGCCCCACATCAGGCTTCCACTATGAGCCTGCTTCTTCCTCTCCCACTCCCCCCTGCTTGTGTTCCCTCTCTCGCTGGCTGTCTCTATCTCTGTCAAATAAACAAATAAAATCTTTAAAAAAAAAAAAAGTACCATTATTGAGCACTTCCACGTGCCAAGCCCAGGCTGAAGGGCTACCGCACATCATGTCCATGTAGCCACACATTCCCAGGGGCTAGATGCTGTTAAGATCTACATTTTACAGATGGAGAAATTAGGCACAGAGAAGTTAAGCCATTTGTTCACAACCACACAGTAAGTAGAGAGCTAAGATTCAAACCCAATCTGATTCCAAGGCCACAATATTGCAGAAAAAGTAACTTTATTTTAACCTTAATTATTTAACAAGCACATGTATATCTTTTCCTTGTGGAAAAAGCTCGACCATTTCAAATAAGCTCCCTTGGTCCACTCCCTCTAATGCTGGCCCTCTTCTCCCTGGACATAGTGGAGGTAACCACTGAGACTAGTTTGGTGTCCATACTTCCAGACCTTTTTCTATGCCTCTGTGCACGTCCATACCTGCGTGTGCATGTGTGTGTGCACATGTGTATGTGTGCATGTGTGCGTGCGTGTGTGTGTGCGTGTGTGTGTAAACTCTGCAGCATAGTAGGATGTGCAGGGTTGTTTTTTTTCACATAAATTGTATCTTACTTTTTTCACTCAGTAGCAAGCCTCGAGCATCATTCCCTGATAGTTCATACAGATCTCATTCTTTTTAATCTTCTGCATGAGGGATTCCTTTGATACCGGGGTCAAAAGCCCAGGATGTGAGCCATTCTGTGATGGCTGCTGGGGGCGCCTTTGTCGGCTCTGATCGAGCATTTTCAGGAATAACAGCCATGAGAGCAGCCACCATTTACTAAACACTTGCCGTGAGCCTGGGGCAGTGGGACGAGTGCTTTGAATGTGTCTGTTTGTTTTTAATCCACGCGACAATGCTGGCTGTGAGGCTGCTACTCTGAGCCCATTCCGAGAACAAGAAAACTGAAGTGTCAAGAGGTTAAATCATGTACCCAGATCCACAAAACTACTGAAGCTGGGGAGCCAGGGCAGGAGCCCAAACTCCCTCCCTTTACAGGATGCTGCCTGAGGTGCTCACGCGTCCTTTCCACTGAGCGGGAAATCCAAAGTCGGGCGTGGACCCCTCACTCATCCTGGGAAAGCTTCCAGGTATTGTGGGAGAAATGAGTTTCTAAACTCCAGTTTCAAGGCTTTGGCAAGTTATGTCCACTCCCTGAGCCTCTACTTTCTTATCTGTAAAATGGGCATATACCACCTTTCCTCACAGGTCTGCCGAGACATCACATGAGATGCTGTCTGTGCAGAAGGCAGGCTGAGCCCTCCTCTGACACAAACACCGTGTCCTGATGGTCTGTGGAGGGAATGCTTGAATTCTGGGAGGTGTTTTCAGCATCACCCGGAGACTGGACCTACACCTGCCAGGGACCAAGAATCAAGGGGCACCTCCACTATGATGCATTAGGAATGAGAGAGAGAGAGATGGGTTCAAGAAGCAGATGGAGTAGGGAAGAAAGGCAGGGAGGGAAGCCACAGGACCGGGGCTTCCCCTCGAGACAAAAAGAGAACAAGAGTCACTTTTCAGGACAACAGCACAGCTAACCTGAGCAGGGAAAAAACCAGAAAACTGCCCTGAAGCTGGACTAGGTAGAGATCGAGGAACACTCCCCAAATGGGACGTATTCTCCTGGGAATCGGCAGCTTCCCCCACCAGGTGCCCGAAACTAGTGGGGTCGAATAATCGCAGCTGGCAGCGAACAGGGGTTCTCCCCGAGCCAAACACTGTGATAAACACTTTTGATCAATTGTGTACTCACTCTGCACTGCGACACTGTGATGTAAGTCCGACTACCGCCCCCATTTAAAGTTCAGAAAAAGTTGAAAGTTAAAGTGCGTCTCTGGGTTACCATAGGTGAGATTTATTTGCTTATTTCTGTGCACGTATATCTTATCATTTTTCTATAAGTTGGAATGACTTATAGGATAATTAGTTACAAACCTCATGAAACTCAGACACTTACCAACAACTAAGACATGTGGGACATGGCCAATGTCAGCCAATTCATTAAAATAAGTTCTAGATTTTTACTGCAGTTCATTTTTTTAAAGATTTTATGTATCTATTTGCCAGAGAGAGAGCACAAGCAGGGGGAGGGGCAGAGGGAGAAGCAGACTCCCTGCTGAGCAAGGAGCCGGCTGTGGGACTCAATCCCAGAGTCCTGAGATCATGACCTGAGCCAAAGGCAGACGCTTAACCAACTGAGACACCCAGGCGTCCCTGCAGTTCATTTTTAATGCATGCAACAATGCTAGCTGTGAACAGTTCATATAGACACCACATATATGAAGATTACATGAAATCATATATATAAAGCACTTAAACAATACCTGATATATACATGATATATACATCTCATATATATATATGTACAATGTCAACCATTTCATTAAATAAGTTTGTATATAAAAGTTTATGTATGATCCTATATTATACATTTGATAATTATAACTAAACTATATATAAGTTACACTTAGTATATATTTTATATAGGAAGTATATAGTGTGTGTGTATATGTGTGTGTGTGCATATATATGTATATATATATATAATATCAGGTATTCTGCTAAACATTTCATATACATTATTTCATTTAGCCTTCGCAACCCCAGAGATGTCCCCATTTTACAGATGAGGAGATTGAGGGCCATAGAGCTTTAGCAGCTCTGCAAGGTATCAGATAATTTTACATAGAAGCTTCCTCTTTCTCCAACGAGCTTAAGCATCCTGATCCTTGGACAATAAAACCGGGACAGAAACCTAGTTCTGGAACTAGGGGGAGCAGCTCCCTTCTGCGGTGGGCTCCCGTGGGCAGCAGGCACTCACTGCACGGCTCGAAGGGACAAGAGTCTGTCCAGGGCCCTGGGAACTCAAAGAGCAGTCTGCACCCGTCCAGGCCTGCAGGGGCTCCCAGAGGGGCAGACGAGACAGACATGCAGACACGAATCACGAGGCCAGAGGAGAGGAGCCAGAACAGAAGAGCACCCAGACTTCAGCACAAGCACCAAGGATGCAAAATTGAGAGAACAGTCTCGTAGAGAGCAACTTGCCATGATCACAGGATGAGAATGATGGGAGTTCTGTGTTTATTCTAGGAGAAGCAAGGCCTGCCATTCATTCATTTACTCTGTGTGTGTTCATGTATGTGTGTGTGTTTCAAGGTGCTTTCTAAATACCAAGAGCGAGTTATACAAAATCAATCACACATCCTCCCTGCCACAGGGCAGGGCTGTTCAGCTATTCTAGTGTGGCCTGAAGACACGCGCTCTGAAGGCCGTGAAGGCCAGGCTCCTTCAGATTTGTACAGAAATCGAGAGCATTTAGTTACTTTGACAGCTATTTGACACAGTGATTTTCTGTCCATTGAATCTAATATCTTCAAAGTGAGGCTTGTATTTTGTTTGGATATTCGGTCCCCTTTATTTTCCCACTTAATCGTTTTATCATACTTTAGAAAAGCATTGGCTACAAAGTGCCAGGAAAACAAAAAGCTGGCTCTTCACCCCAGAGGGTGTGAAAGGCGCTGACCACCACACTCTGGGAATGTCAGCGATGAAGCTGAATCCCCCTACGTCACTAAATGAATTACTTTCCACAATGGTTTCAAGGATACTGCCTTACAAAAGCACCACAGCAATGCTGAAGCGGGTGTTAGACTGGTACTGGCATGCTACAGATGGGAAACTGAGGCTCAGAGCCATTGGAATCCTGCCCAAGGTCACAGGACTAACGCAGCTCCAGGTCAGGATTTGAACTCGGGGTCTGGTTCCCAGTCATGTGCCCTCTTCGCGATAGCTCTATGCGGAAACACAGGGTCCAAACGGCCTAGAGGTCAAGGTTTAGAAGCACAATTAGAAATGGGTCTTTGTATGTCCTCACCCTGCCAGGTGTCCTAATTTATTTTTAGGTCATCCTCAATTCAAGTCCATGCAGAGCTGAACTGCAAAAGGTCCAAAGTTTCCACCTTCAAGTGAAGAAACGCAGGGCTCCTGGAAATAACACATCCATGCTGAGCCCCCCACCTGTCCTTGCCTTGCCCATCCCCGGGTGCAAAACAAGGTCTCTGGGCCTGGAGTGGGAAGGATCCCAGGAGTCTTGAGAGAGAAGGAACCCAGAGATGTAGTTCTCCAACTGCACACCAGGGGGCAGCCTGGCACCTTCCGCCGCAGATGGAAAAATTTTTCAGACCTTCCTGGATCTGAGCATCCTCAGTGCCTTATTACTGTACTCCGTATTAGCATGATGGTAAATTTAGCAGCATAAACAACAAAAAAATGTTTAAAGTCAAGACATGTGACAGAACTATAAATAATCATGTCTGAAATCTCTAATGTGAAATGGGGAACTTTTCACTGAAAATCTAAACCAAGATAAACCCTGAGACTTATGGGCAAGCCCCTGGGGTTCAGTTTGCTGAGCCCCAAACCATCACTGCTTAGGTGCTATTTTGTTTTGTTTAATTTTTTTTAAGTAATCTCTATACCCAACATGGGACTCGAACTCACAACCCAAGATCAAGCGTCACATGCTCTTCCAACTGAGCCAGCTAGGTGCTCCTTAGATACTATTTTAAAAAAAAAATTAAAAAAAAAAAGCTAAAGCAGAGTGTATGAAAGCTGGAATGGAGGGCAGGGCAGACTGAGGATCTTCTAAGTGATGTTTCACAAATCATCCCTCCTGTGAGGGACTCATCTCCCACCCATTGTACACATGAGGAAACTGAGGATCAGAAATGGGGCATAACTAGCCTTACAAGCCTACAGATGAAGAGGCAGACTCCACAGCACCCTGTCCCCCCTCAGGGTTGCCTGTGGGCAAACACCCCACCGCCCCTGCCTTCTGGCAGGCAGGCAGGCAGGCAGGCACGGGCTCGCAGCAGAGCTGAAGCCGTGAACCCACAGCACCCCCGCCTCCGCACTTCTTCCTGCTGCCCAGAGCTCTCTCCTCCAGCTGCAGACACAAATGGCACTTTCCTACCCTTCGGGTGCCACCCCTTCCCAACCGCTCCCCCCCTCCCTGTGTCACCATCACACCACCCTGCTTTTTTCCTCAGTAGCACTTATCCTTAGCCCACAAATGATCCTGTTGATTGGTTTCCATGGTTACGCCCCCCATCAGCACCATCACGCACACACACACCCATCAGAATGCCAGCTCCAAAGAACAGCACAGGCTTGGCCCCCAGCGTGCAGAGCAGTGCCTGGCACGCAGTCAGTCCCTGGGACATTTTTCTGGGTGGCTCATCAGAGTTGGGGGGAGGGCCAGGCCTCTCGCAGGAAGTCCCAACTCCTTTTCCAGCGGGCTCTGCTCGTTCAGAACCAGGGCTCCGGCTCTGCAGCCAAGGCTCTGAGTTCCCAGGGCTGTGGTGGGGCCCAGCCAGCCGCCCCGCCGCCTTGCTGCGGTTGCCAGGGCGACCATTGTCATAACATCCCCTGGCACTCAGAGAGGCCAGCTGACAGGGGAGAGAATGATTTGACTCGCTCACATCTCAAGTAACCTACCGATTTGCATCCACAGGCAAATTCCCTGCTGGGGGCTGGAGGCCTGGGAGATGGCACACTTCCTCCTCTCCCTACCCCAGATCCGTGAGGGTGGCATCCCTCAGGCCGAAGCAGACAGGACCCACCAGTCTGGGCTGTCCCCCAGGGATACTGGAACCAAGCCCACTCCCTCTTCAGAAAAATGCCCGCTGCACAGGGCTTGGGGGAAAAGCCCTCAAGGCTGCTGGCCGCTTCTCCTTTTCTTTATATTACTATTGCTAACGAATATTACAAACAATGGGGGGGATTTCACCGATTTAATGAGCACTTACTAGATGCCAGACCCACTGGTAACTTTCTCACATAGTCCATTATTATAATTTTAATATTTATGCTATAACAAAACATGTTGGAAGACTGTAGCATATCTACATACTGTATAATATATATTCGGACGTAAACCGTAGATAGGAATTCATAGACAGATAATACATGATATAATCAGAAATATAATAGTATGTATACTATATAGTATATATTTCTAATGATAAAACTGACATTTGTTGATACTTCTTATATGCCAGCATACGCCTACTATTTCACTACATCGCTAGGTTACTAACGATGCTGTTATCACTACACTATTATATAATAATATAGTCATAAACATAATCATAGCTAAGTTTTACTGAGTACTTACTATGTGCCCGGCATTGTGCTAAGTGCTTCATTAATATTTTATCACATATGCACATGATGGGCTAACAGCCCAATTATCCCCATTATCAAGATGAGAAAGGGGAGGCACAGAGGAACAACGCAACCTGCCTGTAAGTCACATGGAAAACAAGCAGGGCCCGAAATTGCCCCCCGAGCCTGTCCCATTCCTTGTTTCCACACCACACATTAAAGTGGTCCAACTTAGCTTTTTAACACCCTCGGGACGGTGTTAAAAATACACATGCTGAGCCCCTGCTTCCCCCAACCCACACGTGCGGAATCAAATACACTTGGGGACAAGGGGGCTTCTCATTTCTTTTAAACAAGGTCCCCAGATAGTTCTGACAAAGGCAAAAAGTCCAGAACCACTGGCTTCGGGTTTTTTTATCACTCGTTACCACTGCAGTGCCAATTAGGTGATCTGATTAAATTAATGAGTCTTGAGGGGCTGAAATTCCAGAGAGGGCAGTGTCGAGTGATGGATGTAGTACCAACAATCCTAAAAAGGAGGCGAAGCAGCAGTGAGAAAAATAAGATGCAGGGTCCCCTAAGGCAAATTTAGGTTGGGCACAGGTGTAAGCACTCCCAACCTTTTTGGAATGAGGTGGGGAAGGAGGGAGGGGGAAGGAAAAAGGGGCAGGCATTGCACTAGAGGAAGCCTAGCTGGGGAGGAAACAGGCAGAAGTTCTGGGGTGCCATGTCTGTGTTCCCTGGACAGCCGGGGGGACAAAGCTAGATGCAATTAGTAGCCAAAAACATCTGTGGAGGGTCTGCCCTAAGCAATATGTTGCCTTATTATCCACTGCCTGATCTATAGGCAAAGTAGAACTAAGACCCCAGAAATAAAGACCAGATGCATCAGGGGAAAAAAACACAGAACACATATGCACTAAAAGTAAGTCTCTTTGGGGCAACTTCTTCACTTTGACCATAGAAGCCTGTTCTGTCCAGAGCCACATAGCTCAATAGACCAGCCACTCAGCACATCTGACGATGTACAGGGAAATTAAAATGAACTAAAATTACCTGAATATTTAACATAGTGAATAAACAGGGTTAGCGCATCTTACGGCACCACTGACCAAAAATCCAGAAAGCAGGAAAAAAAATGCAGAAAGCATCCCTCAGGGTCATTATGTGATGTCAGACAATCAGAGAATTCAACCCCCAAAAAATGTGATTAGAATTTGAGCTTAGAATTGTGTCAGACAAACTAGTTTCCTGAATGGGTTAGCACTTTTAAGTTCTGGGAAAATCTAAAATGAATAATAGACATATTTAAGATAATTAAACCCACAGTATTATTATTTGCATGAAAGAGTCCGTGCCTTTGGAGTATTTTTTTTCTATCCTCTTAAGGTTTTAAATAATTTGTCCAGTTAAAGTAAGCATTCACCTTTCTGGTTTGAAACATGTCATTGAATAACTGATTTAGACGCGCATTTGACATTGAAATTGTATTCAATTTATGTCCACTATTAGGAAGTGGTTTAAGGCCCAGCATATTCATGTTTTATTTTTTAGATTTCTATGTGCTATGTAAATAGTTGGGAAGGCTTGTCTATCAACAGTTGGAGTACTTCAAAAAAATTCCTGTATATCAAATTTATAAATACAGTTTATATTGTTTGGTGATGTTTAATTTACTACAGTTGTCAGTGGAAGCAAAGACGATGCAAAATCCCCTGTGTGTGATTGCTGAAATTTGCTAGATTCACACAAACAGAATAATATTGTATATATGCCGAATTAAAAGCACAAGGAGAGGCGCGCCTGGGTGGCTCAGCCGGTTGAGCAACCAGCTCTTGGTTTAGGCTCAGGTCATGATCTCAGGGTCCTGAGATTGAATCCCTCCTTGCTCAGCAGGGAGAGTGGGCTTCTCCCTCTGCTTTCCGCCTCCCCTGCTTGTGTTCTCTTTCTCTCTGACAAATAAATAAATAAAATCTTTTTAAGAAATTGCAGGACTGCCTCAATGGAAAATGCAGGCTCCCCAAGGACACGAGGCATAGGTATATACAAAGCAGATCTGAGTGGGAGAGGTAGAGAACAGAGCAGGGAATACTGGCTGTGAAATTTACCCCAGAATGAAGAGAATCCATAAAATCCTTCAGGAGGAAGCACAAAGACTATAAATGCATCCAGTAATCCCTATCCATTTTATTTTATAAGGCTGTAAAGGATTTTTGCCAGCTTCTCAGTATTACGGTCACCCTGACCCCCACTCAATACTGAGCAGCTTTGGATGGGAAATCAGGGAGCAGTTCCTGAAAAAATCAGCGATTTTGAATTTTTTTCCCCCAGTTGGTAAATTTCGCACACACAGGAAAAGATTCTGACCCCAAAATAGAGCTGGAAATTTTCAAGTTAGCCAGAAAATGGTCCAGCCAAGATGAACCATATCACTACGTCCTTTGAATGCACAGGTGATGAAAGACTAAAATCAAAGTGGGGGGCCCGGCATTCAACTCCCTGACCGGCAATTAAGTTGCTGTGGGACTTTTCACGGACTCGTTTTTCCATCCATTAAATGAGAGGTTAAAAAATGGTAACTCTCCAGAGTGACTCTACATTCAAAAATTCCAGGATTATTCCTATAGGTGATGTGAATGGGGGAAGGGCAAAAGTATCCTTTGTAGATTTATGCTAGTCTCCGCTTTGCAGGGCAAGGAAAAGCATGTTTGCTTGTCTCTGTGCTGCACCTGGGACCTTGGCAACAGTGTTCAGAAGAGAACACTCGGGGCGCCTGGGTGGCACAGCTGTTAAGCGTCTGCCTTCGGCTCAGGGCGTGATCCTGGCGTTATGGGATCGAGCCCCACATCAGGCTCTTCCGCTGTGAGCCTGCTTCTTCCTCTCCCATCCCCCTGTTTCTGTTCCCTCTCTCTCTGGCTGTCTCTATCTCTGTTGAATAAATAAATAAAATCTTTAAAAAAAAAAAAAAAAAAAAGAAGAGAACACTCGCCAGACAGGTGGGGCTCAGGGTTGGGACGTGAGCCTCCAGGTTTTGCATCGCAAGCAAACAAAGCTCCAAGCAAGGAGACTCTCACACACATGCCTACCATGGATTAGCAAAGGGAAATCATAGAGCAAGAAGAGTTCCGAGCTGGGAGTTGCTCAGAAGACCAGGTTCCCATCTGGCTTTCTCCTCATTCAGCCAATCACTTAAGCCAGCGCTGTCCAGTAGACCTTTCTGTGGTGGTGGCAATGTTCTATAACTGGGCTGTCCAAGATGGTAGCCAGAGGTCACATGTGGCTGTTGAGTCCTTAAAATGTGGCTATTGCATGTAACTGAGGAGCTGAATTCAAAGTTGTATTTAATATTCATTAATTTAGCTTTAAATAGACACATATAACTGACCAGTGGCTACCACCTTGGAAGCAAGATGTAAATGTCTCTCCATGGCATTTCTTCTTTCAATTTTCCTCCCCCTCAGCAAAAAGCCATACTTAATCCTTCCTATTTTCCAGGTGTGTTTGGGGTTGAATAAAGGGATGACAACAGAGAAGTGAGGATCTGCTGAGAGAAAGTCCCTTCAGAGGTGTGAGGTATTTCTGTCAAGCCAAGCTTGGGCCCTTCTCCCACTCAGATCTCGTTGCAGTCATGGACAAGGCCCAAGATCCTCAGAATGTCACCCGAGACCTTCCTTTCCCGTGGCCTCAATGCTTTCCATTTCTCCCCAAAAAATGCATCCCATAGATTCCCGATGCACAGTGAGTACCATCCAGATGCCTTACTCTGGCCTGCAGGGCCCTGCCCACTTCCCCCCATCATGAACCCCACAACCCCTTACCCCAAGTCCACAAGAAGACCCACTGAATGAAACTGTGGGAGTGACACGGCGGTGAGCTCTTCACAAGGTGATTCTGATGCACGTTCTGGTTTGAGAGCACCTGTTCTAGACCCTTCTGTACTTCTGATTTGACCTCCCTGCGTTTTGACCTCCTGTTTATCCTTCAAGTTCAAGTTCAAATGTTCACTCTCCTTGGAAGCTCTCTTCCCTACTCAAAAGTATAATTCACCACCCTCACCACCTAAGCCACAGTGTTTATGCTTGCCACCTGTAATATATTCCCTCGTATTAGGGTTATTTATATTCATGTCCTAATTCCCCCACCAGATTTTACGTCGTGTCAAAGAGGAGGGGACCTTGTCTTTGTCATCTTCACGTTCTTCCAACTGTGAACACAGTGATTTCCCCCAGGAAATCATTAATCCATGCAATGGATTCACGAATGAACGAAGGATGTGCCCACATGAACAAATGAAAGGGCTTCTCCATGCACAAAACCCACAGCTGCCTCATCGGTCCTGGGATTGGATTCCCAGCCTGGACTCCCAATTACTTTTTTTTTGTTTTGTTTGTTTTGGTTTGTTTGGGGGTGTGGAGGGGGTTTGGTGAAAAAGAGATACAAACACAACAGATTGGCAACTCCAACCATCTGCTACTAACCTAGCAATGAGGTTGTTGACGGCAGAGAGAAGCGAAAAGCTACTTTCCACAGAGAAAGACAGAGACAGAGATTCTTTTCCTCTTGTGTCCCTTTTTATATGGTAACCGTGCTACCACTGTGGCCTTCCAGCCCCTGCTGTCCCATTCTTCCCAAGTGTCTCCACAGCTAAGAAATGGCGACAGCAGGCTCCATGTTTCAGACTCTTTACGTATCTTCTCTCAAACCTACAAGGTTGGCCTCACTGTCAATGGACTTGATTGGCACAAGTCTAGCTGGGCAATGGCACAGCTGACCTCAAAGCTGCAGTCCTTCCACAAGCCATGGCAGCCAGTTGAGTTGGTAAGAGATGGACCCAGAGGCCAAGGTTGTGGATTCGAGTCCAGCAAGGTCAGTTAGGGCTATGTGTCTTAGAACAATTTATATACATATCATTTAAGGTCATGAGAACAGAGAGAACAGAAGTCTGAATAGCTTAGGGGGCCCCACCCTCTGTACCACAATCCTATTCAGGGCCCCTCTAAGGGGATGTTGTGTGTCCTGTGCACATTTAGAGGACACACATTTCCCTGAAATCCCAGACGCAGCGACAGGCCTCAGCAGGAAAACACCAGCCAGCTATAAAAGGCCAGACCACCTAAAGAGGAAAGCACCTTGCAGCTCCCAACAAGGCCCCACTCTCAAGGAGCTCATAACGTAGAGAAGTGAAGAGGTACATACACAGCTCCTTCACCTGATCACAGGGGGCAGTGGGTGCTACAGGCGAGGCATAGCAAAGTGTTCCAAGGATGGAGAGATGACGTCTGGGAAGGACAATCTGAGATAATTCCCTGGAGGAGATGACATCCAAAACAGGCCTTGACAGATACTTATAATTTCCTGTGTTCCAAATCACCATTCAACTGCCCCCTACACGCCCACAAACACACCTACACTGGCTTCCACGTGAGCAGACAGGATGGAAGGTTGAATTAGATGAATCTTAAGGTTCCTTTCAACCCTGGAATCCTATGATTTCAGAGATCTGGGACCTAACTATTCTTCTATCCACCCATTCATCCATGCATCCATTCATCCTCTATCTGACCATCCACTCATCCATCCATGCAACCATCCATCCGTGCAATCATCCATCCACCATCTGTCCATCTACCCATCCATCTACCCATGCAGCCATCTGTCCATCCACCCATCCATCCACCCATCCATCCATGCAACCATCCATCTGCCATCTGTCCATCCACCCATCCTTCCACCCACCCATCCATCCATGCAACCATCCATGCAACCATCCGTTCACCATCCGTCCATCTACCCATCCATATACCCATGCATCCGTCTGTCCATTCACCCATCCATCTACCCATCCATCTACACATGCAACCATCCATCCACCAACTGTCCATCCATGAAACAATCTATCCATCATATAAGCATTTAACTCATGGTACTTGCTTAGCACCATATAACGAAAACACAGGGAAGCCAGGATTGACTCCCATTTTGAACACGACTAATATCATAGTGGGCACATCATGCTATGTGTAGCTGTTACATCCAAGTGATATAAATTTCTATTACTACTCTTAATAAGGTTAGTTTGTAACCAAACACAAAGAATAAGATAAGATAATGTTTTCAAGTGCTTCTCATAGTACCTGGCACACAGACAACAATGAATAAATAGTTGATTTCCTGCAAGTGCCAACCACTGTGCTAAGGCCAGAGATAAAATGGTCAATAAGGCAGACTTGACCCATGTTCTTATGGGACTTCTATTTTCTAAGAAAAAGAGATGACAAGTAAGCAATAAATAAGATAACCACAGACTATGATAAATGCTATGACTGCAACAAAGAGCTTAGAGCCCAGGGAAGGATGGTTTGATAGCTGGACCAGTCTAAGAAGTCTCCCTACAGAGGGGGCCATGTGGCCATGCACATTCAAAGGTCCTGAGGTGGGAAAGCACTTGGCATGTTTTAAGAACTGAGAGCTGGAATATCATGGGTGAAGGGAAGAGGAGATGATGCCAAAGGTCCCATTACAGTCATGGCAAGGAGGTGGATTTCACTCCTATGCAATGAAGAATTGCAGAAGTTTTGTAAGTGCGGAGTGACATTATTTGATAAAATGGGTAAAAAAAAATCTCATTTGTCCTGCAAAGCAACTTTGTGAGAGGTACTCCCGGCAACATCATCATCAGGTCCATTTTACAGAGGGAGTGAGCGAGGCACCAGTTGGTCCACCTGTTCAAGACCAGTAATTCTATAACCCACCCAGCTAGCCATCTGGCCTCCTCCTGCCTCAAAATGGTGAAACCCCTCCCACAGAAGACACCTTTGCAATAACCCTGAATCCCACAGCAAAACAACACAACAGAAGAGAGAAGAAAAGAAGGCATGAGACCCAGGATGAGGAGAAATCCTGTCTCCAGTGAAGCCTCTGCACGAGACGTACATTCATGAGCATGGACTTGAGCTGAGATGGACATCATGCACTCAGTATCAGAGAGCGAAACCCTCACTATGCCAGCTGCCACTAGAACTGAACATTTCCCTTTGAGAAGGGAAATTTCTGAAATCCCATCGTTTGGCATGGTGGGCACACCCGGCATCCTGATGGCCAGCCAGGCCCACATCTTCAGTTTGCACCAAAAGGTGATAATCAGAAGAGGTCATCCGAAACGCCGTCTCCAGCGGAGGAAGCACACCGCCTTCTGTTTCTGCGGGTTGTGCTCTTCGTGGAAAATAATCTAGCAAGAATGGCTGAAAACTCAACGTCTACTTCCTTTGGCATCTGCGGCTGTTGTAGATCGAGTAGAAAGGAGAAATGTCAAAAGGCTACACTGAATGGAGCTCTGGACAGCCCAGCTTGGGGAAGGGGGCCCTAGAACTCACCTCCCTTCTCTGTCACCCTCTTCTCTACTATCTGCTCTAGTCCTTCTCTTTACATTAAAGCCTCCCCAGCAATGGCAGGGGGCAGAGGCCACCACAGCATCTGCCACAGAGAAAAACTGTACATCACTAAGGCCTTTCTGTCCTCCTTCACGAGGTGCAGAAAGTAATGATGGCAAAGGAGGCCCCTGCCGGGAGGAGGGAGGACAGGTCCCGGCTGGGTGTCCTTGCACACACGACCTACATGGGCCTTGGATTCCGCTGCAATGGGCACGATCACCATAGCCCTGCTGGATGCAGACAGGGAAACCCAGGCTCAGTGAGGCAAAATGAGTCCTTGGGGCTGACCCAGCGAAGAGGTGGTGCAGCTGGACAGAGAATCTGGGTCTTTCCAAAGAAGGTTGTAGTCGTCACTGCTGCCTCTATTTAGCGAGTGGGTACCACACTCTGGGCATCGTGCTAAGCACTTTACATGTGTGCCTCATATAATAACATGCACAACAATCCTATGAAGTGGGTACTGTGATCCATCACATTGATGAAGTGGACAGAGAGGTGAGGCAGTTTGCCCAAGATCACACAGCCAGGAAAGGTGGAGCAAGGAAATGAAAACAGAAGGTCTAGATCAGGGCCCAGGCACCTAACCACTAGGCTATCCCGCCAGGGCTCTCTCTGCGGAAAAAAGTGTGTGTGTGCATGTAAGTACATACATTACATATATGCTATACCTATAATCATACATGTCTGTATACATATAATATATAATATACGGATTACAGTCGGGGCACCTAGGTGGTTGAGTGGGTTAAATGTCTGCCTTCGGCCCAGGTCCTGATCCCAGGGGCCTGGGATCCATCCCCACCCACATCAGGCTCCTTGCTCAGCGAGGAGTCTGCTTCTCCCTCTCCCTCTGCCTCTCCCACTGCTCATGCTCTCTCTCTCTCAAATAAGCAAATAAAATCTTTAAATATGTGTGTGTGTGTGTATAAACACATATTATACATATAATATGCATTTATATAATACGCATGTTATATATAATTTACACACACAAGTAGATATGTGTAATTATATATAAA
>NC_048229.1:13744842-13772845 GCF_002007445.2 Ailuropoda melanoleuca
GTGGAATTGCTGGTTCATATGGTAAATTAATGTTTAACTTTCTTGGTTAATTAATGTACAGTCAATTAGACAGAAAGATAGATAGATAGACAGACAGACAGACAGAATCTAAGTAGAAATCAAGAATGGTGGTCAGGAAGGATTTACAGAAAATGTAAGACTTAAAGTTAATCTTAAAATGTCATTAAGATTTGAATATCAGTAATAGGTGCGCTTTTTTTTTCTTTTAAGATTTTATTTATTTGACAGAGAGACAGCCAGCCAGCGAGAGAGGGAACACAAGCAGGGGGAGTGGGAGAGGAAGAAGCAGGCTCCCAGCAGAGGAGCCTGATGTGGGGCTCGATCCCGTAACGCCAGGATCACGCCCTGAGCCGAAGGCAGATGCTTAACAACTGAGCCACCCAGGCGCCCCTATATATATATATCTTTTATTTGTCTTTGTTATATATATTTTATGTCATAAACATCTACTATCTGGGTTATTTTAAAAAATAGGGTTATCCCCTAGGAAAGAGAAAGAATATCTTGTTTTCTAAGAAGAGGCAGGGACTGGGGTGGCGGGGGCAGTGCCCATGATGTTTACATGAAGGCCCAGTTTTGTCAAAAATCCAATACACACAGGGCACGGAGTATAAGGGCCAGTGATCAATTCCTAAGAATCCAACTTATCGAAAGGGGGGGTAATCAGAAGGGGGAATGAAGCATGAGAGACTATGGACTATGAGAAACAAACTGAGGTGAGGGCCTCAGAGGGGAGGGGGGTGGGAGAATGGGATAGACCGGTGATGGTAGTAAGGAGGGCATGTATTGCATGGTGCACTGGGTGTCATACGCAACTAATGAATCATCGAACTTTGCATCGGGAACCGGGGATGTGCTGTATGGTGACTAACATAATAAAAAATCATTCAAAAAAAAAGAAAAAAGAATCCGACTTATCAGTGGGATGCTCCGTTTTAGGGAACTAAAGCCCTTATTTTCTTAAAGATTTTATTTATTCAAGAGAGAGAGCATGAGCGAGAGAGTGAGAGAAAGCATGACCGGGGGGAGGGGCAGAGGGAGAAGCAGACTCCCTGACTGAGCAGGGAGCCCAATGCAGAACTTGATCCCAGGACCAAGAGATCATGACCTGAGCTGAAGGCAGCTGCTTAACCTACTGAGCCACCAGGCACCCTTAAAGACTTTATTAAAAGTGGCTTCAACAGATTTATCTTTTAGTTTCAGAGCAAGAAATCCAGAAGCACAGTGGCTGCCAGGAGTGGTCCATTCAGTGGCTCATGGATAATATCAATGACCCAATGTACAAGACATAATGACTTCTGTGCCATGGGCACAAAATGGCTGCAGAAGCTCCGACTTGACAAAAAAGCGCACAGCATTTTCTCCAATGCATCCCTGAATGAGACCAACCTTTGCCAGGAGCCCTTCCCCCTGAAACTTCCACAGGGAGAGGAGGGGCCCTTGGCTATATGGTCAACCCATCACTGAAAGGAGAATGTCATTGGCTTAGACCAGTCCTGAGTGAGCTGTTTCAGGGCACGCTTCTCAGATGAACAGGAACAAAATCAGAGTAGGAGTCGGGAAGCAAGAAGGAAGGTGCACGGCTTTGGAAAGGCAAATGAGAGTGTCTGCCATACTCGGTGCTTGCCTCAAGAAAGCCTGAATGTTTGGGACAAAACTTCCAATGATTTGCAGCCTCTTTTCCAGCCCCAAATAACTTCTGGCCTAAAATCCCTATTGAAGATAACTGTAAAACCAACAGCATTTTTTTTTTTTTTTTTTTTTTAGTTTTCATTCAGATGTTTGACCTTTGGCTTTTCCCTAGGGCACTTCCAAACTTTCCACCAGAGGTCAGACCCAGCCCGGGAGGAGGCTTCTGGGAAAACTCAAAGGGGATCAATGCTACAAATAAAAGCTTCCACCATATCAAAAGTATGTTCTCTAAAAGGACAGATATTGTATGATTCCAGTTAATACAAGGTACCTAGAATAGTCAAATTCCCAGAGGCAGAAAGTAGTTTAGAGTTTGCCAGAGGAGAGGGGCAGGTAAGGAGTATTCGCGACTGCTTGTGTCTCCCCTAAATGCATATGTTGAAGCCCTAATCTTCAGTGCGATGGTATCTGGAGGAGGCCTTTTAGGGGGCCCTAAACCGCCGATTTAGACGGGGTTGTGACAGTCGGGCCTCCATGATGGGATAAGCATCCTTATGAGAAGAGGTAGAGAGGCACCTGGGTGGCTCAGACGGTTACGCACCCAGGTTTTGATTTTGGCTCAAGTCATGATCTCAGGGTCGTGAGATCAACACTCATGCCAGGCTCCACACTCAACAGGGAGTCTGCTTGGGATTCTCTCTCTCTCTCACCCTCTGCCCCTCCCCCTGCTCTCTCTCTCTTTCAAATAAATAAATCTTTAAAAAATAAAAACTAAATTAAAAAAAAAGAAGTGGAAGAGCTATCCTCAGAGAGATAAGAGACAGCAAATACTGCCAAGGATGTGAAGAAAAGGGAAGCCTCGTGCACTGTTGGTGGGAATGGAAATTGATGCCATCACTGCGGAAGACAGGATGGAGGTTCCTCAAAAGATTAAAAATAGAACTACCCGATGAGCCAGCAATCCCACTTCTGGGTATGCAGGCTTGGGAAATGAAATCACTATGTCGAAGAGATACCTGCACCCCCACGATCACTGCAGCATTATTCACAACAGCCAAGATATGGAATCAACCCAAGTGTCCATCGACAGATGAATGGATAAAGAAAACGTGGTATATACACGATGGAATACTATTCAGCCCTAAAAAAGAAGGATAGCCTGCCATTTGCAACAACATGGATGGCCCCTGAGGGTGTTATATTAAGTGAAATATGTCAGATACTGTATGATTTCACTTATATGTGGGATCTTGGGGAAAAAAACTCATAGAAAAAGATCAAATTTGTGGTTACCAGAGGCGGAAGGTGAGGTAGTTGCCAAGTAAACCCTACACATTCTTATCACAAAGAAAAAAAATGTTTTCTTTTGTATCTTTATGAGATGATGTATGTTACTTATTGGGTTCAAGTCATTACACTGTACCCATTCAACTTATATGGTCTGCATGTCCATTCTATTTCAATAAAACTAAAGAGGGGAAACAAAAACAGGGAGAAATCCGCGCACACTCTGTTCGCTGTGTGAGGACATAGAAGGCCACCATCTGCAAGCCAGGAAGAGGGCTCTCATTGGAACCCCACCCTGCTGGCTCCCTGATCTCGGACGTCCAGGCCCCAGAACCATGACAAAATAAATTTCTGCTGTCTGACCTCCCCAGCCTGTGGTGTTGTGTTAAGACAGCCTGAACTGACAGGGAGCTATTGGTGAATGGGTGCAGAGTTTCAGATTACGATGTCAAGAAAGTTCTGGAGACGGATGGTAGGGATGGTTACACAACACTGTGAATCTACTTACTCCCACAGAACTGTGCCCATGAAATGGTTAAAATGATAAATTTTATGTTATTATATAGAACATAATATTATAATAATAAAAAAGAATGGATATGTCACCATGCCCATTTTACAGATGGAGACACCGAAGCCCAGTCAGGACCCTGCATGACCTGCCCAGCATCTCCTGTGCAACTTGGCAGCAGAGGAAGAATTGGAACCCAGGTCACCCAACTCCAAGGCACCGGACGGGGACAATACCCTCCTTCCCAGCTCAGGTGCGTGTTCAAACTCGGGTCTCATGGGGAAGGAAAATCCAAGCAGGAGAGACAGTTCACCAGCAAAGGAAGGCAGACCTCTTGAGGGTATTATTAGCAGGGGGAGGCGGCCAGCTGTGGAGGGCACCAACTGTGTGGCTTTCACAGGAAAGGAACCCAAGGTGAAGTGGAGGGAACGCGTGCCCACACATCTGGGCAGCAAACTCGGCAGTCATGGTGGCCTAAAACTTTCCACCAAAATCCCCACGTGCAGCTACTTAGCTCTTGGGGGCGAATTAACGCGAGTCCCCAGGGCTGAGATTTTCCATGTTTAGCTTCAACCCAGAGGAAAATTTTGTTAGAAAGTTTAAAGGGTGTGACTATTTTTAAATGAGACATCAGGCCACAGTGTCAGCATACGCAAGAAAGTAAAAAGGCTGGCATCTTGCCTCTTTTTCTTTTTTCTCTTTTTCCTATCACAATTCAAATGGCCAAACTGCAAAAGAAAGTAAAGATAATTAGTCCTTTGAGCCTACCCTAGGCCAGGAACTCGCTTTACCCTAAACCAGTGGGTCTCAACTAGGGGTGATTTTTGGTTCCCAGGAGACAACAGGCAATGTCGGGAGACATTTCTGGTTGTCACAACTTGGTGGGTGGGGGAGAGGTTGCTACTGGCATCTAGCAAGTAGAGCCCAAGCATGCTACTCAACGCCCTACCATGCACAGGACAGCACCTCCTCCCCTCAACCAAGAAGTATCCAGCCCCAAATATCGATAGTGGCGAGGTTGAGAAACCCACTCCCAGGCCAACGGTTCTCCAACTTGAGCGTGTATCAGAATCCCCCGGAGGGCTTAAGACAGATTGCTGAGGTGGGAGGATGGGCAACATAGATGAAGGGGAGTGGGAGGTACAGGCTTCCAGGTTCTGGAATGATTAAGTCATGGGGATGAAAGGCACAGCAGAGGGACTATAGTCAATGGTATTGTATTGGTTGTCTGGTGACAGATGGTAGCGACGCTCAAGTGCTGAGCGCGGCATAACATATAGACCTGTTGAATCCCTATGTCGCACACCTGAAACTTACGTAACATTGTGTGCCAACTATACTTAAATTTAAAAAAAAAATCTTTTCCTTCAAAAAAAAAAAGTAGATTGCTAGACCCCTGCACTCCCCCAACCCCAGGGTTGTGATTCAGCAGGTCTGGGAAGATGCCCACCTTTGCATTTCTGACAAGTGCCCAGGTGATGCTGATGTCACTGGTCCAGGGACTACATACAGTGTGAAAGCACTGTCCTGGGTTAGCCTCACAACAGTCTGGGGGCAGCGGCACTATTCTTGCTATCTTACAGATGCAAGATCTAAGACTTCGAAGGGGGACGAGTGTTGTCCAAAGTCACTCCAGCTATTACCAACAGAACCAGTATTCAAACCCAGGTCTGTACAATATCCAGCCTATATGCCCATAGGCTTCAGTGTTCAGCCAAGTGTTCTCAGAGCCCAGGATGGTACCTTTCCTTTGCGTTGTCTCCAGCCACACTCGTTCTCTTTCAAAGGAACTTGTAAGTTTCAGACTCAGGGGCTCAACCTCAGAATTCCACTATAGTGTTCTCCTGGAAACATGGCTTATAAATCTAGTCTTTTCAAACAAGATCACCATTATAAAAATCTTCTCTGTGTTAAAGCCCTTTGCAGGTTCTAGAAACTTTTTATAAAAGAAATATTTTATCCACGGTTTCATGCCCAATTAACTTTATATAGAGACCCCTCCCTCATGCTTCATTCAGATCCATTTTACTGCATTTGAAGTTGTTTATATATCCATAAACCAGAGTGGGTTTTTTTTTTTTCCTCTTCCCACTTGGATCCACCCTGGGACATTTTTCTGCCAAACCTTGCATCACACTTGAATGGTGTAATGGAAATAATGCTGGACTGGGAGCCAGGAGACTTGAGTTCCAACAGATGGGAAAAGGAGGTCTCAGAGTGGAATATTGCAACATCCCATCTTCTACCTTGAAGGGCTACTGGATTCCCTTGTTGACGAGGAATTACCACTGGGTCACCTTGCTACGTGGTTAAGCACTGTCATCTCTCACTTGAGAAAAGTTCAATTATTCAAAGGCTACAGGAGAAGTGTGCAGGGCAGGGGACATGAGATTCCTACATTCTTAGCCCAATAGTCTCAATTGCTAGAGCTCACTGTTTAAATTAGGAATGTGTTGTTACATCTGAAATGATTTTTAAAACACTGGTTGGGGGAGAAGAGGAAATGAGAAGTTGCTACCCAACAGGTATAAGATCTCAGTTATGCAAGGTGAATATCTCCTTGAATCGGCTGCAACCATCGTGCCTACAGATACCTAACAGCACCGCGTTACACTCTTACAAGCGGTTAAGAGGGGGGATCTCATGTCCAATGTCCTTACCACCACAAAATTTAATAATAATTTAAAAAAGAAGATGAGAGTCAAAGGGGGTTTTTAAAAAGCATCAGCTTATACGTCCTTTTAAACATGTATGTTCTAACTTACGTTCTTTTTTTCCTGTTTAAAATTCAAAAATAAATTAAAAACAACTTCCCACACCCCAAAAAACAAAACAATTGGCTTTTTTTTTTTTTTAATTTCTCATGCCTCCCAGGCTGAGGGCTCTCCTCACAACACAATATTCCCACTTTTTCTATTTCTTCCCTTCAGGATTCTTCCTATTTTGTTTCCCACCTTTCAAGATTCTATCTTCTTCATCAGCTTATTTCAGACTCTTCCAAGCATTTTCTCCTACACTGGCTTCTGTTCAAGGATACACCTTCCTCTACACATTGAGTCAGCAAACTAATAATGCCCAAAGGTCAAATGTGGCCCTCAGCCTGTTTTTATACATAAAGTTTTATTGGAACACAAACACACCTACTAGTTTACATACCGTCTGTGGCTGCCTTTGTGCTACAACTGCAGAGTTGAGTCGCTGCAATAGAGACTACATGACCTGAAAAGCTTAAAATATTTACTATCTGGTTCTTTACAGACCAGGTTGGGGGCCCCTGCTCTACATACAAAAAAGAAAAAAAATCAACTTCATGAGAAGTCGCTTGCAAAGTGCATTTTATCAAATAGTACTACATCTCTGCTTCACATGCAGGACTATGGCAATCTGGTCCCTGCCCCATAATCAACAAAAGACAGGACACACAGCTGGGCTCAATCTTTTTTTTTTTTTTTTTTTTTTGCTGAAACAAGTTAATGAATTGCTAATGAAATTTAAGGAAAAACTGGAATGAGATTTTATGTAAACTAAAAAAGCCTTTCCAAAGAAAGGTGATCAAGTGTCCAATGAATTAGTGACTCAGGTTCACTGTTCTCGTCTGTAGACGGGAACCAACACCCGCCATTCTTTGTACTTTGCAGGGTTGATTGAGGCTTGTGACCTTGAACACGTCACATAACCCTTAGGCAACAACACAGTGCTGTGCAAAAAGCATCATCTCTGGACTCAAAAATCTGGGTCCAAATCTAGATGGACCACATACCAGCTCTGTGATTTGGGTTACATCACATTACTCTCTGAACCTTGTATCTTCATCTACAAGCTGACGTTGCTATCACCTACTTCAAATGGATTGTTGCAAGAATTACATGTGATACAATGAGATCACACACAGTAACTAAAAGTACCCCAAACAGAGTGGGTACTTCATGAAGTATCTGGAGGAAGGCAAAGGAAGGGCTGGGGGAAGGATGAGGACGGTGAGGCATTCACCCCCAGGTGCAAAACTGAAGAGGGCACCAAAAAAAAAAAAAAATCAACCAGTAATCAAGATGAATTCTATTTTAATGCAATTAATTTTGAAATAAAAATTAAAACTCTCCCCCCAAATCCATGAAGAACAAACTTTCACAATTTTAAATAAAGACAGGATCAAACTGTGCCAGGTACAGCAGAGGGAGGCAAGTCGTGCAGATACTGGGTCATAGCCTGTCTCTACAGAAAATGTTGATATGTTATTTATCATGAATTTTGCATTAATTTTGATTTTTAAATATCACACTAAAAATGATATGTCTTGATCATTGACTTTTTCTTTTTCTTTTTTTGCCCTCTGCCCCTTAAACTTTGCACCCAAGGGGACTGCCTAGTCCCGGCCCTGGGTGGAGGTCTACTAACAATTTCATTTGCACTAGAAAGTTCTCCTGGCCCAGTGGTTCTCAAACCTGGCTCAGTACTTGAGACTCAACTAGGGGAATTAAAAATACAATCATAACAAAAGCAATGTCTACACTCTATCCCCAAACCAATTAATCAGAAGTAGAGAGGCGGTGGTGTGGGCACTTGGTATTTTTAAAAAGTTCTCCAGACTGCTTCACACCCACTAAGGTGTCTATAATCAAAAAGAGAGACAGTAACAAGTGCTGGCGAGGATGTGGAGAATTGGAACCCTCGAGCTCTGCTGGTGGGAATGTAATATGGTGCAGCCAGGGTGGAACACAGCTTGGCAGTTCCTCCAAAGCTAAACATAGAGTTACCACATGACCCAGCAATTCCACTTGGAGGGATATGCCAAGGAAATTGAAAACATATGTTCATACAAAAACTAGTACACGAATGAACACAACAGCACTATTCGCAATCGCCAAAAAGTAGAAACAGCCGAAATGTCCACTGGCTGAGAAACGGGTGACAATGGGCACAGCCATACAATGGAGGACTATTTGGTCATAAAATAGGACCGAAGCACCGGTGCCTGCTACCACGTGGATGAACCTTGAAAACGTTATGCCAAGGGAGAGGAGCCAGATGCAAAAAGCCACATACTGTAGGATTCCATTTTGATGAAACATCCAGAATAGGCAAATACAGAGGGACAGAAAGTAGATGAGTGACCACCAAGGGCCGGTGGGAGGGAGGGAGGGGAGCAACTGCCAGTGGGCATGGCGTTTCCTCCAGGGTGGTGGAAAGTTCTGCAATTAGATTGTGATGATGGTTACACACCCCTGTGAATATACTAAAAACCATCGAACTGTATGCTTTAAAAGGGGGGATTTTATAGGATGTGAATTATACCTCAATTAAAAAAAAAAGTTCCCCATGTAATTCAAATACACAGCCAAAGGACTTAGTCTCCATCTTTATAAAATGGGCGCGCTGGTAGTTGGATCAAGGTCAAGGCTCCACTAGGGTTCAGAGGCAGAGAGCTTGACAGGGCAGGTGCAGTGCCAAGCAGGGCTGAGACACTTCCCCCACAAAGCAGGAGGTGCTAGAGGGGAGCGGTTTCCTGCCCTCTGCCCGGTTCCTCTTTGTCCAGGTCAACAGATTGGTGCTCGGCTTGGGGGGCAAGCAGCACCCACACTTTCGTTATCAGGAATTAATGCCTCATTAGTATCCATCTCCCAAGCTGTAGCAAGTGCCAGTTTCAAGCTACATTATGCACAGCAGGAATGATCTGGAGGGAAAAAAAAAAAAAGCCCAAGGCATGGGTGCCAAGGAAATGCACGTGAACTAAGAATAGCTTTGGCGCTCCGCATGCTGTGCAGAAGAAAGGTGAGGAGGTTGCTTTCCCTGACCCAGCAAGTCTGAGATCTCTGCTTCTTTTAAGAGAAAAAGAAAGCACTCCAGTCCGCCCAGCAGCTTCCATTATCAGGCGGCATGAAAGGTTGACTAGGAAACCACACCAGCTTTGCAGTGTCCAAAAATACAATCAAAGCCTCGCCAGCACCTCCCGTGAGTCCCATGCAAGGGGCCGCATTCTGGCTTCCTTCTGTCTTCGTGCCGTCCCCGTTACCTGGCTGAACAGACATGCCTTTGAGGTAGCAACGGCCTTCAGAGGGGAGGAAAAATCTCCCCCCGTGGAAATCCCCTTTGGTACAAAAATAAGCACTGGGTTGGTAATTTTCCTATTTTTTTTTTTTTTAACGTGAGCGAGGTGACTTGGGTGCTAGCTGTGTGCAGAGTAAGGACACCCGCTGATGCCAGATCATGAATGCCGCAGAAACCACCAAGCAGATCCCCTACAAATATAACGGGCTCAAGTCCCCACATTGTTGGGAATACAGTTTTATTTTGCAGTCTCCTATGAAAACACCCCCGCAGAAGTTTCAGTTGGCTCGAGAATATGTCCACCCACACAAAAGGGTTGGCAGTCTGTTGTGCACACCGTGTGCGTGTGTGTGTGCGTGTGTATGTGTGTGCTCACGCATGCAAACACTCCCATATTACACTCTGCTCAGCAACCTGACACCTCTCCTGGGTCGCTTCCTGCAGACTCCAGCCTTCTGCACATCAGCCACCTGCAACCAGTTCCCCATCTTGAGGGTTAAGACACTCAAATGCACTTCAAAGGGGTGATGGATTGTGAATGCAGACACCGATGGTCAAACCCCCACCTCTCCACAACTGTCTTAGCGCAGAGCCAAATGCCATCCCACTTCAATAGTCCTCCAGCCTGAGAAGGGGTTAGTGAAGCTTTTCTTCTTCCACTTTCTTGAAGACAACGGTAAGAGGCTTTTCAGGGGCTGTTCTGCCTCCCGGATTCTTTTTGTTTGGGAAGGGTAAGTCCTACCTAAAGTAAATCCCTGCTCAGAAGCGGGAAGCAGGATCAGATGACCTCAGGCTCTTCCTTCTGTGTAAACTCTGGTTAAAAGTCCCTCCATTTCAGGTTCCTCAAAAAGCTAAAAATAGAACTACCCTCCAATCCAGCAATCCCACTCCTGGATATTTACCCAAAGAATACAAAAACATTAATTCAAAGGGATACATGTATCCCTATGTTTATAGAAGCATTATCTACAAGAGCCAAATTCTGGAAGCAGCCCAAGCATCCATCAGCTGATGAATGGATAAAGATGCGGTGTAAATATACAACAGAATATTACTCAGCCATTAAAAAATAAAATAAAATCTTTCCATTTGCAACGACCTGGATGGAGCTAGACAGTAAAAGGCTAAATGAAATAAGTCAGTCAGGGAAAGACAAATACCATATGATTTTACTCATATATGAAATTTAAGAAACAAAACAAACAAGCAAAGGGAAAAAAAGACAGAGTGAGGCAAACCAAGAAACCGACTCTGAACTCTAGAGAACAAACTGATGGTTACCAGAGGGGAGGTGGAGGTGGGAGAGGGGGGCGATAGGTGATGAGGATTAAGGAGGGCACTTGTGATGAGCGCCAGATATTATATGCAAGGGCTGAATCATATATATCGTACACTGTATGCTAACTAACTGGAATTTAAGTAAAAACTTTTAAAAAATGTCTTCGTTTTCATAGGACCTTGATCCTATGTGTCCCAACATCTTGTAAGCAGATTATCTCAACCATTTTATAAATGTGATTGGTATATCATGGACACTTAGCATGTGATAAAAACATAAAAATCTCTAATTACCCCAAAGCCACATGTCCACACACTCCCCACCCCTTTGAGCCACAATCACAAAATAAATTGTAAATGAAGTCCTGTGAGAAGTTAGAGCCCATGCACTGATACCAGAGCGTTTTCCCCAAGGAGTCTGTGGTTGGCAGAATTCTAAGATGTCCTCACGAACTGTTATGACCTTGTACAAGCCTTGCCCTTCACAGGTTGACACAGTGGCAGAACATGTGACTTGCTTTCTAACCAAAAGAATATGGCAAAGGTGATGGGACGTCCTTCCCATAATTAGGACTCATTATATAAAACTCCATCTTAGCAGATTGGAGAGAGAGACTTCCCTGCTGGTCTTGAAGAACCAAACAGCCATGTTGTGAACTGCCTACAGAGATGGCCATATGGTCGGGGAACTATGAGCAACTTCTAGGATGTGTGGGTGGCCTCCAGGCAACAGTCAGCAAGAAGTTGGGGTGCTCCATCACAAACCTGCAAGGACATACATTCTGCCAGCAATGTGAATGAGCTCACGAGCAGATTCTTCTCCAGTCTAACCTTCAGAGGAGAATGCAGCCCAGCCAACACCCTGACTACAGCCCTGGGAGGCTCTGAGCATAGGACCCAGCCATGCCATGCCTGGACTGGCGACGCATGGGAACTGTGAGGTAATAGATGTGTATTGTTTTAAGCACTAAGTTTGTGATAATTTGTAGGCAGCAATAGAAATCTAACACAGAGGCCCTTAACTACTTACTCAGGTTTACTGACCCTTGCCTAATATCCAATCCAGAGGCTTATTGACTCTTATTCAGTACCTAAATTCAGGTGTATGTTTTTCTGGAACACAATGAATAAGAAACATAATACTAAAAAGACACACCCATCAGGTACAGACCCTATATGAAAGAGACTCTTTGACTATAGGCACAGGCTCTCTAATTAGTCTAGCACACAGTGGGTACTCAAAGAACATTTAATGGATGCCTCACAAGAAAGGCAAGAAAAACAGAAAATACACATAAAATGCAAAATAATAATGACTACCATTTATGGAAAATCCAGCATGTACCAGCCACAGTGCCAGGGACTTTATATCCATACACGTTTCATCTTCTTGGTAGGCATAGCAAGTTGGTTATCATTAGTACTACCGATTGGGTTTTTGAGATGTCAGATAGGCAAAACCAACCTACAACCTGTAACCCACTACTTTTTATTATCTTTCATATCATTAGAATATCAGCATCATGACCAAAACCCATATTTAAGAATGCACCCCACACTGGGGCGCCAGGGTGGCTCAGTCGGTTAAGTGGCTGACTCTTGGTTTCGGCTCAGGTCATGATCTCAGGGTCCTGGGATCGAGCCCCACATTGGGCTCCATGCTCAGCGGGGAGTCTGCTTGGATCTCTCATGAGCTCTCTATTTCCCTCTACCTTTCCCCCGCAAAATAAATATATCTAAAAAAAAATGCACCCAATACTGATAAGTTTTGAGTCCACTGGTATTAGACTTTACTATTCACTATGAAAAGCAAATGTGCTGGGCTGGCATATGAAGTGGACCTGCTCTAGCTCTGGGCTACACGGATGCTTGATCTGACACAGCAACTTCACATGCCTCCAAACCAACAGTGATTCTGGCAAAAGCATCTTTTCTCTTCAAAGTGCTTAGAACAGCATGGCAAGACATCAAATCATTAAGACCAAAAGATGGTTTCACCTTTCCCAGCAAAGAACCTGTTGGCATAATAAATTCAGAAGCACCAAGGGCTCTTCCAAAAAAAGTCAGCTTGTGAAGAGACTATCATCATGACAAACATTCAAGAAGGAAAGAGCACATCATGGGGTCACTGAAGTGGGGAGCAAGGGCTCGGGGTGAGGCAAGTGAGTCACTCACCCTGGGTGCAAATTTAAGGGGTACCAAAATATTTAGGAAGACAATAAATAAATAAATACACATTAAATATATAATGCAACAATAAAAATATACGAAAGTATAAATAAAATACAAAATATTTGAATGCAATGCTTTTTGAAATCCAAATCAATGCAAAAAAAATTCATGATGAACAAAATATTCAAATTTTTTTAAAAGGCAGTGGTTGATTGTTCATCTTAAGACCCTGCGTGACCGTGCAATGGGAATTGTCCCTTTCAGTCAGCCAGCAGTTCCTAAACCCACAAGGTCACCATGTCCTCCAGTGGGCAGGTTTATGAGGGTTGACAACAGCATGCAAACAGACCAGACAATGCAGGGCTTTACATATAGTCATGTGTTTTGACTGCAGAGCTTTGACTAACTCTCCCGCTTGGCTCAGGATATGGGAAGATATTTTGATAAAAGTGTATAGGGGCACACACTTTTCCTTTTCCCTCCTGCCCCAATAGGGGTCCACTCAGCACTAAGAGAAACTGTCAAAACTACCCTTCTCCCAGCCAACATTGCATGGTCGAAGACTCCTATCTTCATAAACACTAAATAGACAAATGTAACGAACATCATTTTGAACTCAGTTCGCAAATTTGAAAATTCTGCATGTAACGAAGCATGTCTATGCTTGCTTGCTAAAAGTGAATTACCAGGAAAGGAAAAAGGGAATCTTCAGTACAAATGTCAAGAGACCCCTATTATAAGATGTTTCTGCTAAGCCAGTCCCGATGGAAAAATTCCTCCAAAGCCTCCACACATTTAATTTACAGATTTATCACAAACATATACTGAACAATGCAGAGGGGTCAATCATTGTCTCTGGAGTCAGACTGCTTGGGTTCAAATCCTGACCACCACTTACGAGCTGTGTGACCTTGGGCAAACTCCTTAACCTCTCTGAGCTGAAAAAATAGAGGATAATCCTGCTCTCTACTTAGTGTTGTTGTGAGGATTTAATGATACATTTAAAGCACTCCAAACAGAGCCTGGTGCAGAGTGAGCCCCTGACAAGTGTGAGCCATGTGAATCAGGCCAAGAGCTTGGTTTTCATACTTAATACATATTTATAAAGACATTTCCCTTTGATTTTCTTTTCAGTTACATTTGTCACCAGTTTTGATAAAATTATAGTTAAGAAAGGCTACAATTTATAAATAAAGCACATCTAAAAATAAGGGTTTGACTTACATCTTATGATTCTCTGGGGCCTGGTCAAAACCTGGCTGGTTTATACAGCTAAGGGACAGGAAAATGTGCTTTCTATCCAACAGTGCAGTGGCAAATAGTGTAGGGCTGTAGAGTTGCCAGATTTAGCAAAAAAAAATAGAGGACATCTAGTTAAATCTGAATTTCTGATAAGTGAATAGTTTTTTAGCATATGTCCCAAAGATTTCATGGGACATCCTTAACCAAACAAACAAACAAAATTATTCATTGTTTATCTGAAATTCAAATGTAATTGTTCATCCTTTATTGTACCAACCTTATCTAGGGGCAAACAGTTCAAATATTCCAGTCTAACCTCTACGATATCACTGTAGGAGAATGTGTGTATCCTATAGAGCTAATGATGACCAGGACAATAACCAAGGGTTACATTTTGCTTGAGCATTTCTGTTGAAGGGGGCAAAAAATGATTCTTTGAAATAGATACATTAAAAAAAAAAAAAACCCTTTGAAATGCTTTGTGGAAAATGGTTCTCATGCTAGCCCCTGGCAGGGCGATCATCACAAGTCAGGGAAAATCACTTACAAGGTATAGGATAGCAGCCCCCTTCCCCAGGCCGCAGGGTTCACTGACAGGACACAAGCACAGGGGAACTCCTCTACTTGAGAGGGTTCTTCTGCTGCATTCAGTATCTAAATACATGGAATGAGGCTGAAATTCAACAGATGGGATTACTGTGGGTGCCCCGGATATATACACACAGTCTCATCTGTTCTCAACCGATCGCATGGAGACCGAAATTACAGAGGAATTCAGAAATCCATCCCATGCCATTCATATTAATGTTTTCCACCTCAACGTTCTGCTTAAATGCAGGCTGTCTTTAAAAAACTAGAAAACGGATTTCGGTGGCATTATAACTCCCTCTAGTAAGCATATGGCGGGGGGGCTTCTAGACACTGGAAGGAGGGAAATACTATTATTCACATTTATAAAGGAGGAAACATTGTTTGAGGATGTTTAAGGGCTTAGCCAAGGTCCCAGACCTGATAAATGGCAGATCCCGAACTCAAACCCAGCTCTGTTGAACCCAAAAATGATGCTCTCAGCCCACGGGCCAGTGGTTTTTCCAACCTTACCACCTGCTTACCATCTTCGTGACTTTTGCCCCAGCCACTGCTGTTTATTTAAAATCAGTGATTGTTACTTCTTTAAAATTTATATTCAAGTTAATACAGACCTACTATCATGACTCATGTTAGCCTTGTCATACATAATAACATCTGAGAAGCCATCATTTTGTTATGGTAGTTATGTATTTTCTAACACAAATAAAATGGACCATGTGGTTATTAAAATGCAAAATGTTTTGCCCACATGCCACACCCCAGCCCCAAATCCGTGTGTACCTCAGCGGTCAGGGCACCAAACTCTGGGATGCTCGGAACACCAGAACTAGTAAAAGCAATGCAGGAGGGCAGGTGTTCAGAGGAGGAAGGAGAAAAAGCTGGTGCACTTCATAGGCTATGTACCATAGCTATGGTACACAAGCAATGAAAAATTATGCAGAACCAAGAACTGCTGTGAGTATATTCCCTTCCCAATAAAGACAGCACCTTGTAGCAGAAAAACACATTATGCTGAAGAGCTGGGTCACAAGGATGGGAATCACAGCTCTGCTTTTGCCTGGGGACGAGACCCAGAGCATAACAAAAGGAAAATACTAAATAAAATAACCACAAAGTAGGAATCATATGTCCTTGCCCTCCTGAAGAGATTTGGACTAAATTGCACCAAGTTCCCCTTTTTCTGATCTGATCCCATGATTTAATTTTTTTCTAATTTTATTTATTTATTTGACAGAGAGAGAGAGTGCACAAGCATGGGGAGAGGGCAGATGGAGAAGCAGACTCCCCACTGGGCAGGGAGCCTGTTGTGGGTCTCCATCCCCAGACCCTGGGATCATGACCTAAGCCGAAAGCAGATGCTTAACCGATTGAGCCACCCAGGCACCCCCTGATCCCATGATTTTAAAAGTAGGGGAAAAGGGGGCACCTGGGAGGTTCTGTCGTTAAGCGTCTGCCTTCAGCTCAGGTCATGATCCCAGAGTCCCGGGATCGAGCCCCGCATCAGGCTCTCTGCTCAGCAGGAAGCCTGCCTCTCCCTCTCCTGCTTCCCCTGCTTGTGTTCCCTCTCTCGCGGTCTCTCTCTCTGTCAAAGAAATGAATAAAGTCTTTAAAAAAAAAAAGTAGGAAAAAAAATAAATACATCAATAAAAAGTAGGAAGATAGTATGTAATAGTTAGTAATAAAAATGGCAATAGGGTGATCACGATCATAGTTAACATTCATTCCACAAATATTTACAAGGACCTACAATGCACCAGGCACTGTTCCAGGTGCTGAGAACACGTGGATGATATACATTTAAAAATCACTTGCCAGGACCCTTGGGTGGCTCAGTCGGATAAGCATCTGCCTTTGGCTCAGGTCGTGATCCCAGAATCCCAGGATCAAGCCCTGCATCAGGCTCCCGGCTCAGCGGGGAGTCTGCTTCTCCCTCTGCCCCTCCCCATGCCCATGCTGTCTCTCTCCACCTCTCCCAAATAAATAAATAAAATCTTTAAAAATAAATAAATCAAAAATAAAAATCACTTGCCATCAACGTATAGAAGCGTTGAATCACTATATCATACACCTGAAACTAATATAACACTATATGTTAATTATATTGAAATTAAAAAATTTTTTACGTCACTTGCTTTCACACAGCTTCAACTCTGGGCAGGTATAAGCTTTGGATGTGTCCACGATTGTCTCACTGACTCCTTACAGCGGTGGCTCCCAAAGTTCAGAGCAAATCATATCCCTTGGAAAGCTGGTTAAAAACACAGAGCCCTGGCCTCACTCTAGACTTGCTGATTCAGTAAGTCTGGGGTGGGATCTGAAAATCTGTATTTCTAACAAGTGCCCACATGATGCTAATCCATGCTGCTGGTCGGGGACCCCACTGCCCTTCAACAATTTTATGAGATAGGGACTTTTATTCTCCTCACTGGACAGATAGGGAAACTGAGCCTCAGAAAGGCCAAATTACTCCATCAGGTCAACACAGGACGTGACAACACCAAGATTCATGCTTTGTTCTTTCTGACAACGTCTAGGAGATCAGCCATTGCGATCCGTCTTTGTTTGGGATGGGAGTTCTGCCACACTATTCAGCAGAGCAAACAGGTGCACTTTCTTTCAGGCAGAATTACAAAATTCAAAGAAACAAGTCCTCTATCCTGGGAAGCTGGATGTGCCAGATCTGAGAGCCCAAGACGACACTCAGCAGGCACCTCAGGTGAGATCTGGTCTCCAGGTGAAGGCACAACAGCTGCACCTCTCTCCCAACACCCTCTGCTAACTAATCTGCAGGGCTGGATTGACGTCAGCCCCAATGGAAACTGCTCTCCTGCCCTGACCTGTTTAGAGATTAAGAGAACACAGAACACAGAGAGAGAGAGAGAGAGAAAATATCAGAAAAAGTGAATGGAAAAATCTGCACGCAAACCAATCACCTCTAAGAGTACAAGGTTAAAAGTAAGTTGACCTCACACCGTTTAGTCATGAAATGCAAATGAAGAGAAATTAATGTAATCGCTTTCCAGAAATATCTGGAGGGGGAATTTTAGCCACATCTTTCTTGCATTTTTTTTTAAGTCTCCTTTTTTCCTCCTGTAAAGCTCTATAACACTGACTTCATAATTATCCTTTCACTGACCCTCTTCGGGAGCTGCCAACTGACTGAGAAGGTATTTGATACAATCACACTACTTGTCTTCTAGAAAGAAAAGAATCAAGTGGAGGCTCCTGGTGAGAGCTGGAAAATACTGGAAGATTCAGGTTGGCTAAAAGTGAAGTGATAATGAGTTTCCAAGAAAAAAGAAGGTAATAAGAAAGAAGAAAAAAAAAAGCCCTCTGGGGGTGGGTATTTGCAAGACAGAGTGGTTGACAGAAATCAATTTACAGCATGGTTTCAATAACTTCAATTTGTATTTCGTGTTGAAATGAAAATGATTCATAATGGAAAAGCAAAGCACAGAATTGATTTACATGAGCTTGTCATATATCCATTTTACATGCATTTCCAAATAAACATCAGTCACGAATAACTAGAAAACTCATTAACCATGGCTCCATGGATGTTTTTTGTTTTGTTTTGTTTTTTGCAAGACTAATTATTTACCGAAGTTTAGCTTTCTTCTGGATTACATTTTCAAATCCGCTGGTCTGTTTATGGACTGAGGCCACTCTGTGAGAAAAACAAGCCTTCTGAAGTCTGAACAAATGTGGAAATGCACACCCACCTTCACCTTTAAGGGACATCATCAAGGCAAAATATTCCTAAGCAACCAGCCGTAGGGGTAGAACCGTAAACAGAAGCCAAATATGAAAGCTGTCCTTTCTACTTACCTGAAGGATGTCTTCAGTGTAGCTCTTAAGTATCACGATGACCAAATACATAAAGACAATACTCAATCTTCAGGATTTGAATAGAGAATCCATAGAGTTCTGAGGTCAGAGAGACTTCGACATGCGCTCTGACTCACACAAGAAAGGGGGAGCGTAGCCTACTAAGGCACCTACTACTGTAAACAAAAAAACCTTCTCCACAACACAGGGAAGAGCTATCTGCTTGGAATAAGTCACACCTGGGTTTCCAAACCAAGTTGCAGGGTATTTGGTTCAAGCCAAGGTAGCTGAGCAATGAAATGTCCTATTTGGTTCCCATATTTGATTCACTGCGGTCCATCACTATATAGAAATATTGCAGCTGAAAGTGCAGCCAACCCAATTTTGCAGGTAAGGAAAGTGAGACATAGAGGAGGGGCAGGGCATGCAAAGCCGAGAAGCAAGTTATCCCAGCACCAAGACTCATACTTGGCCTTGACTCCCAAGGCCAATATACATGGCCTTATACTCGTGGTTTTCAAACTGGGTTCCATGGACCCCTCAGGGGTTCCATGAAGAGGCTAGCAGGCAAGATTCCAATACCCCCAACAGTTTTAACCTAGCGGCTGTACTTTACCTACTTCATAAGATTTCACTTAGGGAAGAGGGACTCCACAGCCTGAACAAGATTTGCACATCATTTTCCTACCCCTATCCATGGTTGTCTTTTATAAAACAAATTCCCTCCCTACCAGGTCTAAGTTGCCTGACATTGTTTACCAAAATTATGTGCTAAGGCCTCTATAGGTCCCCTTCCATAGCTCCCAACCCCAGCTTCTATGTCTTTTAACTGGCTTTGTCCTCCAGCACAATTATCTAAGATGCCATTTCCCCAAGTGTGGTGTGTGCACACCTGTTACTATCAGGGAACATTGTAGCTGGAAGGTGCGTAGGACATTACAAAACCCTGAATCACATGGTATGAAAATTGCTCCCTTTTCTAATTCTTTTGCACTTACATCAAGTTCATACCAAGAAAATCTCAGTTTAGTGCTTAACAACTCCCCAGTGGTTGCTAATCTCCTTCTAACCAAAAAACAGCTTCAATGTCCTCATTTGTAATAAGAATACATGACTCGTAGGATGGCTATGAGGTTCAAATTTGAGACTGCGTGAAAAGTGCTCAGCACAGTGCCTGATATAGAAAATTCCATGCTGGCCAATGGGATTTTGCTTGGTACTCACTCCTGCATAAGGCTCAGGAAAGCAGGGTTGAATAATGCCCCGGCCCTCAAAGGGCATGTCCCCAGCCATGGCATTATTTTTTATGGTATCATAATTTAAACTTACGTCGCTTTTAGAAAAGCTTCAAGATTTCACAGGATCCCTTGTAGACAACTAGAGAAATGCTCTGAGTAGCACAGGCAGGCCCAGAGCTCCACCTGTATCCTCTTATTATGGGGCATGGTGTTATATAGCACTGTGGGATTCTTAAAAGGAGCTTCTAGGCTGTGTTGCTTTGGGAAATCTTTCTTCAAATGTCAATTTAAAAAGGCAGGCGTGAGCCTAGCATGAAGCATAACATAGCAGGATCCTAAGAAAATAGGTGGACATCTGTGTGCTCGTCTGTGCTGCCTTGTCATTAACAAAGGGAAGGATATCATTCACAAAGACAGAAGGGCTCAGTGTCTCCTACAACTGATCATATTTGAAATTCATTACCAGACACCCCTGCCATATAGGCCATATAGGACCCACTAGAACAAATGGTTGTAGTATTCACTACTTTGCCTTTAAGATACCATGTGTTTCTCTGCCTCCATGAATCAGTTGTGCCTGATGAACTTCTATGCATCCTTCAAAATCCAACTGAAGGTTATCTCATCTGTTAAATCTTCTCTATGGTAGATTGTATTATTGACTGGAAAACATTCTCTCTCTTTCTCTCCCCTACCCCCCACCACACACAAGGAGAATAATTCCCCACTCCACTAACGATGGGCTTGGTTAGGTGACTTGCTTTGGCCAATGGAACATGAATTGACACGATGTTTGCTGCACTGAGCATACACCTGGTTTGGTTTGACCTCCTATACTGCTGTGATCTGTCATAAGAAAATGCCCCAGTAGCTGCTGTTCCTGTATCCTGAGTCCCAGAATGAGAGTCCCATGGAGCAGACTTCAACCCAAACCACAGCTTTACAGCACAGCAGATGCAGCGGCTCACAGACTAATGAGTGAGAAATAAGAATGTTGCAGTAATCACTGGAGTTGGGGGCTATATGTCACTGCAGCAAAAACTGACTAATACATTCTCCAGATAAGACTTTCCTCTTCTGTTTCTGAGAGTACCATAAGAGATCTCCAACCAAGGACTTCTCATCATACTTAAAATTTTTTTTCTTTACGAGTCCATGTCCTCATGAGACATTTCATTCCTTGAAGATAGGAACCATATCTCTTCCAGTTTCTTATAAGGCAGGTAGTCAGTACACTTGCTGAATACATTGGAGAACTGACCAGACAAATACCACGATTCACAGTGATCACAAACTCTCAGTCACTATGGGCATAAGGAGCACACACAGGAACATTTAAAACACCCCAACATGCTGCTTGAGAGGAAGCCAAGGCTTATATTTCTTAGACTAAGAGGACCACTTCTCCCGAGCCTTGAAGCCAGAAAGGAGCTCCAATTCAGACATCTGATGCCATCTCAAAAGGCCATGTGAATCGTTAGTCACTGTAACATGTGTGATAAACATGTTGATTTTCTACGTGAAAACATTTAGAATATATCACCAACTTGCATGATTCTGTTTGGGCCTTTCCATTTTTTTTACTCTTTCCAAAAGAACAGGAAACTTAAAGAACATAAGTGGCCTGGGCCTCTCTCTACCTCTAGAACGGTGTGCAGTAAACAAGCGTCTTAAATTTCTGACGCCACTATGTACTGAATATGAAAATTAACTTCTCCCAAGATCTAACGAAACAGCCACGTCGAGGGGGAAAATCTACTTCCCTGGTCCCTGGCTGTTTGGATCTTGAACCTTGCTTAGTGCTGTCTCACAGCCTCCTTTGTTAAAATGAAAGAAGAGATTCATATTATTCAAATAATGGTATGTTCTAGGGTTCTGGGAAACACAAAAACATATACCTGTGACCTTCCAACCATTTGGAAGCCTGGAAACAGCAAAACCGTGCTAGTATGAAAGGATCGTGTTCTAATGAGTACCCTTATGGAAAACGGTAGTTCTGTTTGTCCACAGGGCTTTAAGGTTGTCTGAGAGTTTCAAAATGATACAGAGAGGCTAATAAGGTGAAGTAAAGCCAGAAAAACTGACGCAAAGCATTGCAGGTCGATGAACCCGGTATGTTAAGGGAAAAAAAAATACAAAAATGGTCCAGTGCAGGTCTTTAGGTGATGGGATTATGGGACTGTTCTGTACTTCTTTTTTTTTTTTTTTTTTTAAAGATTTTTTATTTATTTATTCGACGGAGAGAGAGACAGCCAGCGAGAGAAGGAACACAAGCAGGGGGAGCGGGAGAGGAAGAAGCAGGCTCATAGCAGAAGAGCCTGATATGGGGCTCGATCCCAGATCGCTGGGATCACGCCCTGAGCTGACGGCAGACGCTTAACCGCTGTGCCACCCAGGCGCCCCTGTTCTGTACTTCTTCACACTTCCGCACACTGTCTAAATGTTCAACAAGGAGTCAGATTTTAAAACACCCAGTAGAGGGGAGGCTCAGCGCCCCAGAGGACAGAACTTTCTCTGATCGCGGGTCTTTGAATGTTGTATTTCAGGAAGAGATCAAGTGGGGGCCTGGAAAGATAGTGAAATGCCAGCTAGGGAGGCTTACCTAGTTTAAAAAAAAAAAAAAAATCATTGGCAGTCAGTCCCCTCAGGGCAGACACTGTTTCCAGCAGTTCTGAAAACAGTGTGTTCCAAATTAACCTTTTGATGAGAGTCTCCAGCGGCCCGAGGTGAGAGGCCCTACCCGGGCGGGGCAGGGGAGCTAGGAATAAAGATGGGGTGCCTGTGACATCCTCAACTAGAAAATGAATGGCATCTCCTGACCTCTCCCGGAGTCGGCTTCAGAAGCGGAGTGCTTGATCTCCAGGTGGCTCCAAAGGAGAAACATCGTCCGATCTGAACAGAGAGTTTCTAGACCAGGACGCGGGGACCTGGTTTCCTTCTGCTGTAAGCAGCTCACGTGTCAGGGGGTTGGGGGGCGCTTCGAAGTTTCCCCCAAGGAAGCAGTCGCCGCCGCCAAGTGCCATGGCTCCCTCCCTCCCCTTCTGTGCCTCTCGTTCCCTGAAATCTATCCATCCTCCCTCGGTGAGTTTAGTGTCTCCCCAAAATTCACATCCCCCTGGGACCTCAGAATGTGACCTTATTTGGAAATAGGATCTTTGCAGATGTAATTAAGATAAGAATCAAGAGGAGATCATATTAAATTGGGGTGGGCCCTAAATCCAGGGAGAGTGTCCTTGTAAGAGACAGAAATAGGACACACAGAGGGAAGAAGGCCATGTGAGGACGAAGGGGGACGCTGGAGGGAGGGTGGCCACAAGCCAAGGGAGCCCCCAGAAGCCAGAAGGGGCAAAAAAAAAAAAAATCCAAGAAAGGATCCTCCTTCTACAGCTGCTAGAAGGAGGCTTGGCCCTGCAGACACCTTGACTATGAGAGAATACATATCTATTGTATTGAACCACCGGTCTGTGGAATTTTGTTTCGGCAGCCCCAGGAAATGAATACACCTACCTTCCTTGTGGTCCTCCTCCCCTGCCCCAGCCGTCTTGCCTCTGGAAACTGGCCCCTACAGATCATCTCTCCCATGACTTTTCTTCTCTGTTCCTCTTTTCACTCTCAGTGGGGCCAGTGGCTCCACAAGGGTCCTGAGGGGTCCTGCCCACTTACTGGCTGTGTAGCACTGGATATATAGCAACAGACTCAGTGCGTCAGATGTCCCATCTGCAAACCAGCAGTAATGGTATTCTGGACATGCACTGTTATGGGGGAAGCAAAGAAGTAATCCATGCAAAGCATTTCAGCACACCTGACCCTTCAGAAACACTCAACTGACTTTACCTATGGTAACCAGTAATGCTTTTCCTCAGCTGCTACGCCCCTCTTTTTGGCACTTCCTGCTGGGTCCATCTGCACAGCCTTGGACAAAAGCAGAGCTGAGAGACTAGTGAAGGATTCTGGGCTTCCCGGAACGGTGTAGGAAAACTTGCAGTTACTAAATACTAAATCCCAGAAACGTTACCACTTCAGAGTTTGCAAACTATTTCCACTTTGTGATCTGTTCAGTTCTCACGATAACTCCGCGAAGTAGGAGTCATTATCCTCCTTAAGTGGTGGGGAAAAAAAACAGAAGCTCAGAGTGTTGAATTCAGATTCAACAAACATTGATTGTGCCTTCTCTGCTGTCTTACGAATCAGATTTGTCCTATTGCAGAGAGATGACAAGATCTCTCGTTCTTGCCCCTCCCATCCTTGCACCTGTCACAGTGCCTGGCGATAGCAAGTGCTTTACTCTTTGGTAGTAATGGTTCAACACTACTTAGATTAAAGTGGCAAGTGATCCATTTTCCTATGCATAAGCTAAATACAGTCTGAAGTCAGGGATGGATCTCACAGTGTGGAGGGCTGTGGGTCCACAGGGCATCTCAGAGATTAGAGACCATGTAGTGAGAATCAGCAACATTGCATGTCCCCTGGGATCCAAGGTCATCCAAAGCCGTTATTGTCCGAGGAATAGTCTGTGCCTGCAGTGGGTTTTTTTTCCTCCCCCAGAATCAAGATTCAGGATCTAACAAACCCCTTATGGAGATATTAGCGCAGAGAACTTTGCCAAGATGACCATGCATTCACGCTTTTGGCCAATATGCAGCTGCATTCTTGTATGCACTATGTCAGCATACCTACCAGGCAGTGGGGAAATAGTAATCACCAACACTGATGGGGCCTCTGCTGTCAGGCTGACCACAGGCTAAACTTACCCTGGGAAATCCAAGGAAAACTGTCCTATCTGTGTGTCCATGGATCCTGACAAATTCAGAAGCTTTAGCCTGAGATATATCCTAAAAAGTTTTCCTTTTTTTTTTCCCCCAAGACCTGATTCAAATGTCTCTTCCTCCTCGAAGCTTCTCCACGACTTGAAGAAGATGAAAAATCTCTGGTCTTCATGCCCAGAACACCCTCCCACCTTCTGCCCCACACCCAGAATTACCAAAACCTTCCCCACCACTAAGCAGACTTGGAGGAAACGGCCAATTTATCGCTTTGCCAACTGAACGATTAGCAAATAACTCCACTACCACCTCTTGCTTTTTTTTTTCCCCAACCCAGTGCCTTCTGATATTGTCCATGTTAGTGTTCCTCAAGCCAGGATGCATGGAAATCAGAGGGTCCTTGGGTGAATTCTCAGGGGTCTATCAGTTCCATACAAGAATTTTTTACTTGAGTTTTCACTTCAAAGATAATTTTAAAAAATGGAACACAGAATATACACCTGCTGGATGAACTAGATGCCCACTTTATAAACCAGTCCTCCCTGGCAATTTGAATGCCTGTAATTTATGAGCCTTATGGTGCCAAGTTGTTTTGCTTTAATTATCACAAGCTAATGAACCCACCCCCAGTGAAGGCCAAATGAAGTCAAGCCTACCACTCTTCCTTCCTTGTCTTACAGGAGAACTAAGCCACCAAGGGCACACACACGAGGTTCACCAAAGACAAAACCACCTGTATAAGAGTAGGTAGAGTCCCATGCAAGCTTCAGTGACTTTCAGTAAAATATCATTTGCCCCACTGATGTTATCCATTGGAAAGTACTGGGCATGCGAAATAGTTTATATTTAATTTTTACAAATTTGCTCTTCATAATTGTTCAACATCTATTACGAAGGACTTTTTTTTTTTTAAAGATTTTATTTATTTACTTGACACAGAGAGAGACAGCCAGCGAGAGAAGGAACACAAAGAGGGGGAGTGGGAGAGGAAGAATCAGGCTCCCAGCAGAGGAGCCTGATGTGGGGCTCGATCCCGGAAAGCCGGGATCACGCCCTGAGCCGAAGGCAGACGCTTAACAACTAAGCCACCCGGCGCCCCTACAAAGGACTTTTATATCTAGGTTTCTATTGGGGTTCTCCGCATGGGCACTATTGATATTTGGCACCGGACAATTCTTTGTTGTGGGGGTCACCCTATGCATTACAGGATGTTAGGCTGCATCCCGGCCTCTACCCACTAGATGCTGGTATTATGCTATGCTCCCCCAAACCGTAACAACCAAACACGTCTCCTGACATTGCCAAATGACCTCTGGGAGGGGGCAAAATCACCCCTGGCTAAGAACTAGTCTTGTGTTGGTAGAGATTTAAGTGACCTCATAATAATGAAGTCTATAGAACATATCTAAAGGTCTTTCTTTCCTTTATAAGAGAAATATTCTTTGGGTTTGAGAAACCCCAACTGACACAGTAGCAGCCCCGACGGATGGATGTATCTGCAGGTATATTGGACAATAATCAATACTCTGAATCCTTACTGCATGTGGCCTGTGTTCCATTCTCTCCCCAGCAGCAGAGGATGAAAACGGGCCACTCACAGGCCACATCCAACCCACAAAAGTGTTCTTTCCATTTTGCATTGGTTTTCCAACCTTTAAAAATGAGGAGAAATCACATAAAATCTGAATGTTTGGCTTCTCTTTTTTTTTTTTTTTTTTTTTTTAAAGATTTTATTTCTTTATTCGACAGAGATAGAGACAGTCAGCGAGAGAGGGAACACAAGCAGGGGGAGTGGGAGAGGAAGAAGCAGGCTCATAGCAGAAGAGCCTGACGTGGGGCTCGATCCCATAACGCCGGGATCACGCCCTGAGCCGAAGGCAGACGCTTAACCGCTGTGCCACCCAGGCGCCCCCAAATGTTTGGCTTCTCTTGAAAAACTCAGAAGATCTGGGAATTCTGAGTCTGCATTCCTACACAGAAACATCAGCTGGCACACAGTAGTGGCTGTCCCCAACTTCCCAGTCTGTCCCATCTCATTCCCACACCCTCACTCCGTATTATCTTACACCCAGTCAACAGCAACTCCATTGGGGATGGCGTTCTGACTGAAAGAGGAGGCTGATCATTGACTTGAACTGCCCTGTCCGAGCAAGCAAGCTACTGTTATTTAGACTACATGTTTATTGCAGGGGACTCTGCCTCATTCATTTTGATGGCCTTTTTGGCACCTATGCACATTTAGATGTGCGAACCAAAGCCCTACGTAGTATCTCATGTGGCATCCTAAAACACACCTGTGATCATGCTACTCCCCTGCTCATGAACTTTCACTGGCTCCCAGTGCCCATCCCACTGAGTATTTAAAGCCAATATGGTCCCGGTGTTGATGGCCAATTTCCACATGCTCCAGCTACAAACCCTGCACTCCCTTGCCTTGTTGCTTGCTTGCTTGTTATTCCTTCACCCTTAACATCTCCTACTGATCTTTCAATGCCCATTTCAAATATTGTCTCTTATAAACCTTTTCCCTTCCTTCCAACCAGGCATGCTCTTGCCCCTGCTTTGAATAACTCCTGTGCTCTAACTGTAGCTTATTGCTAAACAAGTCCCAGAGCCCCCTGACTGCTCAGACCCCAACAATGAAGAGACAGTCAGGATTTCTACCTTGGTCCTAAGCACGGGATTAATTTGCAGGGCCTTTGTGTCTCTTTATAGCTGTCTACAACTACAGAACTAACTGCCTTGAACAGAATAACAGATAAGAGGAGCATTCCAAGGAATAAGTCAGGATATCATCAGCTTTAAACACAATGTGGCAGAAAAAATGAACTTGTGGGACTTCATCAAGATAAAAAGCTCCTGAACAGCCAAAGAAACAGTCAAAAAAACTAAGAGGCAGCCCATGGAATGGGAGAAGATAATTGCAAATGACACTATAGAGAAAAGACTGGTATCCAAGATCTATAAAGAACTTCTCAAACTCAATACACAAGAAACAAATAAATCAAAAAATGGGCAGAAGATATGAACAGACACTTCTCCAATGAAGACATACAAATGGCTAACAGACACATGAAAAAATGTTCAAAATTATTAGCCATCAGGGAAATTCAAATCAAAACCACATTGAGATATCACCTTACGCCAGTTAGAATGGCAAAAATTGACAAGACAGGAAACGACAAATGTTGGAGAGGATGTGGAGAAAGGGGATCCCTCCTACTTTGTTGATGGGAATGCAAGTTGGTACAGCCACTCTGGAAAACAGTGTGGAGGTCCCTTAAAAAGTTAAAAATTGAGCTACCCTATGATCCAGCCATTGCACTACTGGGTATTTACCCCAAAGATACAGACGTACTGAAGAGAAGGGCCATATGCACCCCAATGTTCATAGC
>NC_048229.1:13772870-13867197 GCF_002007445.2 Ailuropoda melanoleuca
AAAAAAAAAAAAAAGAAGATGTGGTCCATATATACAATGGAATATTACTCAGCCATCAAAAAGAATGATTTCTCACCATTTGCTGCAACATGGATGGGACTGGAGAAGATAATGCTAAGTGAAATAAGTCAAGCAGAGAAAGACAATTATCATATGGTTTCACTCATTTATGGAACATAAGAAGTAGGAAGATCGGTAGGAGAAGAAAGGGAAGAAGAAAAGGGGGCTAAACAAAAGGGGGAATGAACCATGAGAGACTATGGACTCTGGGAAACTGAGGGCTTCAGAGGAGAGAGGGGTGGGGGATCGGGATAGGCCGGTGATGGGTACTAAGGAGGGCACATATTGCATGGTGCACTGGGTGTTATACACAAGTAATGAATCATGGAACTTTACACCAAAAACTAGGGATGTACTGTATGGTGACTAACATAATAAAAAAATATTATTAAAAAATAAAAATAAATAAACACAATGTGGCAGAAGGTAAAGCCTCAAGAAGGCATGTACAGGCTACCTGTTGCAGCACTGTGCATAATAACAATTAGAAATCTCCTCAATGACTTTTAATAGGAAAAATGGCTAAATAAGCTACCTAATGTCCCTATTATGGTTGTCATTCATGCTACTCATTAATTCCTCATTCATTTCTCATAAAAGACTATTCCTCCCCATAGCCTTTAAAGTAAGGCATGGCCATATGACCCATTCTGGCCAATGAAACATGAGAAGAAATGACATGTACCATGTCCAAATGGAAACCTTCAAGAGCCAGCGTAGGAGTCTTTCCATCTCCTGTTTCTGCCTCAGTGATTGTGAGGTTGAAGCCCACCCCCTCATCAGCCTAGGCCCATGAGTGACTGGTTAGTGAAGACCCCTGCTGACCCACACTGAACACATGAGAGGAAAACACACTCATGTTGTGTGAAGCTACTGAAAGTCGAGGGTTGTTTGTTACTGTGGCATATCCTAGCCCAGGCTGACTGATACACATTCTAGAGAATATAATGCGGCACTCTAAATGATGGGACTAACAACTAGAAACATATATGCACCTAACAACAAAGCCCAAAAATACATGAAATAAAAACTCACAGAACTGATGAGAGAACTAAACAATAACAATAGTTGGATACTCTTGATCCTTTAAATATTTTAATATTTAATAATATTTTAATATTCCACTTTCAATAAGTGATGAACTAGACAAAATCAGCAAGAACAGAGAAGACATGAAAAAGAAGGAATAATAGGAAATGTTACTAAGTGAAAAAAGAGGATTACAGAATGGTGTGTATGGTAAATGTGTAAAATATATGTTTATACACAAAACAAGGATGTGTATGCAAATACATAGAAAACAGTCTAGAAGGATACACCGCAAACTGGCAATACTAGTTAGTTCAGGGGAGCAGGGAACAAGCACCCAGAACTGGAGGGGTGGTCAAGGATATTTTAGCACTATTTGTAATAGTCTAATTTTTAACCAGGAGAATGAGTCATGCATTCCATCAATAATTTTTTGACGACTTAGATGAAAGAAAAATAAAGGAGGTCCTATGACAGTGGCTTTGACCTCGAATAAAGGAAGAATAAGACCACTGCCTATATTGAAATAAAACAGATCAATAATAGTAATGCATTGGTTCCATTTATTGAGCACTTACTATAGGCCAGGCACTAATCCAGCTATTTCACATGCATTAACTTGAAACCTCACGAGAGCCTTTTTATTATTTTCCATTTTTAAATAAAAGAATGACAATTCAGGGAGCTGAAACGCCTTCTTAAGCTTACATTCTATAATGCAGTCTCTTAACTTCAGTAAGTAAATGCAGTGCTTAGGGTGGAGATGGCAGGTTCCCAGTGCAGCTGCTCACAGCCCAGAACAGGGTGGAAGGGAGAGAGGACTGAAGCACAAAGATGCAGAGTTTCTGAATTTGGGGCCCACCAGGCTTCAAAATGGATTTGTAGCAACAGGTGGCAAAGTCTTAAGGGGGTAAACTTAGGAAACTGTGGACCCGCCATAGCCGAACACACAATAACACCCTCACTGAATTACATCTACTTAGGTCCTGCTCTCACTCCTGCCACTAGTGTTTTATTTATCTTTGAGAGGGAGTTCACAGCGTAGTGGTCTAGCTCAGAGACCCTGGGGACTGAGTATGAATCCTGGCAGCTGGACACTCACTGTGTGACTTTAATTTCTTGTTTAACCTCTCTGGGACTCAGTTTCCTCATCTGTAAAAGGAGTGTAATAATCAGACCCACCTCAAATGGTTGTTCTAATGATTTCATGAGCCAATATACGTAAAATCCTCAGAACATCATTGGGCCCATAAAATACTAAGTAAGTGCTGGCTGCTGCTGCTGTTATTCTTGATGGCACAAATGCCACTTGTGGTGTCTGGCACATGATAAACGTTCAGTAAATATTAAGCAAGTTGAATAAGACTGTCATTGAGACCTCACAGTGAGACTTTATCATAAAGAAACTTTTACAGACACTTCTAACCGAGGTGGTTAGCACCCAGGCTTTGGAGTCAGGAAGTCCTAGATTCTGCCACTTAACAGGCTGTGTGCCTCTGGGTCGGTTACCTCACCTCTCTGAGCCTCAGCTTACTCATCTGTAAAATGGAGATGCTGATATTATCTACTCAGAACTGCTGTAAGAACTAAATTCAATCAATATTCAGCTCTTTGCACCATACCTAGCACTTAACATATACTCATTAAATGACAGTAATTGCTATCAACAACTAAGTCAATGCGCTGGACTCACTTAACCCTACACCTTTCCATAATAAATAATGTGATAATGGCATCCACCGAGGATGTATAGCTAGTAAAGTAGTTTGAACCTTTGAAAATAAAAAGAAGTAATCAGTAAATAGTAGATGCTCTTCTTACATATATGAATGCAAATCCCTGAAGAGTTTTGCAAATGTATGTTTGTGTGATAGCTATTTATGGAGGCTGTATACTTTTATTTGCCTAGAATTTGATGCACTAAATGTAAACAAAGTATGATGAAGACTCTAATAGAAGCACTCCCCAGACAGAAGCCAGGGCTCCTTCCCAAGCTCTTTGGAAGCTTAGCTCCTCTGCAGGCATGTTGATGTGGTATATTTAGGCTGCTAATCACACCCAGAAACGTTCCCACCTATCTGAAGACAGGGCAAACCCAGCGAGTCTCAAATTAGCAACATCCTACAAAATCTCATCAGCCAATCTAATGCAAATGCTTTGACTTCCGCTCAGAGACATTCTGTGAGAAATTCTCCCTAACAGGCTAAAGTTCATGACTCAAATACCAGCCATCAGGACCATGAGCTTCTTGGTCAGAGTCCGGATGGCTGAAAGAGTACAGGTCAGTCAACTTCGGGCAAATGAAAGCAATTTGACATATTAGTAGAGTTCCCTAGTTAAAGAAAATCCAGGCAGATCACATGGTAGAGTGAATAACAGTTACAAATAAAGGACTTGGGGAATTTTACATGAGTTTGACTTTGCGTAAGTCATTTCTAAAGACCCAGAATTAACAGAGTTCATAGATTTGATGACTGATGTGCCAGACCGGTGTCTTATTGGCCAAGAACTACTATTTCAGAAGAATGGGAAATACATCTAAACCAAATTAAACACAAATACTTAGAGCTGTAAGACCCAGAGGAGAAAATATCCTCTCTCATTTGGAAATTCATTCATCTGTCATTATTAAGTTTCTCCCATGTACAAGACACGCACAAGCATGGTCTCTCCCTTCATGGGGCTTACAACTTTGTGGAGATGGAGGAAAAAGAGAATGAATATAAGCAAATCAAATACAATCCATCCTCATTATTCACGAATTTCCTATTGAAGATTTGCCTACTTGCTAAAATGTATTTGTAACCCCAAAATCAATGCACATGGTGTTTTCAGTCATTCGGACACAAATGCAGAGCAATAAACAATTTGAGTTGCCCACTGAGGTCAAACCAAGTGATGCTCTGGTCTCCTGTTTCAGCTCTTTCTATGGTCTATTCAGAACCACATTTTTGTGGGGGTTTTTTGTTTGTTTGTTTTGTTTTTGGTGATTTCACTGTTTAAAATGGTCCCCAAGCATAGTGGTGACATGCTGTCTAGTGTTCCTAAGCACAAGAAGGCTGTGATGTGCCTTACGCAGGAAATTTGTGTTAGAAAAGCTCCATTCAAGCATGAGTAACAGTAGTGTTGGTCATGAGTTCAACATTAATGTACATTAAATAAGGTGTCTTTGAACAGAAACACACAGAAAACAAGGTTATGTATTGATCAGTTGGTGGAAATGTGACCAGAGTGTTGCAAGAACCCCACCCTGTATCCCCTGGAGCCACGGTTCAGCGCTCATTAATTCAGTGATGACTTTATAGAACATAACTACTGTGAATAATGAGAATTGACTGTAATTCAAATCTATAAATGCAATAAAGCAAACAACTAAGCTGAAATAGACTAAACAGGGGGTGCCCTACTTTAGATTATTAGAGTATGTGGTGTTAATGGCAGTCGAGCTTTGTGTAAGAAAGAGGTAATATTAATTAATATGTTTTAATACATACATGTATATTTGTTTTTTGATGAAGGCTAAAACTAAAATTAAATTCAAAAACTCAACAAATGGGGCACTTCAGTGGCTCAGTCATTAAGCATCTGCCTTCAGCCCAGGGCATGATCCCAAGGTCCTGGGATCGAGCCCCACATCGGGCTCCCTGCTCTGCTGGGAGCCTGCTTCTTCCTCTCCCACTCCCCCTGCTTGTGTTCCCTCTCTTGCTGGCTGTCTCTGTCAAATAAATTAAAAAATCTTAAAAATAATATTTAAAAAAATAAAAATAAAAACTCAACAAATGAACTTATCTGTATGGAACTTGGTGATAAAACTATACAGATAGTTCTTTCAAAACACAGTGTTTTGAGCATATATGTACCTAGCAGGATGCATCCTAATGACAAAAAGAACTTCAAAATTATTAATTATATTAAGTATTATCTTAATTATATTTTAATTCAATAGTAACAATATAAATATTATTTTGAAACACATAAAATTATAGTATTATTGTAATTATATTAAGTATTCTTATTTAACAATAATAAAGTGTGGTTCCTTGGAAATGCTGCGCTTTTGTATTTCTACCATTAGTGCAGTGTGAGGAGATGTGTTTTATTGTCTTAAAAAAAAAAAGAAAGTTCTGTAATAACAGTATAAGTATCATTATTTTGAAACATATACAATGAGTATCCAGGTTAAGTAGTCAGAAACCAAGATTCTTAGCTTAGGAGTAACAAGATATAAATAGAAAATCAAAAGTTAAATAAAATCATATCATCTTACATTTAAGTTGAAAATATCATTATGAATTCATTTTTCTCTTTCTAAAAAGTATGTGTTTTCCAACTCTATCTACTGGAATGATAACCCAGTAGCAATGAGCACCACTGGTGCCCAGCTGTGGTTCCTAAATACCATTCTCTCTAAAAAGAATCAGGGTTTCTTTCTTTCTTTTTTTTTTTTTTAAGATTTATTCATTTATTTGAGAAAGAGAGAGAATGCACAAGTGGGGGAAGGAGAGGGAGAGAGAATCTCAAGCAGACTCCCCACTGAGTGTGCAGCCTGACACGGGGCTTGATCCCACAACCCTGAGACCATGACCCAAACCAAAATCTAGAGTTGGACACTCAATTCCCCCCTGAGCCACTCAGGTGCCCTGGAATCAGGGCTTCTTTTGAGAAACAGCTGATTCCAGAGGTAAGGGGAATAAAATAATCCTGGGACAATTTATTGCACCAGAAGGCATGGAAACCATTCAAGACAACTGAGATCATATCCAAAGAACCTGGGAGACAACTTAAAGAGGCTCCAATTGGCCAGAAATTGGACATTTTGAGCTTCAAAAAAGAGTAATGGCTGCAATAGGTTGAAACACATCAAGTAAAATTTTTTAATCCATTAACTTATAATAACATTCTTAAAAATCACTGGTCATCTTGGGATGTGCTAGTATACCAACCCTATATTTGAAAAATTGGTAAGTAAAGGGAAAGGACAGGCATTTATACTGCCTTTCCATATAAACTGGATTTTGGGGTAACCATAAAGGTGTTACACAAAAGTTATTTATAAAGTAATCCTAGCATCAAATGCAGGAGGAATGATAGAATTTGAAAAGCCTCATACTGAAACTCCTAATGGGGTAAGAAATCCAGATACAGTTATCACTGATCAGACTGACGACACTTGATCCTGTTGGATCGACCTCAGCATCACTAAGGGTGCAGTATCTGGATATTGTGGGCCTTCTGGCATGAGCATGACAAATAAAGGTGAAGTATTCTTGCAAAAGAAAAATAAATAAATAAACCCGAATCGAATCAGCCATCTCTAGATTTTGCCATCATCTGACAGGAAATGGAGAGATACAAGAACAAGGGAAACCATACACTAAGGAAGCACAAAAACTCTACAGGACACATGACTCCGTTTCGTCAACAAAGAAGTGATGTGGGGGAGAGGGGAGGGGGAACTGTGAAGATTCAGAACTTAAGAAGCATAGCAACCAAATGCAACGTGACATTTTCTTACGGATCCTCATTCAAACCCATCAACTGCAAAAGGAGATTTTAAAAACCTCCAGAGAAATTTGGACATGGACTGTGTATTAAATTATATTAAGAAATTAGGGGTTTTTTTAATTTTGTAAGCTGGGGTAAGAGCTTTGTGTTCATATAATAGTCCTTATCTGTTCGAGATGCATGCTGAAGTATTTACAGATAAAGTTTATAATCTTTGAGATTTGCTTAAAATTCTCTCTCTCTCTCTCTCTCTCTCTCTCTCTCTCACACACACACACACACACACACACACACACACACACACAGTGGGATGAAGGCAAATGAAACAATATTGCCAAGTGTTGATTATCGTTAAATCTGGGTGATATATACACAAAAGCTCATTCTCCAATTTTTTTCTTTTATGCTAAAATTTTCCATTAAAAAGGACTTCAAAAATAATACATTGTCTCCTATTGACCTCACTCCTTAAAGGGGAAGAGAGTTCATGCTGATGATTTTTGACATGTGGTGGTATTTAACATAATAATTATAGAATAATGGCAGCAACCATAAGTTATTCATATTATTACTTCCTGAATGCCTGATACAAGGCTGAGCATTTTACATGTGTCCTCTCATGAAATCCTGGCCCTGAGAGGAAGGTCCTGTGATTATCTGCATGCTACGGATGGAAAAACGGAGACACAGAGCTATTTGCAGACACACAGCTAATAAACAGCAAATCCAAGATTTGAACACAGGACTAATCCCAAAGAGCGTGCTTCTCTACCGTGCAACGTGGCCCAACATAGCTTTTTCAAAGTAATGGCTGCCTATTGATCTTTCTCATGCACCTGTGGAATCAAACAACAGAGAAAAAGAGAAAAGAAAAACCAGCTCGCTCCCCATCCTAGCCTTGGTTTTGCTCCTGAGGGAATGACACAAAGCTTCACTAGCCCATCCTATTTTCTGAAACAAAAACAGGAGTCTTGGTAACTTGTTGACGGGGACACTATGAGCACCGACCATCACATGCAAAGCACCCCCAAGGATGACAAACGCTCCATAATTCCTAATTAGCATGTCTCGATTAGGAATCTGGAAGCTGCTGCTTCGGAGGTAAATTATGAGTTTGGTTTGCATATGTCAGGGCTGCTTTAGACGGAGGAAATTGGTTGGTCTCTCCCAGAAGGGACTCTAGTGGAGCCATTTCCAAGAGCACTTTTTGTCACCGAGGAGGTTTCCCTGACCATGTGTTTACACCAACCCAGAGGAGAACTAGCAGTGAAAGCCACAGATGATGGCCTTGCTTCTGGCAGAGGTGGCCTGGTGACCTTCACCACCCACCCTCTCCCTGCGATATGGAGGCACAATTAAGATCAAAGAGGGCCCCTGGTAAATGCTCTTTGGGCAGGCATCCCGGGAGGAAACACAGTGTGGCCCGTGAATGTGGCCCTTGGCACATCCCAAGGCTCTAAAATCCCACTTCCAGCAATGACTCGCTGCGTGTCCCCGAAAACTTACTTCATCTTTCAACTGTGTCATGTGTCAAATGTGATGGCACCCACCTCTCGGGTTGCTGCATGGATGAAGACAGGATAATATAAGGGGTATGCTTTGCCCAGTCTCTGACACAGGGTCAGCGGCAAATAACATCACCAATCATTGATGGGTAATGATTTGATCAACATTATATTATTAAAAAAGAAAAAAAAATAATCTGGCCTTTCCCAGGCACCAACCAACCACTGCTATGTGAAAGCAAAGTAATTGATGCATTCCAGTAGAAAATCAGTACCTAGAAGTCGTTTTCCCTTCTTTTTTCTCCCGATTTTTTTTTATTGTAGTAAAAGATTCATAGCAATGAATATACAGTTCTGACCGTTTGTAAGAGTACAGTTCAGTGGCAAGAAGCACATTCACATTGTTGTGCTACCATCACATGACCCCATCCGTCTCCAGAACTTTCCATCTTCCCAGCCTGAAACTCTGTCCCTGTGAAACATTAACTCCCCACTGCCCCTCCCCCAGCCCGAGCACCCACAATTCTACTTTCTGCCTCTATGGACTTGACCATGCTGGGTATCTCATAGGAACAAAAGAATACAGTAAGCTGACCTTGAACAACTTGGGCTTGAACTGTGTGGGCCCACTTATACATGGACTTTTTTCTTTTTTTCGATAAATGTAGTACAGCATTGTAAATGCATTTTCCTTATGATTTTCACAATAACATTTTCTTTTCTCTAATAATATACTATAGACTATTCTGTAAGAATATACTATACACGATGTAACACATAGAATATACTCTATAATACATACTATATAAGAACATACTATATAAAAATATACTATAAGAATATAGCACGTAATACATACAACATAAAAATATGTGTTTGTTGACTTTTTATGTTACCGGTAAGGCTTCTAGTCAACAGTAGGCTATCGATAGTTAAGTTTCAGGGGAGTCAAAGTTATATGTGGATTTTCAAATGCGTGGCGGGGGGGTCAGTTTTCCCAACTCCTGTGTTGTTCAAGGGTCAGCCAAATTTGTCTTCTGTGTCCAATTTATTTAATTTAGCTTAATGTTTTCGTGGGTCATTCACGCTGTGGCATTCTCCTATTCACGGCGGACTACCATGCCCCTGCGTGTACATACCACCTCTGGCTTACCCATTCGTCCGTCAATGGACATTCAGGTTGTTTTCACTTTTCGGCTACTATGAATAATGCTGCTATGAACAATTGGGTACAAACATCTGTCCAAGCCCTTGCTCTCAGTCCTTTTGGGTACATACCCAGAAGTACAATTGCGGGATCATATGGTAATTCTGTGTTTAATTGTTTTGTTTTTGAGGGACTTCCTTATTTCTACTAGCAAGCAGAACTCTTCCACGTGTTGAGTACTTAAAAGCCAGGCACTTGGATTATGTTTTTTCCTCATTTAATCCTCCCAGCAATTGCAGTGGGCACCATCATCTCAATTTTATAGATGAGAAAATGGACCTCAGGACCTATTTGATACTGGGTAGGTGATGTGTCCAAGACACCAAGCTTAGCAAGGGTAAATGCTGGGATTTGAACTCAGGTCTAGAAGACTCTAAAGCCCAACATTTCCCACCAGGCTGTGTTGTCACCTCTAGAAAGGAAGAAAAATACCCATTTTTCTCCTTGAGGTACGTACACATGTGGCCTTGGGGGTCAAGGGAAGGGACCACATAAATCCAGAAATTCAGCACCGCTCCCGCACAGCTGTGTCATTTCAGGGAAGTCCTTGTCATCTCTGCATCTCAATCTCTTCATATGTGAAGGGAGATAACGCTCCCAGGAATACACCCAAAAGAACTGAAAGCCGGGGGGACGCCTGGGTGGCTCAGACAGTTAAGCGGCTGCCCTCAGCTCAGGTCATGATCCCAGGGTTCTGGGATCAAGTCCCACACTGGGCTCCTTGCTTGGCAGGGAGTCTGCTTCTCCCTCTGCCTGCGGCTCCCCCTGCTTGTGCTCTCTCTCTCTGGCAAATGAATAAATAAAATCTTTAAAAAAAAAAAAACTGAAAGCAGGGAGTCAGACAGATACATGCACACTCATGCTCATAACAGCATTATTCCCAAATCCAGGAAATAGAACCAGCACCAATAGCCATCAACAGGTGAGAGGCTAAACAAAATGAGGTCTATCCACACAATGGAATAGTATTTGGTCATAACAAGGAATGGGGTAATACATGCTACAACACGGATGAACCTGGAAAATAGTACGCTGCCTGAAATAAGCCAGACCGAAGGACAAATATTGTACGATTCCCCTTATACAACATACCGAGAACATGCAAGTTCATAAAGGCAGAAAGCAGAGGTTACCAGGTGCTGGGGGAGGGAAGAGGAAGGTGCTATTTCATGGGTACAGAGTTTTGGCCGGGGATGACAAAAACGTTTTGGGCATCGCTAGTGGTGATGGTTACACCATGTTGCCAATGTACCTAACACCCTGAATCATACACTTACAAATGGTTAAGATGATAAATACTATGGGTATTTTGCCACCATAAAAATTGTAATGGAATTAATAACACCGCATTGTTCTGAGGCTTAAATTGGTGCTTCTCAAACTTTGCTGTGCACGCAAATCACCCGGTAGTGTTAAAATGCAATTCAATGCATCTGAGCCAGGGTCTGAGGCTCTGCATTTCTTACCCGTTCCTGGGTGACACCGATGTCACCCACCCACGGACCACGCTTTGGGCAGCCGTGCATGAGAAGCTTAGGCGAGTACCCAGGATGCAGCCCGAGCCAAGCAAATGCTAGCAATGGTTCCAAGATTCACACTGAAGTCGATACAGACTTTTCAAACAACTTTGTCTTTCACTGGTAAAATGCTCATTTCAAGAAGAAAGAAGCACATTTTGATCTGCCTCTGAAATTTCATAACCCCCGAGCACATTCTTTTTACAGAAGATACCAGAGCCTTGCAGAACAGAGACTTCAGCGGCTGTGTCTCCCACAGTCATCTAAAAACATTTCTCCCTAAGCAGCATATGGATAAAAACACCAAGCTTGAAAAACATTTCCATTTTAAATGATCTCAAGCAAAAAGAAGCATGCATAACACACAGCGTGAACCTCGGGCTAGCCCTGTCTACCCCCTGTCCTTGGGTAGCCCCCCCACACCTCTGAAGACCCCGGAGTTGATTTTCAGACCCCGTCCCCAGCATCTGCTCAGGGCCTTCAAGTGAGAAATACATGGAAATAGGGACAGGGGCTGCAGACATTGACTCCAAAGGGGACCACATGACCATGGCTTAGATTCAAGCCACGCTCCTATGTCCATCCCCCTTGCAAACCAGGGCATGTCTGCTTGGACTTGGGGTAGAATGTAGAGTCAAGACTGTCAAAATCATGCCCGCTGAACCTAGAAACAACAGTCCTCCCCTTCCTCCCTCCTCCCCACCAACTTGGAGCTGAAAGTCTCCCATACGTATCACATTCAACACTCCATACTGTTATTCTCCTTCAGGGGTTCGACCTGCTAAGCGTGACCCCAAACCAGAGGAACAATCCAGTTAGAAAACTTTCAAACAGAGCTGAGAAGTTCATCTGGAAAAGCAAACACAGGTTATTCTAGACCAGCCAGATGAATCCCTACAGGTCTGCACCACCTGTAGCATCTAACACTTAAAAGCCCTGTGACAGGCCAGATGCTGAGCTAAGCGCTTTGTGCCCTTCAGCTAACCCTCATAACCACATTACAAGGTAGGCACGTCATTTTCCTATGTGGACAGGTGGGGAAACAGAGATGCTGAGATTTAGCCCAAAGTTATGGCTCAAAACTGGATGTGCCAACACTGTTACCCAAACCCTAAACCTATCTCAAAATGAACATTTTTAAATGTAGTATTATAGGATTGACATATATATATATATAAGTGAAATGAGGTTATATATAGTCAAATTTGAGAATCTAAACCTAGCATAAACCCGTAGTCAAGAGGTGCCTGGGTGGTATCAGTCGGTTGAGTGGTCAACTCTTGGTTCTGGCTCAGGTCGTGATCTCAGGGTTGTGAGATCGAGCCCCGTGTCAGGCTCTTCCCTCAGCGTGGAGTCTGCTTAAGATGCTCTCTCCCTCTCCTTCTACCCCTCCTGCTCATTCTTGCTCTCTCTTTCTAAAATAAATAGATAAATCTTTTAAAAAAAAAAAACAACCCATAGTCAAAAGACAGAACAAAACGTTCATTCACATCCAATCTGAAAACATGAATGATGTCTATACTTCAGAGTACCGTTGTTCCTGGTCCTAACATGAAGTGGTTGTCTCAGGGTAGTCGTGAGTGATCAGGGATAATAACACACTTCCCTTGTTATGATCACTTAGTGCTACCAGACTGAGCAAATAAAAGGGCATTCAGTTAGATGTGAATTTCAGATAAACAAAAATAGGATAAGTAGGTGCTATGCAATATTTGGGCATACTTATACTGAAATAGTATTCATTATCTATCTGAAATTCTAGTTTAACCAAGCACCCCACCTCTTACCTGGCAACATGATGATCAGCAAATGTTAAGCATTCCTTAACCAGAAGCAATACAGCCAGACCCTGCCTTGTGGGTCCACAGTCTCCCCAGCACTTTTTAAAATCCCTTCTTTCCCTTGATTCTCCCCGTACCCTCCGTGGTTCAGGACAGTTATGTAACTTGCCCAAGCCAGACAGTGGCAAGAGAGTGGTGGAGATGGGACTAGGTACCATGTCCCAGTCCACCATCCAATTTCTGTCCCAACAAAGGCACGTGGCGCATCTTGGGAGCCAGACGTGAGAACATGCTAGAAACAAGTTTCTTGGTCCCAGAATGTAATAGTGGAGTGGGGCTCTTATGTAAATCCAGCTAACTCTGTGAATGCTGAGTTTAAAGGTCTCTGAAATATCCAGACATACCTAGAGTATGCCTGACACTTTCGATCCCTACACCCTGCTTAGAATTTCAAGCATTTGTGGGAAATCTAGATTAAGAATTCCCGCTATGTTGGGATGGCAGAATCTATTGTTTCCTCCAGCCGAGCTTACTACTTCTTGGATATAACACCCCAGCTTTCCTTTGCAGAACCTCCCTGCTCAGTCCACGGGACCTTGGGAAGAGCTGATCTCCCTCCAGCACTGAACTATGAGAATGCAGAGCCCTCCTGACAGCACGGGTGGAGAAATGAACCAAGCATGACCAGCGGAAAGGGCCTCTGTCAGAGTCAACGGAAAAACAGTCATGCCCTTCCTCCACAGTAGCTAAGGGGACAGAATGTCGGAGTGGCACCTCAGTGGCCATTCGGCCACCACAAAGAGAGACAGTTGGAGTGAAAGCAATCCAGCAAGAAAACAGAGCTCCGGGACAGAGAGAAGGGTCCCTGTCTCCATTCTTTAAGTCCCTGGGTCCAGCCATGTTGAAGCTGGTGCTACCCATTAACTTCCCAGTTGTATAAGCAGGAGTCCTACTTTGTGCATAAGCAATTTCAGGTATATTTCTGTCACTCGCAACCAAAAAAGTTCAGGTTAACACAACCAGTAACTACCATGATTTTTCACATCGATCAACAGGAAAGGTAAACAATATATCTATCTGGAAATCCTTACAGCATAGGGACTAGAGTCAACGTATTGTAATAGCATTGTCTGGGGACAGATGGTAGTGGCACTAGTGGTGAAGCGTAACGTACAGAATTGTTGAATCACTCTGTTGTACGCCTGAAACTAATGTAATATTGTCTGTCAACTATACTCAAAAAAAAAAATTAATCTGGAAATCCTGTTTGCTGTAACTTCTAAATATATCCAAAATCTAACCATGGCTCAGAAGTCTGGCATAAGCCACCTTTGTGCCTCACCTAAATAGTCTTTTAACTCCTCTGTCTGCTTCTACCCTACAGTCTATTCTCAACCACCAGCTAGAAGGATAGTATTAAAATTCAAGTCAGATCATGTTACTCCTCTGCTCAAAGACCTCCAATATAACCTCATTTCACTTAGTAAAAGTCTTTATATTAGTCTTACTTCGCTGCTCTGTCATGATCCGCAATGCTCTACTCCAGTCACACAAGCTTCCTGGCTGCTCCCCTAAGACCCAAGACCTCAGGACCTTTGCATGAGCTGCTGCCTCACCCTGAATGTTCTTCTGCCTGCCCTGGATATCTTCACTTGCTCACTTCCTTTAAATCTTTGCTCAAATGTCACCTTTTGCCTAAAGGCTGCTCTACTTTTCTTTTCTCTTTCTTTTTTCTTTTTTTTTTTGCTATAATACTTATTACCTTCGATTAGTTTCCTTATTCTTCTGTTTATTAGTTTTCCTTATTCTTCTGTTTATTTATTGTCTGTCTCTCCTGACTAGGCACAACAGCAGGACTCTGCCTGTTTTACTCAACGGACGTATCCCCCCGCCCCCAGAACACTGCACCACATGTTATAGGCGGTCAATGCTGGGAAATCGTGACCCAGGAAGAAGGAAACATGTCTAGCAAACCGAAGAGCAGTCTCAGGGAGAGGAGACAAAAGCTGGAGCACAGGGGAGGGAGTGTCCAGGGACTCTTGCTCCATCAGACCCTGGTTTCCAGGTGGCATTTGGGCTCAGCCCACCCTCTGCCAGCCTGGTATTACCTTTGCAAAGAGCCCCCCGTTCCCATCTTAGCAGGCAACTAAGGGCGACTGGCTGTGAGGAAATGTGATTACACACGTATGACTGAACAGTAAGGGGGAGAGTCCTCCTCTTAATCTGAGTTAATTTAAGACTGCTCTCATTATCGTTAATCTGATCAAACAATGACCAGCTTCTCAGACCTGTAGCATGCTCCTAATGAATTTTTCATAACTCTGTAGAGACATTTTCTGCACTGCTGTTAATAAGAAACCACAAAGCATGGGATTTTAAATGTATTTCCATTTCACCACCTCCTTCCTCCCCGCTTTATTCCCCCTCCCCTCCCCCCACACCCTCTCGAAGTCTTGTCCATGTGTTATTATTATGGGATGGCCTGTGTTTGTGGTGGTGGTGAAGGACCCGCCTCTACCTTCAGGGACCGATAAATTCATGTTATGCTTTCAAATCGTATTTCAGAAATGGAGATCATAGATTAGACTTTGATTCAATTTGGCAAATGAGACCGCCTCGTTTTTCTATAATGAGGAGGAGATGAGGCAGGAAAAGGACGCAAAGGAACCCAGTTTAGAGAAAGGAAAAGAGCTGCCCCATTCCCTCACCTTCAAACGGCCTGAAATACTCTCTATACTCCAGCCATGCTGGACTTCCTTGGTCCCTCAAACACCCCATGATCCTTCTACTAGGTGTTGGCACACAACGTCCTTCTGCCTGGAACAGCCTTTCCTCATCTCCAGTGAATTCCATCATCCTTCAAGTCTTAGCGTGAATATCCCATCACTAGAGCCATGAGCAAAGACTGTGTCCCAGGACCTAGCACAGTACCTAGGACTCAGCACCCAGCATGTGCCTGACGTGCGGTATATATATTTGTACATCGTAAGCCTCGTGGGGGCAAGATGCCTTTGTACGTCTAAGGCATTTAACACAAAGCGGGAGGGGCGGAAGGAGGGTGGGCCCGTGCTGAAGCTGGCCGGCCAGCTGCCCTATCAGAGCAGACACTGGAAACGGCGAAGACATATCCCAACACCAAAGCCGTGACTCCTCTCTGAGCTTCCTTTCAGACACCGTGCCCACAACACTGTCGGGATCGTCTTCAGTGGCAACACATCCTGTTTGTTGAGAGCAGACTTGAATGTTTTTATGTTTGAAATAGACAAAAGTCATTGGGAATCAAACACCCATCGTGAAGGCTTTACCGATGGGGGTAAAGAAAAAATAAAGAGACGTGTTTTCTTGTAAAGTGACTCTAAAGCCGGGTTTCGAGAATGTCTTCAGTAATACCAGCAGAACTAGGGCAAGGCAAAGGCCTTCCGCTGTGGCTGCTTCAAAAAGCGCAGTTCTCTTTTGTGGATGGGTATTTAGATTTGTAGTTTAGGGAAATATCTGACTAAGGAATTGTTGATGCAGTACGAGTCATCCGGTTCTGCTTAAACCAGGGTACTTCGTATTTATTAGGAACACACATTGAAATTGCTTGAGGATGTAACGCTATGATAGTTTAAGAATTGCTTCAAAATAATCTACGGGTGACAGGGGGAGGAGTTATTGGCTATAATTTGATACTACTGAATTTGTGTGACGGGTACCTAAGGGTCTGTTATGCTCTTCTCCCTATTTTTGTATAGGTATGAAGTGTGTGTGTGTGTGGCCCCAGTCACAACTCCTACTTCGCCCTACTTGGAGACTGAAAATAAGCAAAGATCATAAAATCCTGAGGTCACTGTCATCCTACCTTCTCCAGGCTCAACACTATGATCTTAATTTTTTTTTACAACCCATAGATGGGTGGGATGGGGAGAAAAAACATCTGAAAAACAATTAGCAATTTGTGGTGTTCACAAATTACTTCAGTGATGCTATCTGTACCTCCCTTTTCCTCACTCAGTATTGTTTAAACATAGACACATAAGTGTGAATTAAAGGGGGGATGGTAAAACTCTCGATCAGATACCAAAGAGACAACGTCTGCTTTTTATTTATAGATTTGATTTGGGGGTTCTTTTGGAAAATGGAAACATCCCACAATATTAAGCCTAAATCCTACCTACCGGCAATATCTGCCAATGGGACACAGGCTCTCCAGTTGACCATGACCCTGATGTCACCTCCCAAGTATCCTACCCCTGGCCTATTTTCCTTCCCCTTTTCCTTTCCTGCTTGGTCCCAGAAATCAACCAACTGTGCGATCGCTGGAGCTCAGAAGCCTCATCTGTAACACGCACATCCCTTTCTGATGTCATTTCAGAAAAGATTTCATCTTACGTTAGGCTATCAATGACCTGATTCTAACTCTGTATTTCCTTCAACAGAAAGGGTGCATTTGCAAACACCGGCTTGCCTCAAGTTTCTCAGCTCATTACAAGTTGATTCACAGATGCAGTAAAGTGACTTTATGTATTTTTTATCAAGTCCCAGATTTACTGGAAATATTTCCCTCTTACAGTTGTCATTCCTGAAGACACAAAGTGACAGACTCCTGTAAACTCTAAGAAGGATATAAACGGGGATCTTTCTAAAGGACCATTGGGCCAGAGAGCAGGAAAAGCCTTCTGAGCACACAGGAATTCTACATCTTGGTACGTTTCTTAAAGAACCAAAGAGAGGCACTTCACAAAGATTTCATTTTCAAAGTAGTCATTAAGGCTGTGTTTATGAGAATAAGAAAAAAGCCAAATAACTCACCAAAGGTGGGCAGTCAACTCAATTATGCTCTCTCTTTATGCTGGAATGTTACTAGTTATTTGAAATGCTTTTGACAGGGAGAAACATTCACATCTTAAATCGACTTTTAAGATGAAAAGAGGAGACTACAAAATATATAAAATACAGTTATTCTTAAAAGTCACATAAAAACCCCTGTTTGTATGAGGGGAAGCCTGTAAGACTCTGTAACAAGGTGTTAACAGTGTTCATCTGTGGGTGGTGGGAGTAGAAATGTGTGCATTTTTCTTTTTAATTCAGCACATACTCTATTTTTCCTGTAATGATTATGGTTTGCTTTGATGTGTAGAAATGTCTTTAAAATGACATTTTTATTTAATGACTTCTATTTCTGAGGTCTGCGTGAACAATTCATAACCTGGCATATATAACCTGATGATCGCCCACAAGAGCCCCAGGAAAGCATCATATAGACCATTACAAACAATCACAAAATGTATGCAAGGAACTTCTGACTCGAGTTCCTTACCATGTTCCAGCCTGAATCTGGGAACATTTCTTTAGTTTCCGGCCGAGGAAAATCAGTTTACTCCCAAAGTGCCCCTACTGCCCTCGCCAAACAAATGTCCATAGCAGCACTATTCACTATAGCCACAAGGTGGACACAACCCAAATGTTCACTGATGAATGGATAAACCCATACGATGGAACTTGATTCTGCCATAAAAAGGAATGAAGTACTGATACATGCTACAAAAGGATGAACTTTGAAGTTATTATGCTAAGTGAAAAAAGCCAGATGAGGAAGGTCACATATTACATCGTTTCAACTACGTGAAGTACCCAGAATAGAAGAAAAACATAGCCACAGAAAATTGATTAATGGTTGCCAGGGGATGGAAGCCAGGGAAATTGGGATTGACTGCTAACAAGTAGGTATGAGCACACCTAATTTTGTTGTGCCTCACAGATGTTGTGTTTTGGGGTTTTGTTTTGTTTTTTGTTTTGGGGTTTTTTTTTGCAAATTAACAGTTTGTAGCAACCCTGCGTTGAGGAAGTCTATGGGCGCCATTTTTCCACCTGCATTCACTCACTTGGTGTTTCTGTGTCACATTTTTGGTCATTCTCCCAATATTTCAAACATTGTCATTATCATTATATTTGTTATGGTGATCCGTGATCAGTGATCTTTGAGGTTACTACAGGAGTTGTTTTGGGGTGTCACAAAACATGTCCATATAGGATAGCAAACCTAATTGGTAAATGTGTGCGTTCTGAGTGCTCCACCAACAGCTGTTACCTCATCTCTCACCCTCTCCCCAGACCTCCCCATTCCATGAGACACAACAGTGTTGACATCAGGCCAGTTAATAACCCTACAGTGGCCTCTAAGTGCTCAAGTAAAAGGAAGTGTTATACATCTCTCACTTCAAATCAAAAGCAAAAATGATTAAGCTTAGTGAGGAAGGCACATCAAAAGCCAAAAGAGGTCGAAAGCTGGGCCTCTTGCGCCAACCATTTGCCAAGTGGCAGAGGCAAAGGAAGCAAACTTGAAGGAAATGACAGGTGCTACTCAGTGAACACACGGATGCGAAGGAAAGAAAACGCCTTCTTCCTCATCTGGACAGAGTGTGCGTGGTCTGGATGGAAGATCAAACCCAGCACAACACTCCCTGAAGCCAAAGCGGAGCCCAGAGCAAGGCCCTAACTGCCTTCCATTCTGTGAGGGCTGAGAGAGGGAGGTGGCTGCAGAAGGAACACCTGAAGCTAGCCGAGGCTGGCTCACAAGGTTTAAGGAAAGAAGCCATCTCCGTCACACAGAAGTGCAAGGCGAGGCAGCAGGTGCTCACGCAGGAGCTGCGCCGGGTTCTCCAGAAGAGCCAGCCAAGCTCATCCGTGAAGGTGGCTGCACTCAACAACAGATTTTCAGTGTCGCTGGAGAGCCTACGATCGGAGGAAGATGCCAGGTAGGACTTTGGTAGCTAGAGAGGAGAAGTCAGTGCCTGGCCTCCAGGCTGCAAAGGACAGGCTGAGTCTCTTGTGAGGGGCTAATGCAGCTGGTGTCTTACCATTCTGAAAATCCTAGGGCCCTGGAGCATGATGCCAAATCGACTCCGCCCGTGCTCTGTAAACGCAACGACAGAGCCGGGATGACAGTACATCTGCTTACAACAAGACCGCCTGAGTATTTCAAGCCAGGCGTTGAGACCTGCTGCTCAGAAAAAAAGATTCCTTTCAAAATATTACCGCTCGTTGACAATGTACCTGGTCACCTGAGAGCTCGGATGGAGTGGAGATGTAGGAGATGAATGTTTTCATGCCTGCGAACACAACATCCATTCCGCAGCCTGTGGACCAAGGAGTCATTTCAATTTTCAAGTCTTATTATTTAAGAAATACATTTTGTGGGCACCAGTGTGGCTCAGTCGGTTGAGCGTCTAGAGTCTTGATCTCAGCTTAGGTCTTGATCTCACAGTCATGAGTTCAAGTCCCACACTGGGCTCCACGCTGGGCATGGAACCTACTTAAAAAAAAAAAAAAAGAAAGAAAGAAAAAAAAAGAAATACATTTTCTAAGGCTATAGTTGCCACAGACAGTGATTCCTCTGATCTAGGAAAAATAAATCAAAAACCTTCTGGAAGGAATTCACCATTTTAGATGCCATTAAGAACATTTGTGATTTGTGGGAAGAGGTCAAAATATCAACATAAATGGGAGCTTGGAAGAAGTTGATTCCAACCTTCATGGAGGACCTGGGGGGGGGGGCTCAAGACTTCAGTGGAGGAAATAGCTGCAGATGGGGTGGAAATAGCAAGAGAACTAGAATTAGACATGAAGCCTGAAAATGGGACTGAATTGCTAGAAACTCATGATAAAACTTAAAGAGATGAGGAGCTGCTTCTCATGGATGAGCAAAGAAAGTGGTTCCTTGAGATGGAATCTACTCCCGGTGAGGACGCTGTGAAGACTGCTGACACAACAAAGCATTCAGAACATTCCACACACTTAGTCGATAAAGCAGGAGCAGGGTGTGAGAGGATGGACCCCAATTTTTAAAGAAGTTCTGCTGTAAGTAAAATGCTATCAAACACCATCACCGCTTTGGAGAAATTGTTTGTGAAAGAATGAGTCAATCAATGCAGCAAACTTCATCATTGTCTTATTTTAAGAAACTGCCACGTCCTCCTCAACCTTCAATGACCACCAACCTGATCAGTTTGCAGTCATCAGCATGGAGGCAAGACCCTCCACCAGCAAAAAGATGACGACTTGCTGAGAGCTCAGATGATGGCTAGCATATTTTAGCAATAAAGGACTTTTTAATGAAGATATGCACATTGTTCTTTTAGACATAAAGCTATTGCACACTTAACAGACTACAGTGTAGTGTAAACATAACTTTTATGAGCGCTGGAAACCCAAAAAAATCACATTGCGATATTCACTTTATTGCAGCGGTCTGGAACAGAACGTGCAGTATTCTCCAAGATGTGCTTATACAAGGTATTTGTGTGTGTGTTTGTGTGTGTGCGAGTGATGATGATGAGAATGTTCTAGAATTAGATAAGGGTGATGACTGTACAACATCAGGCATTTACCAAAAACCATTCCATTGCATACTGTATAGTTAATGCGGTAAATTTTATGTTCCATGAATTTTACCTCAACTTTTAAAAACCTAAAAGTGTAAAAGCTGGGGTAGCTGTATTAATATCAGAGAAATCATTTTCACAGCAAGGAAGAGTACCAGGAATGAACAGTAACTTTACATAATGAAAAAAGGTCAAGTCACTATGAAAATAACCATCCCAAATGTGTATACACTTAACAAAACAGCTCAAAGTACGTGAAGCAAAAACTGATGGATCTGCAAGGAGAGTTGGACAAACCCACAATGATAGTAGAAGCTATCAACACTCCTCTCTGTATAATCAATAAAACAATTTGAGAGAAAATCAGCAAGGATATTGAGCGTCTCAACAATCCCATCACCCAATTGGAGCTAATTGACGGTTATACAACGCTGCACCTGTCAACGGCAGAACACACATTCTTTTCAAGGACACATGTTATGTTCACCAAGCGGGAAGATATTCTGGGTCATAAAATAAACCTTAAGCGTTTGAAAATAATTGAAACCATATAAAACGTGCTTATGGACCCTAAATGAATTAAACGAGAAAATAACCACAACACTTGGGAATTAAACAACACCCGTCTAAAGAATGCACGCACCAAAGAGGAAGAAACAAAAGAAATGAAAATACAACACCAAAATTTGCGGGATGCTGTTAAAGTAGCCCTTCAAGGGAAATTTGTGGTGATAAATAATTGGAAAAGGAGAAAGGTCTCAAATCAACAATCTAAGCCTCCATCACAAGAAACGAGAAAAAGAGCAAAATAAACCCAGAGTAAGCAGAAGGGAACAATAATGAAAACAAAAACCAATCAAATTAAAAACAGAAAAATAGAGAAAATAAATGAAGCCCAAACCTGGGTTTCTGAAAAGATGAATGAAACTGATAAACCTCAAGCCAGACTGGCGAAGAATCAAAGAGAAAAAAACACATATTATGAACTTCAGGGATGAATGGATGACCCTACAGACACTGAAAGGACAGGAAGGGAATACCGTAAGCAGCTCTAGGCACGTAAATTCAATTTAGATAAAATGTACCAATTCCTTTAAAGCCACAAACTACCACAATTCACCCAAGAATACATTTTTAAAATCGAATTTGTAGTTAAAAAACTTCCATGTGCAAAAAAATAGCAATAATAATCTTGAGGTCCAGATCATTTTACTGCTGAATTCTACCAGCATTCAACACATATGAAGACGAGATAACACCAATTGTATGCATGATGTCTTCCAGAAAACAGAAGGGGTGGGAGTGCTTCCCAACACATTTTATGAGGCCAGCATTACCCTGATACCAAAACTGAACAAAGATGGTACAAGAAAGGAAATCACAGACAATATCCTTCATGAACACAGACTCAAAATTCCTCAGCAAAATATTAATGCATTAAATCTAGTAACATATGAAAAGAATAATATTGCTTTTAGGGTTTATCACAAAGCACTGTTTCTCCAAGCTAGATTAAAGTAAAAGTACAAAAAGTGGCATCTAAACTTGCTATGCCTCCTGGGGCACCTGGGTGGCTCAGACAGTTGAGTGTCTGACTCTTGGCATTTGACTCAGGTCATGATCTCGGGGTCATGAGATCAAGCCCCACGTCAGACTCTGCACTTGGCGTGGAGTCTGTTTCGGATTTTCTCTCTCCCTCTCCCTGGGTCCCTCTCTTTCCTTCTCTCTCTCTCTTGTGCTTAAATTAAAAAACAAATAAATAATTTAAAAAATAAAATAAAATAAACTTGCTCTGCCTCCTAATAAAAACAAAACCCCTGGATGTCCCACTTGATTGATGAGTTCTTTTTTACACCTATTCGCCTCACTGCTTGAGTCCAAGCTGCCCAACCCTGCCCAAACACCATCCCAGTGCCTTTGGGGCTGAGCACACAAGGAAACATTCGTGACTACTTCTAAGCAGCATGATACTCTGACTAGGAGAGATGTAGAGGAAAAGGGAAATTTGCCATTGCCAATGACCCCAGATTCTGGAATTCTGTAATGGAACTAACACAGGACAGAGCAGGGAAGTGGTGGCTGCCAAATCTGAATCAGAGACTTGTCGGGAGTCTGTGGGCCAGGCTCTCTCGTGTGTCTACCTGGTGGATTCCAGATCTAGATGCAGACTCTTCTTTTTCAGCCAAAATAAGGAGTGGCTTCCTTCCCTCTGCTCCAGAGAGTAGAGTCAAAGGCTAGAAGTCATCAGAGAGCAGATCCAACTCAACACAAGGAGAATAATTCCCCAAATCAAAGGGCTGCCTTGTGAAAGAACTCGAATAGACATTTTTCCAAAGAAGACATACAAATGGCAATATGCACATGAAAAGATGCCTAACATCATTAGTCATTAGGGAACTATAAATCAAAACCACAATGAGATACCACATCATACCCAGTAGGATAGCTATAATCTAAAAAATAAATTTTTTAATTTGAGAAAATAGGAGGTATAGGCAAGGATGTAGGGAAATTGGAACCCTGGTACATTACCAGTAGAAATATAAAATGGTGCAGCCACTGTGGAAAACAGTATGGCATTTCCTCAAAAAATTAAACATAGAGAGGCACCTGGGTGATGAAGTTGGTTGAGCACTGACTCTTGGTTTCAGCTCAGGCCATGATCTCAGGGTTGTGAGATCAAACCCTATGCTGGACTCTGTGCTCAGCAGGGAGTCTGCATGAGACCGTCTCTCCCTTTCCCTCCTCCCCTCCCCACCAACGCTTGTACCTGCGCACACACGCTATCTCTCTAAATAGATAAATCTTTAAAAAAAATTAAACATAGAATCATCATATGACCCAGCAATTCCACTCCTAGATATATACCCCAAAGAATTCAAAGCAGCAACCCAAATGGATACTCGTACATCCAATGTTTATAAGCATCATTATTCACCATAGTCAAAAGGTGGAAATGACTCAAGTGTCTATCAACAGATGACTGGACAAACAAAATGGGGTCTCTACGTACAATGGAATATTAGTCAACCATAAAAAGGAGTGAAGCACTGACACCTGCTACAATGTGGATGGACCTTCCTCAAATAGTCAAATTCATACAGACAGGAAATGGAGGTTACCATGCAGCTGAGGAGAGTTATTGCTTAATCTGTACAGAATTTCTATCTGGGATGATGAAAAGTTTCCACAGATAGACAGTGATGATGGTTGCACAACACTGTGAATGTATTTCATGTCACCGAGTTGCACACTTTAAAATGGTTATAATGGTAAATTTTATGTGATGTCTTTTTTACCACCATAAAAAAAAAAGATTTTTTTAAAAAGGCTGCCTTACGAGGTGGTGCTCACCCCAAATCACCATGCCAAAGCTGGACGCTGGCCAAGAGGTAAGCCCAGCCAACCTCGTAAGGGTCCTCCGACCTTGAGAGGATATGATTTTCAAGCACATAAGCTTAAGAGAAGTTCAGGAGCTACAAGGCCCAATCCCAGAACTGTTATCCAACTTAGAGTTGTGATGAGCACATGGTTTGAAGACTAAAGCCTGCCAGGCACTGATGGGAAGTGAGTCATATGTGGGCGAATTCAAAGATCCAGACCTAGTATCAGAATCTTGTTCACTTACGTCACCTGCAGCCCAGCAGGTGTGCCATTAACCCATCGAAGCCTTGTATGGGCTTCTTCTCCTCACACCTTGCTCTCACACATTGGGAGTTCAGTTAGATTCACTGAATAAATGAATGATACGCCCAAGGATGACACCTGGAAGGCTGAGATGCCCCAACCTCCCCATGCCAACCTATTGGGGGGAATGCTGTAAGCATTTGCCATGTGCAAAGCACCCCACTCAGCTCCTTAATGCACAATTCCACATAATCAGCATAACAATCCTACATAACATGATCCTAATTTTATAAGCAAGGAAATTGAAGCTCATTTGGCCCTTGGCTAGTATATCTTGAACTCAGACTGGAATCCAAGCAATCTTATGGCAGATCCCGAGCCCACCTAATCACTAGGTTATACTGCTTTAAGCATCCATGAAAATTTCTAGAGACCCAATTAAGTGATTATTTCTGAGTCTTCATCTCACTTTTCTACTGGTCTGGGGAAACGGGGGGCATGTGCCTTTGGAACACACCCACTGCTTTAATCAATGGCTGCCTAGTAACCCCGGGGACCCATATTCTCAGTCTTTACTAAGAACAAGATTTCTATTATGGCAAAACAGAGAAATTACCTCAATGGCCAAAAACAGCACTGTCCAGCTGAAATATACAGTGAGCCACCTGTGTAATTTAAAATTTTCTAGTAGCCTCAGGAAAAAAAGAGTACTAAGAAAATTAATTTTAAAAGATTTCATTTAACCTAATCTGTCCAAAATAACATCAGGGCAGCATGCTGTCAATATAAAACATGATTAATGAGATATTTTATATTCTCTTCTTCATACTAAGAGTTCAGAACCTGGTGTGTATTTGATACCAACAGCACATTTCAGTCAGAAGTCACCACGTTTCAACTGGTCGATAGCCAAGGTAGCAAGTGGCTGCCATACTGGACATCCTGAGTCTGTTTCCCTCTCTTTTCCTCATCCTTCCTTGTCTCTGTGGATGCCCTGCTTTGTCTCCCTTGGTTCTACATTTCTTCCCAATATCTTTCGTCTATAAAAGTTACCCGTAGAATGAAAGTATCCGAGTGACAGAGTATGCCTCCATGATGGTCCTCATTAACCCAAGAGCTGTCACCTCTAACCGCCTCACCATGATCACCTGCATGTTCCCTTTGCTTTCTATTCACTCTCATCTTCCTTTCTTCCCTTCCAGGCCATGCTACCTTTGGGGAGCCCACAGTAGAACAGTAAACCTCTTCCTGGATCTGTGGCTGTCTTAGCCTCCAGTTTGGGACAAATCAGTGACTCTAAACCTCAGTAAACTCACTTGTAAAACAGGAACAACCACCACTGCCATCGCTGCCCACCGAAGAGATGTTGCAAGGGTCACTGAAACCCTGCAGACAATGATACTCTGCTTTGATTTCTCTTCCCCATCCCTCAGCTTCTCCGTCCCAGCTGCCATGTGTCTCTTGTCTTCCTCAACTTCTGAATACCCCTTATTCCCCAGCTCCAGAGCAGCATTCTGAGGGCAAGGATGAAGGCCAGGTCCCAACAGTAGGAGCCCAGTGGGTGGGAGCCCAGAAAATGATTCTTTGGGGGAGGAGAAAGACTCCCCAGTTTTCTGCCCTTTGGAGGAAGAAGGATAAAAAACTCCCAAACAGAATCCGCTCCAAAAACCCAGAGGGGAGAACGAACCCTTCAGAAATAACTGTTGCCACTGACTCGGAGTTGTGAGAGCACCCCCCACCATATCTTTATGAGAACAAGGCAGAAGAGCGAGGCTAGTTCTTCACAGGCTGGCTGCTTCGTGTGGAAAACCAAGTACTCCTCTTGTGTCCACAAGTCCCCAGATCCTTCCCAGCTAGAAACAGGAAAGATGAGATTCTAACCTGAGGCAACTGCCTCCTTAACCCTGAGCTCTCAGTCATCAAAACATAGGCAACCAAAAACTAAAATAAAGTATAAACCCAGGGGTGCCCAGGTGGCTCAGTCAGCAAAGCACCTGGTTTCAGCTCAGGCCCTGATCTCATGGGTTGTGGGATTGAGCCTCACATCAGGCTCCACACTCAATGGGGAGTCTGCTTGAGCTTCTCTCTCCTTCTCCTCCTGCCCCTCTCCTATCTCTCTCTCTCCACCTCCCCCAAATAAGTGGATTAAAAAACTTTTAACAAATAGAAAAAAGTGGATAAAACTTTTTTAAAAAGCATAAACTCACACTGACGATAGGGGAAAATAGGCCCTTTTCACATGGCTGGTGAAGGGTAATTTGGCAAAACCTATCATAAGTCCTGAACCTTTGCATATCCTTGGATTCAGCAATTCCCCTGGAATTGAAGGACTGCTACAAACCACAAGGATGTCTATGACGGTATTATTTAAAATAACTGAAACTTATAAACATACACATCTGACAGTAGGATTTGTTAAATTATGGTACATCCGTGTAATATCCCACATCCACTAAAAATATTTAATAATATGAGATGTTCCTGACATATTAAATGCATTGTGTATCTCTAGCCTTCCTCAGAGCTGTAGGTTCGAATACCCAGCTGTCTACTTGACACATGGAACATGTCCAAACAGGACTTGACTCTCAAGCCCAACTTATTCCACCTCTAGTATTCACATTTCAAATAAAGGCACCACCTTCACTCAGTTCTTAAACCAAACACCCAGGAATAATCCTCTATCCTTTATTTTCCCCATATCCTATTCACGGGCACCTCCTATGCACCTGACCTCCTGAATCTAGGAGCCATACCCTGCCCCACCCCCCTAACCAGCATAACAGTCCAAAGCACAGTCACTCCTGGCTTGGGTTTCCACACCAACCTCCCAAATTGTCTCCCTGCTCCCATTCTTACCCCTTACAGTCTACTTTCCCTGCAGTAATCAGAAGAATCTTTTAAAAGCATAACTCAGTCACCTCCCTGTTCACACTTAGAACAAAATCCAAGTAACTTATCAAAGCCCTCTCTGATGAGGGCCCTGATTCTGTCTCCCATGGTGCCCCTCACCCCTTCCCTGCCCACTCACTCCACTGCAACCACAGTGGTCTCCTTGCTGTTCTGATAACACGCCAAGCACATTCCCACCCAAGAAATTTGCATCTGCTCTTTCCTCTTCCTGGTGCCTTCCCCAGATAGGTCTTGGCTTCTTTCTCAAGTCAGTAAAACCTCCTTGAGGGAGCTTTTGCAGCTCATGCCATGACCCTCCCTCTTTCCCATGCTATTTTGTTTTATTTTGGGGGTTTTTGGGGGGGTTCCCAGAGCTATTGTTACATTAGATTGTTCATTGGCCCCCAGTGAACCACACCTCCTAGATAATAATTTCTACATTGACTCTGGCCTCTCCACTTAACCCGTTTTGGCAAATGGGACATTGGTCAAGGTCACGGAAGCAGAGGCCTGAGAGGGACTGCGCAATGGGGCGTGTTCTCTTGGAACACTGCTGCTTCCACCAGGGAAGAAATCTGGCTGTCCTGCTGGAAAGGCCATGTGGAGGGAAACTGAAGTACCCTGACCAGCCCCCGGCCATGTGAGCAAGGCCATCTTGGACCATCCAGCCCAGCTGAACCACTGGATGATGGCAACCATATGAGTGACCCAAGCAAGATCAGCAGACCTAGATCCTGCACCCTACAGATCAGAGATCAGCAAACTAGCTAGCACCCATGGGCCAAATCTGACCCACCACCTGTTTTTTGTAAGGCCCAAAACCTCAGAATAGTTTTTACATTTTTAGATGTCAAAAAAAAAAAACCCCAAACAATAGAAAATAATGTTTCTAGGACATAGGAAAATTATATCAAATTGGAATTTCAGGGTCCATAAATGAAGCTGCATAGGGAAACGTTCATTTGGGGATCTAGTCCATCCACAGCTGCTGCACATGATAACAGCAGAGCCGAGTGGTTTTGATGGAAACCATGTGACCCGCAAAGCCGAAACTGTTTACTATGTGTTCCCTTACAGAAAAAGCTTGCTGGCCCTTCTGCAGGCTGCCATCGAACTAACCTTTAAACAACTTTGTGTCGTATTCACCCCGAAACCTGTGAAGACTTCTACCTCCTTCCTCAAAGGGGTGAAACTTTGTCAGTCTGACTCCCTTGTCCTTAGTCAGATCTCAAGAGTTTGTGACCTAAATTCATTTCCTATGACACTGTATCAAGTACTCTGCATTCTGGACCACCTGGTCTCTCGGCGGCCCCACGAAGGCATGAACTGGCATGAAATGCCTTCAGCCGGTTAGCTGTTCTCGCCAAGCAGGCTCTCCCAACCTGCTGTGATCTAAACCCTCCCCGTCCTTCTCTCCGCTTAGGGCCCCCAACTCCCCAACCAAGAAAGCTACCCTAACTGCTCTGCCAAATGTTTCCCTGGGTGTATTCCAAGGGATATCCTTGGAAAAAGGACTCTACCCTCTCTTGGAGTCACCATGCATGAATTTGGTAGAGTAAAGCCTCCAAGAAGTCTGTTTCCCTTTGTTTAACTCAACCTTGCTCAGACGGATCAACCAAGGGATTCATCTTGTCTTCCGAGTACTTTTTGACCACCAACATCTAGTACAGTGCCTGGATTTCTAGTACTTGTTGGGAGAATGAAAAATGCTAACAGCCCACAGAACTAGGGTTGCACAGAACATTAAAGTGGAAATGCTGCTCAAACTCGTCCCTCTCTCCCTCTGATCTGAGCTGCTCCCTTCCATGTCATCTCTCCCACACCACGGAATGCTAATCATATCACATTCATAGCTATCATTTATTCGGCCTCTGCACACTGTGCTAGAGATAGCACTAGACCCTTGAAAGTGTCCTCTCTTTCAATCCTCATAACCACTGAAGAAAGCGATGTTATTCTTTTCTTGCCATTTTGCCAAAAATTAAACCACAGGTCAGAAAATTTAAATCACTAGTCCAAGATAAAGTTAAGTAGAAAAGCTACAATTTAAAATTATATTGGTCTAACTCCAAAGCTCACGGTCTTTCTTCTCTGCCAGAACACCCCCTGATAACACGTCATGGCCAATGTTTTTGGCCGTCCACTCAATATCCCTTTCTGCTTTCTTCGAACCCAGCAGAATCCTGATTGTGTAAGGAGCGGCAAGAGGTCAACCGAGGCAATGGACCACGACCATCTAAACCACTCATGATGGTGTTCCCACTTCCCCACCTCCCAGCATTGCCATCTGACTGAGTTTTGGCCAAGAAGACATAGTTAAACATCATCTGTGCAGTAGGTAGCAGGAGGTATTCTGGGGAAGCGAAATGAAGACATGAACCTTTTATTCCTGCACACTCCTCACCTGGTCCCCCTCATCCCTGCCTTGAACCGGGGTGTGATGGCTAAAGCTTCAAGAGCCATCTTGCGACCATTAGAAAGAGGCCATTGAGAACTCAGAGAGACATCAGCCCCGATGTTACTACCTTACTTGGGCCAACTCAAGCAGCCATATCCCTCTAGACTTGTTGCTACACAAGGAAAAGAAACCACTGTTCACTTGAACGGGTGTGGTTGGATTTTCCATTTCATGCAGTTTGAACATATTCTTCACGGACCCACATGCTGCCCTCCCATATCATTTGCTGTTTGGGCTTGATCATTACTTCACACATATATTATTAGCCTTGTCTCCCTAATCATGCAGGACACTTCTGGAAGACTCAGTCCATGATGTGTATTTTTGTTCCCACGGGGTCATATGCATGCTACTAAATTTTGCTTATTATCACAGTTTTCAGGGATGGTCTGTTCAACGTACTGCTTACTTCAGTGTTTGTGAGCAGGGAGTTTTCACCAGCAAATAGCAGAAATATGCTCCCTATCTCCTAATAGGTGGTATTTCTCAGAGAGTTGATGTGAAAACATGCATCAGAAACACCTGAACTGTTTCTTAAATGCAGATTCCTGGGCCTTCCCCCCCCCAATCCCACCTGAATTAGAACCTCTGGAGTGAGACGCTGAGAATGCACATTTTTAATAAGCTCCCCTGGGTGGTTTTGATATACAAAACGTGACAGTTTGGGAGCTACAGAACCTCTGTCCAAAGCCTAGGCGAGGTTCGCAGGGACTTACTTGGCTGCACCTGGAGTCACCAGCCCTTCCTCAATGGCCCCATCCTCCCCCCAGGGACCCGAGAAGCATAGTCTAGCATTACTGCTGGAGACCCTTCCCTGCGCAATATGCTTAGAGTGGTTGTGGGCATGCTCTGTGGCATCCTGGGACCAGGAAACTAACAACCAGAGGCACTCTGAGTAACCTCTTGCAAGTCCATCCCCTGGTTTTCAGAGAAAACTACTGTGCAGGAAAGAAGCCACAGAGTCCAGGGTCCACTGTGACAATGGCCATCATTCAAGGAGCTATCAGAGGATGGGCCATGTTGAAAAGAGTTGAAAAGAAAACTGGAGGAACTCACACAGGAATACATGGACAAGCACTTGGGACTCCTGACTCAAAGGACTAGAAGAGGACTCAGATGGCCCTTTTGAGTTACTTATTTATTCACTGCCTGCAGTTCTGAACAGAATCTTAGCTTGCGCACTGCTCACGCACAGACAGAAGGCTGGGCCAGGGCATCCCACACTTTTTCTTCCAGCAACTAAGTCCTAGTAGCCTCAACTATTCTCCCAAAGCTCTGAGAAAGAAAATACCTGACCTCCCAGCAGAGGTCCCACTCCTCTGATACCTCTTAACACTTATTTTATTTCATTTCTGAGGCTCATTTTCCCAGATAACAGGGGCACACAGACATGTATTCTAGGGTAGCAAACAGCATATTACACACACACGCTCCACTTTCAAACTGATGACCTTCCTGTGTGCTGACAAGCAGCTGAAGTTAAAATCATGGAGGGGGGAAAAAAAAAGACTTTAAAGTGAATCAGGGAGTGGTGCTTATCCAGGTTGGAACGGGGGCACAGGGCTCAAAGACTCAGTAGGGACCAAAGAGTTCAGGCCTTGGAAACTCCTGGGCTGTAAAGAGGGGGAACCTCCCAGCACCGCACATGCCCACTGCACCAGAGGGAGAACCCCTTTCCTGTGCTCCCAGCCCCACAGCCACCACCCTCAGCAAATGCCAGCTAATGGGAGTTCCCAGGTTTAATCAAGATGTGTACAGCTAGCTGGTTTGAGGGAGGAGTGGAACCCTTCAGACGTTTCCAACAACGTGGATGCCCAATGATTACGTGCACACCAGACATTTTCTAAGCCTCCTGAAACCTTCCTCCTTTGACCAAACGGCCTTTGGAAGAAATAATTTCTGCCATCTTCTTTTTGAGTAACTTTGCATCCAACCCCACCCCCAAAACTGCTTCAAACTCCCCCTCAAGTTCTGTTGGAGACAATGTTACAACTCGCCAGAGATGACTCTTCCAACCCCTCCCCTCGCTGTCCCACCAAGATTCAAGAGTATTTTCCCACATCACTCGTGTGTGCTGATACAGGCATATTCTCTGTTATCTTTTTTACACGTTTCAGGCCTGCAACAGCTCCCTGCATCAAAAGATTTGATTGGAAAAGGGGAGCTCAAAGGGGATTTTTTTTTTTAATCTTGCCTCCTGACATGTACACCACTGAAATAAAACAAAAACAAAAACAAAATCCAAGGGGCAAAAACGGGGCTGGGAAAGAGGCCGAGAACAAGTCTATATTTATAGGCAGCCCCATTCTGCGAGCAAAACCACCTTTTGACCACCTGCAGAATGCGCAAGGTCACGTGGGTTCTCTGCAGCGCCTTAATGCCTTACCCAGCACACGAGCCCCCGTGGCATATAAACAAATCCACAAGCGGAAAAAAGAGAGAACTCACTCCTCGGAGAGGAAGCGAATGATAATAACAGCCGCAAGAATAATAATACATAAGGAATCACAATTACTACTACTACTACCACCACCCAGCCAAGCGTAGACGACAGCGGTACAGTAAAGGGACCTCCTGGGCAGGCTCTGCAAAGAAGATAAATCGCAGAAAACCAAACCGTGCCCACCTTGCTACCCTCCCACACCCTGCCGCCCCCCAACAAACAGAACCAAAGGAAAGGGGGTGGTGGGGAGCAAGGAGAGGGAAGGAAAGATTGCTTTTTTTTCCCCCCCACAGGCAACACCTACCTCCAAGGTCCGGATCTCTTTTTGTGTGAGGTCGTTGGAGGTGGCACATTTGGTCCTAAGCCCTTCCAGGTTGGAGATGCTCAGGTCTATCATGTTTTGGACCAACTCGCACTGCTGTAAGGCTTTTTGCAAACTCAGAGGCTGCTGCTCCTCGCTTTTCGTCATGTTTTCCTCATCCATCGCTCGCTCGGCAAGCCCCCTTCCCCTCCTCCTCCTCCCAGAGAGAAAAAAGGGGGGGGAGTAAAGGTAGTCTACCCCCTACGCTCTCCAACCACTGCGACTTCTCAACAATGTCTCATGAAGAAACCCAACATCTCACACAGGGTTGAGGGGGTGGGGTGGGAGGAGGGGACAAGAGCCAAAATTTATTATTTTATTTTGGGGTATCAAGCAGACTCCATTAGAATGTCTCCTCTCTCTGAGTCTCTGGTCCCTGAAAAGGAGAGATGCTGTTTCTCAGAAGCAAACCAGGTGATGTGATGCTGTCTGTACACTTAGGGAGGAGGAGGAGAAGGAGGAGGGGGAGGAGGAGGAGGAAAAAGAGGAGGAGGAGGGGGAGGGAGAAGAGGAGGAAAGGAGAGGAGGAGGGAGAGGAGGAGGCGAAGGAAAACAGGGCTCACTCTTTACACACCGGCTCCGTGAAGGACAAATGTATATATTTTTGGCTGGCTGGCTTTTATGTCAAAAAAAATCTGCTTTGCCCCCCTCCCAGTTGCAGTGACACGGCATTGTCCACCGTTTGGGGTGCTTTAGCGCGTCCTCAAGATGCTGTCTGCATTGCTCCCGCGGCTGCGGCGGCGACTGCGGCTGGCTGCTGTCTCCTCCTCGCGCTGCTGCTGCTGCTGCTGCTGCCGCNTTTGCTCATTTGTGCTTTCTTGTTACTGGGGAAAAAATAAAACAAACCTGATCATTTCCCATGAGTTGTAGGAAGCTGCCTCCCAGAGTGCGTGCGTGTGCTTGTGCGTGTGTTCGTTTGTCCTTTCTTGTTACTGGGGAAAAGTAAAACAAACCTGATCATCTTCCATGAGCTGTAGGAAGCTGCCCCCCCCCAACTGGTATCCTGGCCTCCAGTTACCCTGAGGGGTGAGTTTTCCATTTGGAGGAGGAAAGGGGCTTTGCCTTAATCTGANAATTGGTATCCTGGCCTCCAGTTACCCTGAGGGGTGAGTTTTCCATTTGGAGGAGGAAAGGGGCTTTGCCTTAATCTGATTGTTACATGCCCTACGGGTCCTGCATGATCTGATCCCCAGCCTACATAAATAACCTTATACCAGCAAACTCTGGCCCCAGAGCTAAGAATGGTTTTTATATTTTTTAATGGTTGGGAAAAAATCAAAAGATTTTGTGACGTGTGAAAAATTATAAGAAATTCTAATTCAGTGTCCATAAACAAAGTTTTATTGGACCACTGCCACCCTTTCGTTCTATGTCTGCATTTACTGCTGTGTTGTAACAGCAGAAGTGAGTAGTTGCAACAAACACTGTGTGACCTGTAAAGCCTAAAATATGTGCTCTCTGGCCCTTTCCAGAAAAGTCTTCTGCCCACCCCTGACCAAATCACCAAACATATTCTTGCCTCAGAGCTCTTTGCTATCTATATCCCCCTCTGCCCAGACCACGTTTCCCTCTAATTCACTCCTGCCTGGTTCCTTGTCACTTGGTGTCGAATCAAATGTCATCCCAGAGAGGCTTCATCTTCCTGATCAACTTAAGTACTAGTACTCCCAACACACATTGCTCAAAGGATGTATTTAGGATAATTAGCAAAAGGCTCCTCTTTCTCCAGGTAAATAGAGCTCCATGCCAGGCAACTGGTTTTATGGAGCAGAGTGACTCAGAACACATGGTACAACATGTGTCCCTTAAAGGAAGCCACTTGAGAAGTAAAGAGAATGACAGCCAGTGATGGCAAACTTTTTTTTTTTTTAGACTGCGGCCATGAGGTTTTATGGCTCATACAGAGCTGAATCAGCATTTTCAAAATCCCTTTGTGGATGAGGAGCTCAAGTGAGTTCTCTGTGTCCTCAGTCTTTTGGACTATGAAGCTCATGAATTCCAATTCTCTGGTAAAATTCGCTTTTCATCTATTTTCTCCTTCTTTTGCTTTGTGTCTCTTGAACATATTAATCATGGTTATTTTAAAGCCCTGGGTTTAGTCCAGTACTTTGGTCACCTGCACAGTCTGTTTCTATTGCCTGTTTTTCTATTTGTTTTCAAGGATTTGGTCCTGTCTCTTGGCAGGCCTTGTAATTTTTGTTGAATGCCATACAACATCTGTGTATGAAAAAATACATATAAAGTCTCCAGGTGATATCTAACTCTGGAGAGGGCTCACCCTTTCTCTGTAAGCAGGTGGCATGGGGACTGAGCATCTTAATCCAGTCAGGGGCAGAGCTGGGTGGAGGGTGGATTGCAATTTTGATAAGAGACCATCTAACTCTGGCTCCCACCTCTAAGGCTTTGCCTTTCAGAGATTGCAGCCGAGAACTTGAGGTGTTCAGAGGTCCTGTGCTCTAATCCTTGTAGCCGTAACATGGGAAGAATGCTGGACACTCTGGTCTTTTTCAGGGGCTTTCTGTTTGGCTTCTAGCCTCTTGGCCTGCACTGTTTCAGAATTTGCCAAATATCTTAAGGGGAAAACCGCTTTTCTACCCCTCCCTTCTCTCTAGGATAGTCCCTAATTTTGTCTCTCTAGCCCTAAGACACTGCCAAAATTCTGCTGGTTTCTCTGTCCCTCAGCAGCAGCATCCTTGCCTGGGAAAAGTCTAGATTCCAAGTGCCCAAATTTGCAAGTGCCCCAGGGAAAAAGTGGCTGCAGTTTGTCAGATCACCTCAACATCTTTCCAGAATCCTGGCCCCTCTAGTTCTGGGTGCTTCGGCAGCTCTCTGAATGCCTTTAAGTAGGTGGTGATGATGATGATGATGATGATCTGATTTGGCTTTTCTAGTTGTTCTCAGAAGAAGTGGAAGTTTTTAAATGAAAGTAGCCCATAGCTCAGAAGTCATCAACTGGCTGGGCTGTAAGAAGCACGCAAAGGGATTCTGTTTGCACCCCCCCATAACCACCACCATGTCTGTTCAATTAATTGCTATAGTGAACATTTGTTATACTTTGCATCCATACAACCCCCTTTGAATACCTTTCCTATGTTTGGAAAATGCCCACATTATGAGTCCCACCTCTCCATAAGAGAAACCAAAGCACTCTTCCAGAACCTTCCTTGCAACCAAGTTTCGTGTGATCTGGGCTCTACCATTACATATGTCACATGAGATTTATACTTGGAAGTGAGCAACAAAGAGGATGGAGCCTATCTGACAGTAACATGGCAGCCAGTGCACCTGCATCCAGGTGTCCCGCCCATGTGTAACCATGGGGCCTGTGTGCAGAGAGGCATGGCATGTCATTCAGAGGGGCAGGCCGGTGGTGTGGTTTGGGCATCATTCCCAGATGTACATTCCGATCCTAGCACTCTTGTCCTCCTGGAGAGTCGACAGGCTTTCTAACCACCTGTCTTAGTCTGCCTTGGCTGACAAAATACCACTGAGGGGTGGCTTCAACGACAGAAATTTATTTTTCCCACGGTTCTGGAGACTGGAGATCGTGGTGCCAGCATGTTCGGGTTCTGGTGAGAGCCCTCTTTCTGGATGTCAGAGGGCATCTTCTTGCTGTGTCCACACATGGCAGGCATGGCTCACATGGCTTCCTCTTCTTATAAGGCCATCACCCTTTTGAATTAGGGCCTCACCCTTTGGCTTCACCTCACCCTGATTACTGGTCCACTGGGGATTTAGGGCTTTAACATTTGAATTTGGAGGAGACCCAATTCAGTCCATTGTACACTCCCCTCCCCTGTTCAATCACTTGTACCTGTGTCATTTGCAACAATGAACCCCGACTAATATTCTTACCAATAATGCCGAAATCAGGAGACACTACCAAAACCAGAGATTTCTGGGAAAACAGGAAGATATGGCCTCATTGGGTAACAATTGGCTAGATTTGAGAGACATTTGTCCCTTTCGGATGGGACACAGGCTCTCCAGTTCACCATGGTGTCCACCTAACCCCCTTCATTCATTATATTTCCTGTCTGGCCCCTGTTGGCATTTGCATTTTACTGCCCCTGGTATAGCTTAAGGTGGTTTGCACCTCAGATCAATAGAAATCTCACCAATTTCAAGATTGGAGAACTGGAGCTGACTACCACGTGTTATGCTGTGGTTGTTGGGACTTCATTCTGGAAATGCATGGCACTTTGGATGCCACATGTCTCACAGCACCTTTATCAATAGTGGGAATAAATTATTCTTACTGGGCTATGAAATAAGCTGAGCTTGGAAATATTACATCAGATCCCATAGCTCTTAGTTTCAACTGTAAGAATAGTCTCATATTAAAAGTCCAGTCTAGACCAATCAAAACTCTATTCTCGGGGCGCCTGGGTGGCTCAGTTGTTAAGTGTCTGCCTTCGGCTCAGGGCATGATCCTGGCGTTATGGGATCGAGCCCTACATCAGGCTCATCTGCTGGGAGCCTGCTTCTTCCTCTCCCACTCCCCCTGCTTGTGTTCCCTGTGTCTCTGGCTGTCTCTCTCTCTCTGTCAAAAAAATAAATAAAATCCAAAAAACAAAAAAAAAAAAACAACAAAACTCTATTCTCGTATGAGGTTTAATACCTCTTCCCTACCCCCTCTGGTCTGACCCACAGATGGCTCAGGAATCTGCAGTGGAGACTAGGGCAGGTGTGTCCTCTCCTGCCCTTTCCCAGCTTGCCTTGCAGGAGTATAGGAGCAGGGGAGCACGAGGAAAAGGGACCCTTTGCTGAGAACCGGTATAGTTCTCTCAGGTGTCAGATGCCCTCCACCCCCTGCCATGGCCCAGCAAGAATTCACATGCTGGTTCTTTTTCATGTGCACTGGGGGATCTTTGGAGAACCCTGTGGGGACTTTGAGGGGACTGAGTGCATGTGCTGGGTGACCTCTTGCACACCTCGTTTCCATTCATACCACGGGAAGTACCCCACATTCTTTTTCTGAGGTCCTGGGTGAGTCCTCTTAGGTGCGGCTTTTCAGGATGACTCAGACCTACATACATACTCTGGCCCCTGGGAAATAGGATGCACCTTTGCCCTCTGCCCTCTGCCATCGCTTCTTGCCCCACTGTCATGGGCAGCCCCAGGCAACCTTCAGCTGGCAGTGAGGTACCAGCCACCCCCTCCTTGGTGCCCCCCAGTCTCATGAGTGATTCTGCTTTGAGCTCTCCTCTCTTGGGTTAGAGATCAGAGGGGAGAAGAAAACCCCCTACAAAGACCTGTCAGAGAAATGTCCTCTGGATAAAATCTGACCTTGTTTGATATAGGCTGGATGCTGATGGGTATTGATGGTCAAGGGACCAGTCTGTCCACCTCTTGACAGGAGGAAGTATTGTTACCCATTGCCCTCAGCTTTGAAGCTTTAGCTGAAGTTCTGGGTCAACAGGAAAAGCCTCATTCTACATTTGTTATATTAGCGATAAGCTGTCCCCAATATTTTCTAAGTTGCATTGTGAATTGGGACCCAAATTGGAAAATGGCACATTAAGAAGTAGCGGGGTGACCAATGCCCCTGGAACTGAACAAAATTAACACTGACTTCTCCTTGAAGGGCTTGACATACTGCTTTCCCAGGGCATTTCTTTTTTTTTTTTTTTTTTTTTCCTTTTTCCTACTGATTCACGGGGGGAGGGGGGACAATTTCAGAATGCCAGCCCCTAGGATACAACCAAATCTTCCATAGCTTCGAGAGGACTATTATTGTTCTGTTCTAATTCATTGATCCCCAGAACATAAATGGCTTTTTTAAAAAAAAGATACCTTTGATGAGTGCAGGTAGAATGCTCCTGTCTTTAACCTTGTGCAGTCTTTCCAACATCAGAAAACAGACTTTTTCTAGAGTTCTTCTACTTTTGGCCTTTTGCCTCTTTGTCTCTTAATTTTCCAGTGCAAGCAAAGCAACCAGATCACTCTCTTGATGGCACGATAACTTGAGCTCGCAGTAATGGACAATTTAGTCCAGTGATTTATGCTAGCTTTACAAATTAAGCACTCAACAATGCACTGTGAATTTTTCAGAGATAGCACCCTCAGGATGGGAGAGGATGTGTACTGTGGCATGGGCCAACTACTCAGAGCACAGTGAAGGAGCATCTTTGAAAATTGCAGTCAAGTGAGGCCGTTGACCAAACTTGCTTATGTCTTATGCCCTCTTGTCTGTGAAGCTCTACATTAGCCTAAATCGTGAGTCAGAAGAAAGCATCTTGTGGGGCAGAACACAGCCTGGATTGAGGCCGTGCCCCCCTCCCAGTCTGGGCACTTGACGAAGGAAACAAGCCGCGTGGCATCCACCTGCAGCAGCCCTGACAAAGTTCCGGATTCTTTTGTTTTGTTTTTATTGCAGTCGAATATACATAACATAAAATTTACCACTGGTGACATTTATTACACTCAGCATTGTGCAACCATCACTGCTCTATAGCTCCAGAATGTTTCCATCACCCAGTGGAAAGTCCCGTACACATTTAGCAGTCATTCCACATTCCCACCTTCTCCAGGCCACTGGCGACCACTAATCTACTTTTTGTCTCTATGGACTTACATCTTCTGGAAATCCCATATAAGTGGAATCTTACAATATCAGCCCTTCTGTGTCTGGCTTCTTTCACTTGGCGTAATGTGTTTGAGGTTCATCCTTGTTGTAGCATGGATCGGTGCTTCATTCCTTTTTACGGCTGTGTAATAGTCCATTGTATGCATAGACTGCATTGATTACCTGTTCATCCTATTGTGAATAGTGCTGCTATGAACATTTGTGTACAAGTTGTTTCAACACCTGTCATGCATTCATACAAACATCCCTTGGAGATGGATTTGGTTCCAGACCACTACAATAAATATTGCAAATATTGCAATAAAGCAGGTCAAACGAATTTTTTGGTTTCCCAGCGCATATAAAAGTTACGTTTACACGAGACTGCAGTGTATTAAGTGTGTAATAGCATTACGTCTAAAAAAAGCAATGTATATACCTTCATTAAGAAATACTTTATTCCTGGGACACCTGAGTGGCTCAGTTGGTTAAGCACCTTGACTCTTGGTTTTGGCTAAGGTCATGATCTTATCGTGTGATTAAGCCCACATCGAGATCTGTGCTCAGCGGGGAGTCCTTAAAGATTCTTTCTCTCTGCCCCTTCCCCGACTTGTGCACATATATATGTGCCCCCTCTCTCTCTCAAACAAATAAATCTTTTAAAAAAATACTTCATTGCTAAGACAAAAATGCTAGGTATTATCTGAGCCTTCAGCAAGGTGTAATCACTGATCACAGATCACCATAATAAATATAATAATAATAATAATAAAGTTTGAAATATTGCAAGAATTACCCAAATGTGACACAGAGACACAAAGTGAGCAAATGTTGTTGGAAAAACGGCGCCCATAGAATTGCTCGATGCGCGGTTGCCACAGACCTTCAATTTAGAAAAAAACACAGCATCTGCAAAGCTCAATAAACGGCAGTGCAATAAAACAACGTATGCCTGTATATCCAGGAGCAGGAATCATGGGTCATATGATAATTTGGTTTAACTTCTTGAGAAACTGCCAAACTATTTTCTATAGCTGTTTGCACCATTTAGCATTCCCACCAGCAACATGGGAGGGCTCCAACTTTTCCACATCCTCCCCTCTTGAGTCGTCTTGCATTGATTTCATTTCATTACTGAAAAAACATAGCGACGGTATACCTAGGAAAGTCTGCGTTGACTCACACATTTCTTGAGTGCCTATAATGTGCCAGAACAAGGTGATAGTATGGGATTTAAATATTAATAAAAGACAGTGCATTCTTCAGTTTTCTTTTAGTTGTAAGAAACGAGCCAGTTTAAGCAAAAAAGTGATTCATATAACCAGGAAGTTAAAGGGAGGAAACTCACTGCTGCCTGGCATCATCCCTTTCTCTCCCTGCCCCTCAGTTCTGTTTTCTTCCGTGGTGGCTTTACTTTGAGGTGGCTTTTCCCCAGGTGGTGGCAAAGATGGCCACAGAGAGCTTAGCAATTCTGTCAGAAGTAGAGTTCCTTCCTCCTTAGTTCTAACTTAGTTCCCACTAGCTCCAGCATAAGTTGCAGGATTGATTGTGCACTAACCTGGTTCAAGCGACCCATTCCTGAGCTGGTTGTGCCAACCAAGGGGATGGAATGTGCAAACGGGCTAGGTCTGGGTTGCAGGGGACTGGTATCAACTCTCCCCAAACCGTGTTGCCTGAGATTAGGATGGCTGGTTCCCCCAAAGGAAAAGGGGAATGCTATTGTCAGAAGAGGGGATGGATGTTGGGCAGACCAAAACATCAGCAGTATTCCACCATCTTTGAGGGAGTCATGGTCTAATGGGGGAGACCCATGCAAATATATCCTGTAACTACACTATGCTCTGGGAATAAAGGAGAGGAGTCCTTTACCCCTGTGCAAGGGAAGGGGCTCTGGGAAGGCTCTGGTGAGAACATGATTCTGATGCTGAGACTAAAGAAGGAATGGGAATCCTCCAGGCGACATCGAGGAACTGACTTGGGCCAAAGCACAGCATCCTGAAATCACTGGCGATTACAGACAACTGCATGAAACATAGACTTGTCACAATGATTCTTTAAAATCACATTCGAAATACCAAAACCATTGGCCTTGCCTTGAGAAGGCTTTTGCTGGTGGATGAGACCACTGCCAACCTCCCTCCACTGGTTTACGGATGTGGGGCCTTCCATGCTAAAACCGGGACAATTTGGTTCCCCTATAGTTAAGTCCCCGCCTCGTGAGCACCTCTGAGTGTGCTCAGAGTTGGGGTTAGTGCTATGGGGGCATCTGTTATGTAAGGATGATCCCTCTGTCGAAACAAAACATGCCCACAAATGTTCACAGCAGCACTATTCACAAAAGCCAAAAGGTGGAAACCACCCAACTACCCATCATCTAATGAGTGGATAAACAATGTGTGGCATATCCATACAATGGAATTGTATTCAGCCATAAATAGGAAGGAAGCACTGAGGCATGCTACAATGGGGATGAACTTGAAAACATAATGCAAAGGGAAAGAAGCCAGACACAAAAGGCCACAGCCTGTAGATTCCATCGATAAGAAACAGCCAGAATAGGCAAATCCATAGAGACAGAAAGCAGATTGGTGGTTGCAAGGGGGCTGAGGGAGGGGATTAATAGGTATGGGTTTTCTGTTTGGGGTCATGAAAGAGTCCTAGAGCTAGATAGAGGCAATGGGTGCACAACACCATGAATGTACTTAATGCCACTGAATTGAACACTTTAAAATGGTTAAAATAGTAAATTTTATGGCAAGTGTATTTTATACCACAATAAAGAAGAAGAAGGAGAATCATCATCCCTGCTTCCCAAAAGGTGTATAAATCAGGTGATCTAAAAGGTAGCCGGCAAGGCCAAATTTGGCTTACAGAAGAGTTTCATTTGGCTGCATGGAAAATTTAAAAAAAAAAATTCTTTAATTTGTGGCTAACATTTCCAAAATGGGATCTTTTACGTACAAAAATTCTTATGAACAATTTATTTGGAAAAATCCAAAACCCTGGCCCCACTTGAGCTGCATCTGCCCCTGGAAGCATCAGGAGGAGGGTGGAAAGGCTACTCAACTTTGGGGCTGAGACCCTTGGCGCCCCTCCAGTCTTTGTTCCCCCAGCCTTCCCCTGGGATCCTCATCTGCTCTACCAGCTTGGTCCCCATGGGCACTAAAGTGCAGGATTTCCAATACTTGCACAGAACACTTAGAAGAGAGGCAGATACTAAAATATGGAAATCAGGCCATCGATATGGTGATTTCCATTTTCATTCCTCCAGAAATGAGATGTCAGTGGATTCTATTTCCCCAAAAGTGTTACACGACTTTCAAAAGGGTAAGAAAATTTCTCCTTCAAGCAATGATTCGGAACCTTAGCTGCACATGGGAATCACCTGGGAAACTTTTTTTTTAAATGTTGGTGCCTAGGTCCTACCTCTCAGAGATTCTGATTTATTTGGTCTGGGATGTGACCCAGGCATCAGGATTTTTAAAAGCTCCCTGGGGTAATTCTGATGTGGAGCCCAAGTTGACAACTACCACTTTACATCTTCCTTTTAGAGAATTGCCCCTCTTCTGGCCTCAGGTGTCACAGAGCAAACTACACACATGTTGAGAATCTTTACAGTTTTTACTTGAAATATCTTTTGTTGTTCTCGATAGCTACCCCTACAACCATATGCTACCTTCAGCTGCTCAGCAGTTATCTTGACAAAGACAAAAAAATAGGAATAAATAATCTATTTTTTTTTGTGGGGGACTCCGTGGCTTCATTATCAAAAACAGCATCGAAAGCACCTCATAAAAACCTGAAAGTTAACCCTGCCTTTGTTTAATTGGCGTGAAGGGCTCTAGCCTATATATAGTGTGCTATAGACTGAGGCAGCAATCTGGTAAAGAACACATGCTCTTTACCCAGGCTGGAGTCTTAATGGTTTGTCATGTGAACGCGCGTGCATTGTTCAAAGTGATCACCCCTTTCCAGAGTGAAACGGGATGCAATTGCTGACATCCTGGCCATGCATTTTCCATGTGCTCCTGCTTGTGAGCTCCATCACCAAGCTCTCCCAACGGGACAAAAAAGCAGCTGCTGGCAGGAGAAACAAAACCTGTTCCCTAGTCTGGACATACTCAAAGCATGCTACCTACCCTGGCCTGCACCGTTCCTGCAGTCCGCTGCGCCCAGGTCAGAGAGGAAGCCCACACCTGCCCTTCCAGCTCGCACCCACCACAGCTGTCTGCATCTCGTGGCACAGCGTTGTCTCGGCATCCAGCACCCATCTGTGACCTGGGGGCCGGGGAGGGGAAGGAAAAGAAAAAGAAAAAAGAAAAGCGTGTGGTAAATGACTGAAATTGCCCACGTTGTCCTGGACGAGCCTCAAATCCTCCACAATTTGATTGCCTTCTGGAAGGTACAGACCATGAGTTTATTGAGCCTAGTTTGATGTTTGACTCTGAACACTGGAACCGATGGTCCTTTAGAAGTCTCCTCTGTGATTTTTAGACTTTCCTTTTCTTTGAAGAAACGGGGAAAAAATGAGAAATGCTGAGTGGGACAGATCACAGGTTTTCCCCTGTCTTGGGCTTCTGTGCACAGAATCAGATAATCAGTACTGGTTTAGTCCACCTGGTAAATTAAGAACGCTTCTTATTTTCATCATAGGAAGTACAAATGTTGGCTTTTCGTTTTGAAAGACAAGGCCTAGTCCACGGTTTCAACTGAGCTGTAAGGTTAGTTGTCCTCAGACCAGGGATGTTGACTTAGTCTGTATTCGTGTATTCATTAAATTCAATGATCAATTGGTTTCTGATCATAAGCAAAGAGTCTGATTTCCTGATAGGATAACAGAATTGGAGGGGGTGATAGACCTTCATCATCACACATAGAGGCAGGTGCAGGGGAGGGAGCTGACCACTGTGGGCAAGAATGTTGTCTCTGAGCATGATCTGATGGCCAGGTTCAAATCCCAGCTCTGTCACCTCCCAGCCCTGTGACCTTAGGCTAGTGATTTCACCTCTCTGTGTCCAGGTTTCCCCACCTGTAAAATGAAGGTAATAATAGTTTCTGCTTCCTTGGACTGTGCTGAGGGTGAAATGACTTAACGTGTGTGAATTGCCTAGAACACTGCCTGAAACCCAACCCCCTGTAGTCACACAAAGGCAGAAGCACGGCTATGTGTCGTGCCAGACTTACAGGCACACAGCATTCTTCCCCGTCTATTTCCAAAAAACCAATAGTGTGGGGCGCCTGGGTAGCTCAGTGGTTTAAGCGGGGGGTCTCTTGGTTCCTGCTCAGGTCATGATCTCAGGGTCCTGGGATTGAGCCCCACATGGGGCTCTGCATTCAGTGGGGAGTCTGCTTCAGGACTCTCTCTCTCCCCCTCTACCCCCTAAAATAAACGAATAAATCTTTTTTTCAAAAAAATCGATATTGGGTTAAAATGGAAAGATCCAGTTCAGAATTTCTTAAAGTGTCATGTGCTGACCAGTTCACGTCAGGACCACTTGGGTTGCTTAATCAAAATTGCAAAGCCCAGGGGCGCCTGGGTGGCACAGCGGTTAAGCGTCTGCCTTCAGCTCAGGGAGTGATCCCGGCATTGCGGGATCGAGCCCCGCATCAGGCTCCTCCGCTAGGAGCCTGCTTCTTCCTCTCCCACTCCCCCTGCTTGTGTTCCCTCTCTCGCTGGCTGTCTCTGTCTCTGTCAAATAAATAAATGGAATCTAAAAAAAAAAAAAAATTGCAAAGCCCAGGTCCCGTCTCAGACCTACTGAGGCTCTCTGGGGTTCAAGGCCTGGGCATCTGAATTCTTAATAAGCATCTCATGTAATATAATATACCCTTGAGTCAGGAAAGTATGATTAGAATTAACAAAGAGTGATACCCGTGGAGCCTAGAGTCTGCTTTTATGAATGCAGGAAAGCAGTGTCTCCCAAACGTCATTCAAGTGTTACTTATATTCACAATTTTGTCCAGTTATTTGACAATTGGTAACAGCGTATGCTTCCAATTTTCTGTTACGTGACTCACTATTTTTACAAAAGCAAATTCATTTTAAAAGGGAAATTTATTTCATTTAGTGCAAATGAAAAACAGACATCTTGCCATAACTAGATGATAACTGTAAGAGTAAATATCATTTTTTTAAAATAATGTTATTAAATTTTACCTAGACACTGTTAACTGCTGAAACTCTGAATCTGCCATAGCATTTCTTAAATAGGAAAAAATCAGCAAGCACCAGAGAGGTGTTCCAGACTTGGTAGCACCGATGGAGACTTTCTCCTTGATGACATGATTGAGAGGGACTCAGAGGAGAGTGACTTCCTCGCTAGGTGATTCAGTGCCATTGAACGTTGTGTTTAAGCACCACCTGAAGTCATTTCCTAGTGAGTCACAGCACACTTGGTGCAGGGCTGCCATAAAGCCTTCGCCTGAAGTCTACTGACTCTGGATTTGCAAGAATAGGAACAAAAACAAAAACAAAAACAATGGCTTGGGCTACTCAAGACACCAGTAAGCACGGTACGTGCAGACCATGAGTCTCCAGGACCTCCCTCAGATGTCCCTCTCAAAGGGGGAGGGTGTCACAGATCTCGATTAGGATCCAACTACCCACTCCCTGTGGTTTGTGACCTTGGGCAAGTCTCCAGAAACCTTCTGTTCTACAACATAAAATGACATACTTGTTCAAGCCAAGATGAAATCAAATGATGTTTGAAAAGCCTTAGCACAGAAGATGATGCACGGCTGATGTTCAATAAATGGTAGCTTTTAAAAATTACCAAGACTTCATATTTTTAACCATTTTTGATAGAACTCTTTCTAGAATGCTATTCTATTTCCTAAATACAGTGAAACTTGATGACTCAAGACTATCATTTTGAATGTCTCTGTAGCCAGTTTATTGTCTTTGGATGCATTTCTAACACCTTCCCATCTTCACCTTATTGTTTGGCCATTCCACATATGCAGTGGGCTGATAACCAAGCCAAACATCCACCAATAGAGAACTGATTAAAACACAGCAAAATTACATGGGTAGCCAATAAAATGCAAAAAGATACTCTAATAATAATCAGAAAAATACAGAGGTGCCTGGGTGGCTCAGTCAGTTAAGCAGCTGCCTTCAGCTCAGGTCATGATCTCAGGTCCTGGGATCGAGCCCTGCATCGGGCTCTCTGCTCAGCAGGAAGTCTGCTTCTCCCTCTCCCTCTGCCAAACTCCCCACCACCACTCATGCTCACTCATGCTCTCTCTCTCTCTCTCTCTCAAATATATGGGTAAATTTTTTAAAAAAGAAAAATACAAATTCACACAATGAGGTATTTTTGGTCTGTCAGCATTGCAAATATTAAAGAGTGCAAGATTATCTAAGATTGGTGAGAATATAGCAGATAAGCACTTTCATACTCTAAGAGTGGTGGTATAAATGGTAGTACAACTCTTCTGGGGGGCATATACCCTTTGACCTAGCAATTCTATTTCTAAAAATCTATGCAACAGAGGCACCCGGGTGGCTCAGTCATTAAGCATCTGCCTTCGGCTCAGGTCATGATCCCAGGGTCCCGGGATTGAGCCCCGCATTGGGCTCCCTGCTCAGCAGGGAGTCTGCCTCTCCTCCTCCTTCCTGCTTGTGCTCCCTCTCACTATCTGTCTCTCTCAAATAAATAAATAATTTTTTACAAAAATCTATGCAACGGAATCTCTTCTTCATGGGCACAGGATTGTATGTGCGAACTCCCAAGTATTGGTGAGGATGTGGAGAAGTGAGAACCCTTGTGCATCATTGCAGAAAACAGTATGGTGGCTCCTCAAAAAATTAAAGGTAGAATTACTGTATGATCCAACGATTCCACTCTTGGTTATACACCCAAAAGAACTGAAAGCAAGGACTTCAACAGATCTCTGCACCTGCATGTTCATAGTAACATTATTCATAATAGCCAAGAGGGGAAACAACCCAAGTGTTCATTGACGGATGAATAACAAAATGTGGTCTACACGTGCAATGGAGTATGATTCAGTCATGAAAAAGAATGACGTACCGAGAGATGGATGACCCTTGAAAACCTGATGCTAAGTTTACTGAATTCAGTCAGACACGAAAGGACAGATACCACTTCCATGAGATACCCAGCATAGTCAAATTTATAGAGGCACAAAGTAGAATTGTGGTTGCCCAGAGCTGGGGGAGCGGGCAATAGGGAGTTTGTGTTTAATGGGGACAGAGTTCAAACTAGGAAGATGAAAAGTTTGGGAGACGGATGGTGGTGACGGCTGCACAACAATGTGAATGTGCTTAATGCCACAGAACGCAACATGGTTAAAATGGTAAATCTTATGTTAAGTATATTTTACCACTATTTTATTTTATTTTATTTTATTTATTTTATTTTATTTTATTATTTTATGTATTTACTTGTAAAGTAATTTCCATGCCCAATGTGGGGCTCAAACTCATGACCCTGAAATCAAGAGTCACATGCTCTACAAACTGAGTCAGGCGCCCCTACCACAATTTTTTAAAAAAAAGAATGCAGAGCTAAGCCAAAAAGTGTCACTTTTAAACAGAACTTTGAGCCCTGGCAACTTTTTTCTTCTTATTTCATGTTCAAAACTATGTGTAATAGGGGGACAGAGAATATCACCAATCTGGTCTCAAAACAAGCAGAATGTTACTGAGCTTGTCTTTTTTTTTCCTCATCGTTTCTCCTATTCATCTTCGTTCCCATCAAAATACTAGTTTGTTAATGTTTGTTTGTTAAATAATTAATAATGTTTGTTAAAGAATTAATAATTAAACAATTAGGCATTGTAGTAAGTCTGCTCTTCATAAAACTGACAGATTATGAAGATTCAATAGAATAATATGTACAAAGTGCACAGTTCCTTAGTTGTTATTGTTGTTATTTTTATCTCACTTAATTCGGAAATCATTCTTATGACATAGGTATTATTGATAACCCCTCTGCATAGGCAAGAAAAATCAAGGTTCAAGAAGTTACGCAATTTATCCAAGACCACACAACACACGGCAAAGTTAAAGCTAAAAAGCAGTTTGTCGGACTCAAGTCTATGTGCTTGACCACTATGCTGAGAACACTCTGTCAAGCCTTCAATTTCGTGAGAAGATTCTAACTATTCCTAAAAGTGCACCAAAGCAAATTTTAACTTTTTAATTCATGTTTTAAATTTCAAAATACCATTTTCTTATTATAGTCAAATATAGTATAGATTACCATCTTCGAAGTATTTAATGATTTATTCTAAAGATTATAGTTGAAAAGCACATAATTTAAAAGACCCCTTTATCCTACCCTTCCCCTATCTCGCTGTCATGTCCTATTGCCCAGAGGCAAACACCCTCGAACCTTATATTTTTTCCCTGGTACTTATTACCATCCTTCTAAATAAGAAACTTATACTACACTTTTTTTTTGGTTCTTTTTAAATTTTATTTATTTTATTTTTTATAATAATTTTTATTATGTTATGTTAGTCACTATACTACACTTTCTTAATTTATCAATTTTAGAACGTCTATTGGCTCATTTCTCCCACACTAACACCACTCCTTATTTACCCTCCTCCTATCTCTCCAACATCATTACACAGCAATTTGGGAGTGGAAATGTTTATATTATGACCATACAAATTTTGTTTTCTACCAAATCAAGTACCAGCACTATGACCATACTTCCCTTCTTGTAAAACCCTTTGCTTTTTCCTAGAGTTAATAATTTACTTGGTTTTAATCAGAAAGAATGATTACCCAACATTTGCAGCAACGTGGACGGAACTGGAGGAGATTATGCTAAGTGAAATGAGTCAAGCAGAAAAAGACAATTATCATATTGTTTCACTCATTTGTGGAACATAAAAAATAGCAGGAAGATCAGTAGGAGAAGGAAGGGAAGAATGAATTGGGGTAAACAGAAGAGGGAATGAACCACAAGAAACTGTGGACTCTGGGAAACAAACTGAGGGTTTCAGAGGGGAGGGGGGTGGGGGATTGGGATAGGCGGGTGATGGGTATTAAGGAGGGCACGTATTGCATGGAGCACTGGGTGGTATATGCAAACAATGAATCATGGAACACTACATCAAAAAATAATGATGTACTGTATGGTGACTAACATAACATAATAAAAACAAAAAAATAATAACTCACTTGGTTTTAATTTCTCTGGTTTTCTAAGTATTGTTTCTAAGTAATTTTCAAGGGCTCCAATATCTCTGCTATAGGTCTATGAACAATGTTTTCTACATTCAAAGAGTCAGTTTCATGTTTTTCTGGGGATTTCATCCCAGAGTCTGTTTTCTTGCTTCAATCAGGGCAAGTTGTTCTCTAGGGCCTACTGAACAGCTGTCATTTTGAATCATCTCTTTGCCATTGTACTCTGAATTTCCTTTGTCTATTGCCCATTTTGAATCTCCTCTTCCTTCGAGTCTTGTCTCACCCTTTCTTATTTTACTCACATTTTGTTGGAGTACATTTCCAAAATCTTATTGAAAGAGGGTAAATGGGAGCTATTTTTTTTAAGTTCCTGCATGACTGAAAATATCTTTGTTCTAATGTTACTCTCCAGTGATAGTTTGGCTGGGTATAGAATTCTAGATTGGGAAGTAGTGACTTGGGGCACCTGGGTAGCTCAGTCGTTAAGGGTCTGCCTCCAGCTCAGGTCATGATCCCAGGGTCCTGGGATCGAGTCCTGCATCAGGCTCCCTGCTCAGTGGGAAGCCTGCTTCTCCCTCTCCCACTCCCCCTGCTTGTGTTCCCTCTTGCTCTGTCTCTCTCTCTGTCAAATAAATAAATAAAATCTTTAAAACAAAAAAAAGGAAAGCTGATGACTGCTCTCCCCTCAGATGTGGCACATTAATATCTAATACATACTTTTTTTTTTTACTCCTTAATGGTTTTTTTTTAAGATTTTTAAAAATAATCTCTACACCCAACATGGGGCTTGAATTTACAGCCCCAAAATCAAGAGTTGCATGCTCTACTGATGGAGCCAACCAAGAGCCTCAACATTTTTTGTCAGACTCTATGCCCAGTGTGGGGCTTGAACTCATGACTCCAAGATCAAGAGCTACCTGCTCTATGGACTGGGCCAGCCAGGTGCTCCACCTTAGTGTTGTTTTAGTGAGGTTTTTGGAAGAGGCAAAAACAAATGTAGAATATTTAGTCTTTCATGTTTAACTGGAAATCCCTCCAACAATCGTTTGTCTCCCAGTATTTGTTGAAATCCCTTATCCACTATTGTCTCTCTTCCCATTCTCTTTGTCCTTGTGAGTTAGTACATTCTCATCCCTTTATAGTCTTTTAGCCAGATTTTGGGAGGAAGAGAAAATAAAGGTGTCTCCCAATATGTTGGTTTTAATTGGAAATTCCACAATGGTTTATTAAATAAAACTCAAATGTCTTGAATCATATCATAAAATATCCATGCATATGAACAGAGGTGAGCTCTCCAAAGGATGAATTTTGTACCCTCTTTTCTCTTTGTCTGAGGAGAAAAGACCACCTTTATACTCTCCTGTGAGGTCTATACTCCTCAGCTTAACTTGGCTCACACCTAAACAAGGCAAACTGCTTCCTGCACACATAAAATTACAAAGGCAATTAGACTTGGCTTTCCTATTGATAAACAAAGTTTAAAAAAACATTATAAACAAAATAACAGTATAAACAAAGCTTTAAAAAATTTTAAAAAATAAGCAGAATATGTGATCCCCAGGTCTGAATAAGATTTTTACTTTTATTTCTATTTTATTTTATTTTTAAGAAAGGGACAGAAGAGTACTTGAAATGCATTGGTGAAAGGATTGTGGATAAAATACTAGTATTCTCTATTTTTATTCATTTATTTATCTACTTATTTTTAAGATTTATTTATTTGAGAGAGGGAGAGAGAGTGTGAGGGGTGGGTGAGAGGCAGAGGGAGAGAATCTTCAGGCAGACTCCCCGCGAGCATAAAGTCTGATGTGGGGCCTGAACCCACAACCCATGAGATCACAACCTGAGCCAAAACTTAGAGTCCAGATGCTTAACCATGTGAGCCACCCAGGTGCCCCTAGTATTCTCTATTTTTAAAGAAATTTAAAAGTTTTTTAAAACCCACACAGTTAAATGGTTTATAATCTCAAAGGCACTGTCCTTCACTCACAGATGGGTTTGTGCTACAGGTTGATTTTTCTGTTAGAAGAATACTGAAACAGAGTTTGCAGTACAAGAGTTAGCACTCAACGTCTGTGAAAAGAAGCAAGAGGAAGCATGTGAGATAATAGAAAATATACGTGCTAGTCTCTCCCCCAGCTCCTGACATGGGGCTCCTGAAACCCTTGTGATTACCTAATCAAGGAAATTTCCTAAAAATCCTGATTTCCTAAAAAAGATAAGAGCTCTTGGAACATTTTTTGATCTAAAGAGGTGACTCTGTCTGCCCTCCTAGATGGGCTCTTGGATGGGAGCTGGTCACTAGAAAGACCAAGCCAGGATTAGAAGCTTGGAATTTTCTGTCCCACCCCCTATTCTCTAGAGAGGGCAGAGGGGCTGGAAATGGAGTGAATAATTGATCATGCTGCATGAGGAAGCTTCCATAAAATCCCAACCCTCTGGGGTTTGGAGAGCCTCCGGGCTGGAGAACACGTCCACATAGTGGGGGAGTGGCATACCCCAACTCCTCAAGGACAGAAGCTCCTGCACTCAGGACACTCCCAGACCTTACCCTGTGTCTCTCTTCATCTGGCTTGTTCATCTGTACCCTTTATCATGTCCTTTCATAAGCTGGTAAATGTAAGTAACTGTTTTCCTGAGTTCTGTGAGATGCTCTGGCCAATTAATTTAACCTGAGGAGGGGGTTGTGGGAACCTGATTTATAGCCAATCAGTCAGAAGTACAGATGATGAGCTGGACTTGCAACAAGCATCTGAAGTGGGGGGTTGAGTGGACGGTCGTGGGCCTGAGCTCAGAACTTGTGGAATCTGTTGCTATCTGCAGACAGACAGTGTCAGAACTGAGTTGAATTGTAGGACACCCTCCTGGTGTTGCAGAATTGCCTGGTGCAGGGAAAACCCCCCAGGGAAAACACGTATCTGGTGTCAGAAGTGTTTTGAGTGTGGTAGTCCTGTGAGAGTAAAGGAGAAACACAGGAGGGAGAACTGTTTTTTTCCTAAACAAAGCAGAATTGGGCAGAAAAGCCCAGCTCTGATGCGCACCCAACAAAGCCTCCGCCAAAAGCACAGAAGGCTCTGCAGCGATGACTGCCCATCGGAGTTGTTGGAGTTGGGCCGAAGTAACAAGTTCCTGCAGCCCCGTCCCACGCCTGCCTCCCTCAGTCACTCGGTATGAACTACCCCAGAAAGGACATGACCTTGGATGAGCAGCTCTCCACAGCTGAGGCTTGAAGCCAAAGGAGCTGACAGCAGAGCCCATCTCTTGACTGTACTCCCAGCAACGGGAGAGCACGTCTTTCCTTGAATAGGGTCTGGGCAGCCATCTCCTTGTCTGTCATTACTGTCTGAGTCTCCTACGGCTGCTGTAACAAATGAGCACTAACATTGTGGCTCAAAACAACACAAATTTATTATCTTACAATTCTGGAGGTCAGGAGTCCAAAATCATCTCGTTGGGTTAAAGTCAAGGTGTTGGCTCTAGGGGAGAATCCACTGCTTTGCCCTTCCTATCTTCTAAAGACTCTTCACAATTCTTGGCTCATGACCCCCAGGCAGCAACACCTTACTCCAACCTCTGCTTCCACTGTCACACCTTTCGCTGACTCCCATACCTCCCTCTTTCACTTATAAAGACTCTTGTGATGACACAGGGCCCGCCAGGATAATCTAGGATAATCTCTGCATCTCAAGATCCTTAACCTAATGCCATCTGCAAAGTCCCCTTTGCTATGTGATGTACCATAGGCACAGGTTCCAGGGATTAGGATATGGACATCTTTGAGGACCGTTATTCTGCCTGCCAAAGTTACCAAAGAGATATTCTAGAGTAGCTGGTAAGAGCAGCACCAACCAGATGCACTATTTTGATCCCTACATTTGTCTACAATAATATCTCATGTGAATCCAGAGCTTTGTCTGGCTCAAGTATTGTGCTAAACGCTCAACATGAATATCTCACTTATTTCTCTCAACAGTTCTGAGGTAGGCACTGTTATTATAATCTTTATTTTGCGGATGAGGAAGTGGAGGCCCAAAGAGGTTAAGCTATTTGCCTTTGGTCAAACCACCGGTAAATGGAAGAACACTGATTTAAACCCTGGTCTGCCTGCCTCCAAAGCTGGTACCCTTTCTAACCCTCCTTTGCTTGTCGCTAAGGTTAGGTCTTTAAGCTGCTAAACACAACCACCTCCCCTCACCCTACATGCCAGCCCAGGGTGGCACACGACAAAGGCTCGATGAATATTTGTTGGATTGAACTCCCCAAAATGTCATCTCTTGCCAGTTTCCACACAACCATTAGGGGATTCCCAAATTCCCATATTCTTATTCTCACATCCAATAAACTTTTATTGGGCATTTATGTGCCAGGCACTGGAGAAATTCAAAGATGAATAAAACATGTGGCTCATTTCCAGGGAGCTCACTTTCCAGTGAGGGAGTCACGACTTTGACCTTGGAGTAATTTTTAATTTCCCTCCATTTCCATTCCTTTAGACAATCAGCGATGAATTCGAAAACAGCGGCATTGTTATTGCTTTGGACAATTATCTACAACAGAAATCTGAAGAACAAGAAGAGGAGGCTGGAGGTTCTTTGGGGCTTTTTTTTTTCTTCAGATTAATATATATATTTACTGTGCACACACACGTATGTAGGGGTGATTTTAGGTTTTGTTTCCATTTTTTTAAAATGGAAGCGTGTTCTATGTATTATTCTTACGCTTGTCTTTCCACTTAGGAATGTACAGTAGGATGAATTTCCAAGCTTGCTTCCTCTTAAATGTTTCATTCCCCTATTGATACTCATCAAAATAGCTTCAAGTGTTTTCCCCCAAAACTTGCAGGATAAGAACTTCCTCTTGTTGTGGTTACAACAACTTTGAGGAGTGACAGGTTACTAAACCTTTTACTAAACCATCCGGCGCCTCGTCCCCAGAATGGTCTTTCCAAAGCCTAAATTTGATGGTGTCTTCTCTCCAAAATTTCCCCAGCGCCTGCAGGATAAGTCCAAATCCACGCCGATTGGCCTAGCAGACAAGGATTTTCAGAATCTGGCCCCTAGAGCTAGTCAGCCTCCCATGGTGGCCCTACACATACAGCCCAGGCCCCCCCTGGCTTCCTTCACTCCGCCTTAGTGGTCTTCATGCAGGCTCTCAAATGCACCAGCCTGCCTTGAATGCAGGCTGTCCAACATCCTCTCTTCTCTGCCTGAACAGCTTTCTCTACTTCCTCCATCAGGGTAAATTCTAATCGTTCTTCGAGTCTCTGCTGAAGCATCACTTCCTTAGGGCTTTCCTAGGCCCCTTTCAGCCTGCATCTTTCTTTTCTTTCCTTCATCCTGGGTACATGCATCATGCTAGAAATTATTTTCACGTCTGTTTTGCCTGCAATTCTCTCTGCCCCACTGGGGGCGTCTGTCTTGCTCACCTGCTGAACGCCCCCCTCCCACGCCCCCACTCCAGGCACAGCACACTTGGTGGCACATTGCAGGTGTTGATAAATGTTTGCTAAACGAGCGATAATGAATGACTCATGGGGAAATTTTACTGGTTCTGGTTAATATACAATGCGTAGGTGCAGTCTCATGTTGAATATTTGGTTCCACTGACAATGATAAAGAGAAAAATCGCTTACCAAGATGAAGACATCCCAGTTTCTTTTTCAAAAGTACTGTATTTTAAGAGTTGTTCTTTTCTTGTGTTTATTAATTTATTTGTGGCTTTAATCATTGTGGACCAATTTATTGTAAATGGGTCTTTAATAAACCAGCTATCTGAAGCCTTTGGGACCTGATATTGTTTGTTGCTTCTGTTGACTCTTGCTCATGGTGGATTGTTTCCTTGTGTGTTTTGTGAGTTTGGACACAGAGATCTTTATTTGTGGGACTCCAGTATGTCTAGACTGAAGGTTTGACTTCCGGAGTTTGTTTAGCTCATTTCTTGGCTTGAGGGTTCCCCAAGGGTAAATTTGAACTCTGAACCTATATGAGTATAGTCTTATGTGACAAATTCTAAGGGGGCATTTCTTTCCCACTCAGAGTGCGGAATAAAAGAAATAAGCTTCCTTGGTATCTCCCTATGTTGGCTAGATGAATTTTTCTAGTCCCTCCACACTTTTCCCTAAGGGTGTAGCTCTTTGAGGGCCTTTGTGTGGAGACCACAGTTCCCTATCCCCAAAGTTTTGTCCCCTGTCCTTGGGGACTTTTACAATTGAAACCCCTCCCCTGCTCTCTGCAGACAATCCTTACCAATTTGGTTTTCACCATCTGTTTTTCTGACTCTTAAAGATTATTCCTGTTTTCTGGTGGTGTTATATTTTATCCAGCATTAGCTAGATGACCATTAATTGGGGGAAAGTTTTTACATTTTCTAGTCCAAAATAATGCCCCAAAATGGAAACCCAGTAGACCAGTTTATACATCTTTCCCTCAGTCTGTGTGCATGAGTCTGGTTGGTGTTTTTTTAAGTCACTTTGTTCTCCTGTTATTTTCTGTATATTTACCACTTTTCTCCTATTCTCTCCTTACATTTACAACAGTTACATTACAGAACAAAATGCCTTATGCTAATAATGTCTCATGTATAAACTAGACTTTTCTTCCCTTAGTATTTGGCTCCTATTACTGGTTCTTTTTCACCTCCTTTCCTAACTATCCTTTTATGTAATTTTCTAGTGAACAGGCACCAAATATAGCTAGTATCTGATCCATATGTCACCTGCTAATTTAAATGTTCTTTTCTTAAAAAAAAATCTATCCCAATTTTGCAGATTAAAAAAAAAATCCTGAGGTCGACAAAACTGCTAGCAATGTTTCCATACATACCATTGTCAAAACGCTGGCAAATTTGGTAACATGAGGTGGCCAAGTTTTTAAAAATTCAGTACTAGTATTGCAAGTCATATTTATAATTTGAATAAAAATTTTAACTTGCTTAAAACATGTTTTAGGCCTAGATAAATTTCTTTTGGTCTTAGGTCTAGGAATACACGCACGCATATATTTCTACAGATATACAAGTATATCAAGTGGACTTTTACAGACCATGTTTATAGCCTAGGGGTGCTTAGCAGAGGGTCTAGTTGGTAAGGCTGTTCCTCCTTACTCATAGCTTCCTTGGAATTTCTCATTTCTATAACAACCAAGTAAAAATGAGATAGGTATTGAAGAAACTACTTTTGTCATTGTTATAGTCAAGGTTACACATTAGCTGTCTTATAAATAATCACTCTCCATGACAGAAATATTAGCAACTGAGATAGGCTATAAGCACAGCCACAAAACTTTTTCAAAAGGACTTTTAAAAAATTCCCTTAGTGATGACAGCTTTGGTTAATGAATATTCTACTCGTCTTTTCCTTTCAACCTCCAGAATGTTTTAAGAGTTGGTAAATACCAATTTTAAGGAGTTAGAAAATTGTCACTGTGATGTTATCTATTGCTGCTACATAACAAACCACACCTAAATGTAATGGCTTAAAATAACAATCATTTTCTTTGCTCATGAATCTGTGGGCCCAGAACTAGGACAGGGCTCAAAGGGACAGCTCGTCTGTGTTTCACATGGTGTTAGCTAGGGTGGCTTCGTGTGGGGCTGGAGGACCCAAGATGGCCTCACTCATAGGGCTTCCACTGCAATGGCTTGAACAACTGGGGACTGCATGGGACAGCTGGGCCTCTTTTCTAGCGGTGTCGGCTGGACTCCCTCATGTCTCTGGGACCTTCTGGCTGTCACCTCAGTTCCTGGAGTCCCTTTCCCTTGGCCCCTTTCTCCTGGACTTCTTGACATGGCAGATAGTACTCCCTCTAGCTAAAGTATAAATTTCCAGGCCTTGGCTTAGAAGTTCTGAAATAGCATACCGCCACGTTCTCTTGGTCAAACCAAGTCAAAGACCAGCCTCCAAGGAGTGAGGAAATAGACTCCAGCACTTGTGAGGAGGAACTGCCTGCATCCCCTAGGGATGGGAGGAATGGGCAGGAACCATCTTTGTAGACAATGGTCACTTTATTTACACATATTTAAATAACTGGCACCCATTCTGTTTTTAAAGTTGATACAAATCAAAGGAGAAGTTTATCAACTATAGCTTAGTACCATTATTGAGATAGTTTATAGTAGCTGGGACTAAAGATGTCAAGGTATTTTCCCAATGTAAATATACTTAGGGCAGGGTTTGAATGTCACTGTTCTTTTTCAGCACTTACAATATCAAGTGAGACAGTCTTGCTTGGTTAAAAACAGTAAAGCTTAAGCCAAAGTCACCTAGTCCTTAAGATCTGGGGGGAATCTTTAGTTCATTCCCTCTATGTGTGTCTTCTCTCTGGCGGTCACATTGGAGGAGTACAGGGAGACATGAATAAATGATCTTGTTTTTTTGTTCCCATAACACCATATTGCAGGCTTGGACCAACTTTCTAATCCCACTAATTGTTTTTTAAAGAAATAACATGATTTTGATTTTGCAAATTTTATCACACCAAGTTCTCCACAATCGGGTACACCAAGATCTTACCATTGAAACCCTTCCTGGTGTTAAGCAGATGGATAATTTTGAAATATGTACGTATGGAATTAAGTTCACTGACTATCCAAATACGCCAACCATTTCCATGGCATTTGGAATTATGCAGTGGAAAACGTTTCCAGTGATGCCTTTTTATGTGTTAATTTTGCAAAATTTATTCTCAATTATAATTTCAAATCACCTGAACAACAGAAGAAAATTAGAAGCTGTATCAAAACCAAGAACTTATTTGAATTTAGCATTAAGAAAACATTTTAAATTAATTAATTGGCACAAACTGAAGCTAACCCATATTTAACAAGCCAGTTCTGGTTGACATTTGCCAAAATATGACATACTGAATATGTTGTTTTTGTCCAATATCCCTTAAAAATTTAAGAAAAAAATTAAAGCAGAGGGTACAAAATAATTTACTCCCATGAGATTCAGGAAACTTTAATTAGATACCCCTTTAAGAAGGAAATTTGCTTTTGTTAAATTTTTTAAAATCTGTGCTTTGAATGACCTTTAAATTTTAAGACTTTTTCAAGACACAATTGTCCAATCTTCATATTAATGAACATGCCAGATATTTTAATTTCCTGCACATCTACCAAGTATCTTCAGTTTGGAATAAGATTGAATTCTAAGGTGCCTCCCTTCAAAAAAAAAATACACTTTCTCTTAAGTTGAAAGAATTTTTAAAAGTATATTTTGAACATCTATATCTTTGAAACACTTAAAATATCTTCGAGTTTAAAAATTCTCCATGTTGACTTGGGGCAGCCTTGGCTCTTCAATTTTCAATACTACTCTCTTGTTTTATTTTTTGGGATTCCATTTATTTAAAATAAATGCATTTTTTAATCACATTGCCATTGAACTTGGGCCAGACAGTTTGAAAGAGTGAGTTCAGGGGGACTGGAGGATCAGGACAAAATGTCTATAAACAGCAGTTCTTTGTGTAGCATCTACTGTATAATAAAGTGTCGTGTAACTCTGCCGTGCAACGTAAATAATGAGAGTAATTTGCATTTTCTTATTACTATTCATCCTCAAACTGAATCTGCAGTCTTTTGCCAATATTAAGGTCTATTTCTCACTTCGCTACATCCCCCGGGGTCTCTGCTATGATGAGAGAGGGGAGAGAAATGGTCCCCTTGTTTTGCACAAAGATTGTACAACAGGTATACACCCACTGCTTTTTGCCTTGCAATTCTGTTGCAGAGACCCAAAGGCAGTGTGGTCCATGGCTGCACCAGCACCGAACAGAGCCACCATAATGGTACCACACTTCGATCTCCTCCTTATTAACACCTTTTCCTCTTTTTCAGTCAAGATGGCCCCAGAGATTCTAGCCCAGGGCAATTATGCTGGGCTTAAACCAAGGGGAATCAGGGGAGACTCAGGAAGACAAAATGTTTTTAAAAGTTCATCAGCCCAGAGGGCCTATTATTAGTGTGACAGAATAATGTGATAGAGAAATTAACTGGACTTGCTTTCTACTGTAGGCTCATCACAAAAACTAAGGGTTTTTGGTTTTTTTCTTTTCCCCAAACAATCAAGTCTCAGAGTCCTAGAGCACTGGGTTTGCCTGGCTCAGGGGAGCTTAGATGCCTAGGCACTTTGGGACTTGGAGCTGAATTATCAAAATGCTAGGCCCTTAGCAGGGAGGAGGTTGGGAGTGTTACGTGAGAGGCCAGTGGCCCTACTCCCCGAAGAACTCCACTCTAGAGATGCAGAACAGTGGTGAGGAGCAAGACGGTGGGAGAGCGATACATCATGTGGTATCTAGGGCTTCTCAGCTGAAATCTGCACACCAGCTGCTTGGAGACCTTGTTGAAATGCAATTCTGATTCAGGAGTCCTGGACTGGGTCCAGAGATTCTGCACTTCTAACAAGCTCCCAAGGAGTGTTGATACTATTGGTTCTGGAACCTCACTTTGAGTTAGTAAGCGGGTGAGGAGGAGAAGGTGGCAGAATTCCAAAGGAGGGGCACGGGGAAGTCTAAACCTCAAACTTGATGACAAAGAGTGTCTATTCCAACAGACTATAGGAACAACTGAAGACTTCCTCAAATGTTCTGGCCTATTTCCGCACAACCTCTNTGACAAAGAGTGTCTATTCCAACAGACTATAGGAACAACTGAAGACTTCCTCAAATGTTCTGGCCTATTTCCAGAATAGCCTTCTTGAATGACCCCAGGGATGCGAAGGAACCCAGCTCCCACCGAACGAATTTCTAAACTCCCTTGGCTTGAGGAACAGAGAGTGGAGAACCTTGAGCCACACCGCATCTAATTTAGAAAAATTAAGAAATGTGAAATTTTTTGAGCCCCTGGAGCAAATTCATATGAACCACTCTTTCAATCTCAAACTTAGAGAACATCAGATTCAGGAATAGAAAAACAACCAGTCCTTAGTTATTCAATTAACACGCATTAGGGAATGATGAATGGATTTCCCTAAACCCTGATGTGGGGCATTCTGGGGCTTCCCACAAGAGAAAGTCAATGAAGACAGCAAGTGCCCCAAAAGATCCAAGGATTTACATTCCTTACCAGTCAACGGTTTTGCTGTGGTCACCAAAGAAGACGACTCTTCCTCTACACAAACTCTTCAAATTGCCCTTTGAGATTTTTTCCTCCTTCAAGTCCTTGCTCTTCATTTAAACATGATTTCACCAGTATAAACATGCTCAGGAGAAAGACCCAGTTTGATTTTCTTCTGCCAGCATCTTCCAAAGATAGCCTCGCATCCCATTCTCTCATAAGAACAAATCTTAAAAATAAACTAAGGCAGTAAGTGCTGTGTCCAAAGCCAAGTTTGTTCCAAAGCTGAGAGTAATAAAATCCAGGGCTCCCTTTCCCTAATTCAATTTTAAGAGCAAACGCCTTTCGTTGGTAATTTTGTTTGTAACCTCTGATCCTGCCATCCCTAGGACCTACTGTTTTAGTAAAGCTTTTCCTCATCTGGTTCTGATGACATAAGAAAAGTTTGTGCCTATGCTCATCAATGTCACGATTCGCATGGAGATACCAGCTTGATTTACCCTCATTCCTCCAGAATGTCTGCAATCTAGGCAGAGGTTAAGAAGGAATGACTATATCTTTTGCCCGATCATCTGTACTTGAGAGAGAAAAAGTCACAAAATGATCCAACATTTGTTCTGACCACCAGTTTTTTTTAAAAATTAGTTGCCGATGTTTAACATAATTTCACGTAAAAATCTACATTTCTGATTTCCCTTTAAAAGTCATACGTTCTGGCAACTTTTGGCTGCCATCCCTCATGGCTGAATACTGGCAAAGGGGACATTTGTGGTCCTTTGGTGGCCAGCATCTGAACCTCTCTCCTATCTATATTCAGGGATGTCCTCAGTTCACAAGTCTTGGGGGGAGGCAGACGTCATTTCCTGCCATTCAAGCTATATACCAGGGATTTGCCAATATGCAATGTCTCCCCAGACTTTTAATGGGGTGCTAGTTTCAGTTAGCATCCAGTGCAGGACAGAAGTGGTGAATTCTTCCTGACAGGAAAAATGGTGAAAGCGACATCCTTTGCGCAGCAGAGGCAGTGGCCTCCGAAGGTCGGAAGCAGCTGCACTTTCCTTACTGGTTTTGTTCTGTGCCGTAATTTTGATCATGGTTTCAGTTCCTTGGCTTGTCTTTGTCCCATTTTCCAAGTTGGGGTCTCCAGCCTTCAGATTGATGCTGAACCAGCTAGTATTTCACTACTACATTTCTTCTCTGCTTAAATCTTCCACCTGCAAACTCCGCCCCCTAGCGGCAGGGCATAGTTTCCACCCAGCCCTCTTGCTTTGTGTAGTAACTCCCAGGCTGCTTAGAGACGTGTGAGCTTGTAATTTGGGTCTTTATCTCTTTCTCTTCAAGGTGACAGAATTTTTCCGCTGGGAGAGAGGCTAAAGATTACCTGGTGCAAGGATCCACAAAGTTCGGAAGGAGAAAAGTTTCCCGGAGGTGCCGCTCTCCTTTTCTGCTTACATCTCATTGGGCAGAATTGGGTCACATGCTCACCTTTAAGCCAACCAGAGGACTAGGATTGCTGTGATTGGCTCAGAATAGGCCCGAGTTGGACTTCGGCTGTCTATTGTCACCTGGGAAACTTTTTAAAACTGCCGGGGCTTGGTCCCACTCCCAGAGGCCAAATTTAATTGGTCTGGCTGGACTTGAGGTATTGGAATTTTGTAAAATCCTCAGGTGCTCTTAATGTCATCCCTCTCTCTAGTCCAGCCCCCTACCCCTGCCCATTTCACAATGCCAATACTGGGGTCCAAAGACGTATTAAGTTACTGGCCCAAAGCACTGTGCCTTCAATTAATTCAATTAATAACAAAAACCGAAACACACAAAACCACACACACACACACACACACACACACACACACACACACACACACATTAAATGGACACCTCTGCTTTTCCAGAGTATGCATGTGAGTACCCATTCTCTTTCTTAGAAAGTGAAGTCATGGCAAGCTCAAGGACTGAGAAGCCGTAGGAGTATAGGGCAGCGGTTCTCAAACTTGAGTGCATCAGAATCCCCTGGAGGGCCTGTTACAGCACAGATGGCTGGGCCCACCCCCAGAGTTTCAGATTCAGTGGATTTGGGGTGGGGAGAAGAATAATTAACATTTCTAACAAGTTCCCAGGGGATGCTGCTGCTGCTAGTCGAGGGACCACACTCGCTGAGAGTTTAAGAGTTTGGGCTATAGAATCACATTGTCCTGGTTAGATCCAGGTGTGCCCCTTACACCAAGTCAGAAAACCTACTTAACTTTTGGGCAACATGTCTCTGAAATGGGGCTAATAATAGTGGCTCAGGCTTATCGCAACAACTGAGTGAGTAAAATAAATGCAAAGCAGAGCACTTAGGACAGTGTCTGACCCATAGTAACTACCTAATGAGTATTAGCTATTATCATTCATTCATTCAGGGAACAATTATTAATTGAGTGCTTCCTTTGAGCCATGCACTGTTCCAGGCACCAGGAATGCAGTGGTGAATAAATCAAAGCCTTGCCTCCCAATGAGCTTTAATCCCTTGGGGAAGCACACAATACATGACCTTGTAAATATATAATATAATGGCACACACAAGAATTCTGCATTCCAAGCAAACTGAACAGCAGGTGCTCACAGTTTTATGAGAACTTGGTCCAGTCTCGTTCACGTCTTCCAGCTCAAGGAGGTGATGGCATCATGTTTCTAATGCAAAGGCCCCTTAGCAAAACGGCTATATATATGTCATTTATATTTATATTATGTAGAGTTAAAAATATATTTTACATTGTATATGTATATTGATATATATTATTTATATTTTATATATTAGATCAATAACATTTATGTATAATTAATATAATTTTTGTATTTTTATATGTTTTATATTTTTATATTCATGTTTATATTTTATATATCCTAGGAGTTGGCTTACATGATTAAGGAGGCCAAGAAGTCCCACGATGTGCTGTCGGCAAGCTGGAGACCCAGGAGAGCCCGTGGTGTAATTCAGTCTGAATCCAAAGGCCTGAGAATCAAGAGCGCTGGTGTCTGAGGGCAAGAGAAGATGGAGATGGATATCCCTGCTCAAAAATAGAGCAAATTCACCCTTCCTCTGCCTTTCCGTTCTATTCAGGCCCTCAGTGGATTGGACGATGCCCACCCGCACTGGTGAGGCCATCTTTACTCAGTCCACCGATTCAAATGCCAATCTCTTTCAGAAACACCCTCAGAGACATAGCCCCAAAATAATATGTTACCAGCTCTCTGGGCGTCCAGAGTCCAGTCACGTTGACACATGAAATCAACCCTCGCGGGCATAGTCACACCAACCAATTCTTGAGTAGGTTTTGCTTGAGAGGAAACATCTGAAACAAGAACAGGGTGGGTGGAGTGTGTGCTAGAAGGGAAGGAGGGAGTAAGGCGGCAATGTGCCCGCTGCTTTACATGTGTTATTTGATCCTGGCAGGCACCTTTGGAGTAGAGACTATTGGACAAGGAGAGAAGTCAGCTGCCCAAAGCTAAGTGGCCAAGTGGCAGACTCAGGATCTGAACAACCAGAGTTAGAGATGGCCACTGTCATAGCACAAGCCACACCTGACCCCCCTTCTTCTGGATCTCCAGGCAGGAGCTAGCGGGAAGCATAACCGCCGTCCTGTATTTGCCCCACCATCCCTCCACTCTGTTCCTAGAGCAGGTGCCAGTGATGTAATAAGGTGCAAGGAGCAGCTGCTTCTGAATGAGAACACTTTTGACCCCAGGCCAGCCTACTCTCTTCTCCCTATTGTCTTTCTCAGCATGTTAAAAAATAAAAATAAAAAGCTCGATTATGGATAAAGTATGTAATCTGTAATACATAGTACATACTCATTGGTGGGAAATACAGACCAGCAAAATAGAAGAAAATAAAAGTGGTCCGTAATCACCTCATTACAGAGAAAAAGCAGCACTACAGTTTCAAGACTGGTTCTCCTGTCCTCTGATCACAGGGACCCTGTCCTCTGTGCTTAATAACTAGCCCTTTCCAGTTACACATATTAACCTTAACTGGGAGTTTATTTTTTGTTTTCACTCTGGGGTTGTTTCTGGAGGTTGCTTCTCCAGATTTTATTGGGTGAGGGGCATGGATTGGGAGGTAGATTGGAGTCGCGTGTGTTTGGAGTTGTTTATCAGTTCGAAGTACTCACCTCGCAGCTTATTTCGAGCCTTTTTTTCCTAGGGCATCTATATTCAAGAACTGGCCCCGTCATTTGGGGTGGTTTGTCCTCAGGGGGTTTTCAGCGCTGGAGGCTCTCTGTTTCTTTGAACTGTGTGTTTGAACTTTGGTGGTAGCTGGAATTGCCTTTGGCCGTGAGACTTTAGTTTGTAACGACGACTGGCGGCTGCAGGGTGTGACCTGGCCTCTCTTGCTTTCCCCGTCCCCGAGCTCAGGAAGCCCCGCCACACCCCGAAAGGACAGCGCGCGGCTGGAAGGGTGGACGGGGAGGGAGGGGGGCGGCCGGCGCCTCCCGGGAACCTGGTAACCGGCGCCATGGCAACGGAGAGGGGGCGGGACCCAGGGAGGAAGTCGGAAGCAGGAGGCTAACTCTCGCGAGAGTTGCTTTTGCGCGCGAACTCGAAGTGCAAGGGTCGGTCTGATCGCGGCTAGTGGCTGTGCAGGTCCCCGGGGGCCGCGACTACCCCAGCGGACCCGGACACCTGTATCACCCCGCCATGGAGACCTCAGCGCAGCAGGAGCAGCAGCAGCCCGCGGCGGCCAGGATCAGAAACCTGCCCTGGTAGGAGGAGGCCCGGCTGCCGCGGGAAAGGGGATCGGTGGCCGGGGTGGGCCAGCGGCCCGGCCGCAGCCCGCCAGACCTCGCCCCACCGCCCCCGACCTGCGGCCCGGACGAAGCCCCAGAATTTCGCCTTGACATCCCCAGCTCCCCAGTCCTTTCGGTTCTTCTAGGATTTCTGCCAGGTCTTCCCGCTGCCCTACTCCCACCGCCCCCATTCCTTTTACGCACTGGGTGACAGCGCAGGGGTTAGATCGCGCGTCTTCTGACTGCATCGTGCCAAAATGCTCTCTACTCTTGCGGGAATCTTTAGTGCAATTATTGCTCAAATTCTAAACTGAAATAATAATGGCGATAATAACGCTCCCCAGCTCAGTTGTATTTAAATGGCTTCCTATTAGATTAGCAGGGACCCTGTTAGATGTTTGATCTTTACAAAGACCCTAGGAGGTAGTTATTATATCAGTTGTAAAACCAAAAGGTTAAAGGACTTGCCTAAAGTCCAGAGCTAAAAAATAGGTTGGAATTTGAACCCAGGTGAATTCAGAGCTTGTACTCATAACTATCTTACTTCCACAGCTGTGTCTGAATGTTGTTTTAGAAACTGATGGGATTCTGAGGCACTTAGGTGGCTCAGTGGTTAAAGCGTCTGCCTTCTGCTCAGGTCATGATCCCAGGGTCCTGGGATTGAGCCCCTCGTTGGGATCCCTGCTCGGTGGGGAGCCTGCTTCTCACTCTCTGTCTGCCTGCTTATGCTCTGTCTCTGTCAAATAAATAAATAAAATCTTAAAAAAAAAAAACCAGAAATGATGGGATTCGGCTTGATGTCTTCAGAAAGCTCCGAGCTGGTCTTGTCTAATAAGGAGTTCAGTTTGTTTTTATCATGGAAAAAACACATAACATACAGTTTACAGTTGTAAACATTGTAAAGCGTATAATTCCGTGACTTTAAGTCATTGAGAATGTTGCGCTACCAGGTCATGGTCTAGTTCCCAAATTTTTCGTTTTACCCCAAGTGGAAACTGCATACCCATTGGTAGTTACACGCCATCCCCACCCTCCCCTTCCCGAAACCACTAATCTGTAGTCTCTGAATTTGCCTATTGTGGATATTCACATTAATAGAACCAGTGTGTGGCCTTTTGTGACCGGCTGCTTTCACAGCATAATGTTTTCAGGGTTCATCCGTATTGTAGCAGATGTCGGTGCTTCATTCCTTTTTATGGGTGAATAAAATTCCATTGTGTGGATAGACCACCAGTTATTTATCCATTCATCTTCTGATGTATATTTGGGTACGAGTACGATGTATATATTGGGTACAGTTTCTTTTTTAAAGATTTTATTTATTTATTTATTTGAGAAAGCGAGCACAAGCATGGGGGGGTGCTGGGCGGTGCAGAGGGAGTGGGAGAAGCAGACTCCCCGCTAAGCAGGGAGCCTGACAGAGGGCAAAATTCCAGGACCCTGAGCTCAGGAACTGAGCCAAAGGCAGATGCTTAACCAAATGAGCCACCCAGGCGCTCCAGCGAGTTCAATTTTTAATTTACTTTGAAATAGTAGGTGCCCATCCAGGTTGAGATTATTCATAGGCAGATAGCTGGAAAGGTGAAATTAGAGCAGCGCTATTGGCATTTGGGGCTAGATACTTGGTGGGGGCGGGCATGGGGGCTGTCCTGTGCGTTGTAGGGTGTTTCGTGACATCCCTGGTGCCTATCCACTGGAGGCCTGTAGCACCCTCCACCCAACTGTGACGACTGAAAATGTCTCCATATATCACCAAGTGTTTCCTGGAGGTCAAAATTGCCTCTGGTTGAGAACCAGTGGTTTGTATTCAGAGTTAAAGGATTTTATTGCTCTTCCTCTCTTCATTAGGATATGAAAGGATTCTTCTGCACATGACAGCATGTTCTTGCATTTGATATATTGTAATCCACGCTAAATTGTGTTTCAGGGTTGAAAAATACCGGCCACAGACACTGAATGATCTGATTTCTCATCAGGACATTTTGAGTACCAGTAAGCATCCCTGTGTCAGTTGCTGTCATTCTAGTTGGAGGACCTGTATAAATTTCTTGGTGATGTCTCTGCTGAGTAATAACCTTGAAGTATCTGACTGAGCTTTATGGAATGTTGTCGTAAGAGCTGAGTCCTTCAGATTTTTCATTGCTGCACCTGCCTCTGATTTGAACGTAGGGTTGAAGTGGATTCAGGCCAACTCAAGGGCCCACGGTGAATAAGGCAACTCTCGGAACCTGATGGGGTCTCTCTTTCTTCCCAATCCGCAGTTCAGAAATTTATTAGTGAAGACCGCCTGCCGCACCTGCTTCTCTATGGTCCTCCGGGGACGGGGAAGACCTCCACCATCCTAGCCTGTGCAAAACAGCTCTACAAAGACAAGGAATTTGGCTCCATGGTCTTGGAGGTAAATAGGAGGATTATTCTTACTCTGCAAAGAACTCAAGTCTCTCACTTCTCATAGATTTGTTTTACTTTGTAAGTAAGTTGCTGTGCTGGAGGTGGGGAAAGAAACAGACATAAAATATTTCAAGTCGCTTATCTAGAATGACATTTGGGTCTGGATTGGCATTAGCTAGAGGGCAGTGGTAGGGCTAAATATTTTTCTTTGCCTTTGCCAGCTTACATGCAAACACTCGGGTCACTCAGTGAGTGGTCACTTGGTGGCTTGCTGTCTCCCATGTGCCCGTCCAGATTTCTTCTCCATGTGGCTCCCCTCTGTTCTTGCCCTGGAAGGCTGAGCTGTGTTGACTACAGGCTGCCTTGTCCTTTGGCTCCCCTTGGTTAGGTTTGGCCAATAGGGGCCCTGGAGGTAGGTGGGGGAAGGAGAACAACACCTGGTTCTGTCTCTGGGGTCACCACAGGCTGACAGCATCCCCATCTGCAGGGCAAATCCCACAGCCTTCTTGATGCCAACACACTCCCCCACTCACCTCTTAAGACTTGGGGTTGGTAATGGGCCAGCAGTTGCAGCCATATTGCATAGCTCTTGTGGTTTCTCCACACCCTGCCATTTAAAAATATTTCTTCATGTAGTTCTCTTCAAATCACTGAATTTGAGTAGGCCATCTGTTTGCTCTGAGATTTGACTGATACACTTAGATTACAAAATTCTAAATACTGTCTATTGCAAGAAAGAAAATGTCTAACTTATTTTTTTGTTATAGATCTTTAGAACCTTGCTGCCACCAGTGTTCTTACTTGGTAACTTCTGGGTTGCTCTGGGTTGTGGTAGCTAAAATTAGCACGATTCTGTTCGTGTCAGGGGTGCTGTTCACTGTGGCCAGGCCAGTTAATTATTCCTCCAGAGCATGTCAGTGGTTGTCCTCGAAAGGGGGAGGAAACATAGTCATTTGCCATTGAGAATGTAATGTAATGATCTCGTGAGTTGTGAGTTTTAAATACAACCGTGCTCTTGGTTTTTCAGTAGTGTTTATCCCTTAGCTTTCGTTAGACCTAGAGACCTAGCTCGCTGAGCTGGATTGATGAAAAGATAAATTCATAGATAGCACACCAACATGTTTCTAATTTACTCTGGCTTCTCTCTTCCACATTTAGCTGAATGCTTCAGACGACCGAGGAATAGATATCGTTCGGGGACCAATCCTGAGCTTTGCTAGCACAAGGACAATATTTAAGTAAGAATTATTTGCGTAATTTCTCTCCCTAGAGATTCTAATCAGTGAGATGACAGAGCTTAATTTTTTTAACCCTCCCCTTTGCTAGTCTGTAAAGGTAAAATATGATTTGTCAAAAGTAGCCACGAAAAAGAGATAAAGTACAAGGACGCTAGTAAGAAATAACGTAAATATCAACATAAAATATGATCTAAATCTGTATTAGCAAGTTCTTTGGGAAGGTTTAACTTCATTTCATTAGCTAACTGAAGACTGATTACGTCCTAAGACCAGATGAGCTAGTTTGAATTTAAACAAAAATGAATTGAGATGGGGATGGACAACAGGGATGGTGGTAAACAAAGGAAAAGATGAAAAGCAGGCATGAGTGAAGGGCGAAGGTGGTGGAAAATGCAGCACCACACGTTGAGTAATAGGATACCGAGTGTGCACAGAAGAAAGGCGGAGGGGCCAGAAGTAACGTAACAAAAATACGGAAGTCAGACCTCAGTTCCTTTAAGAGTGGAGAATGACGGGCATGTCCTCTGTGTGACCACAGATGTCTGCTTCATTCAGAGGTCAAGGAGGAATGGACTGTCTGAGGCAGGGCCTGATGGCACAAATGTACATGTAGGTTTGGGCCCCGAAATGGAGGTGAGATTGAAGAAATCTTCAGATGGTACCTTTCATTTTCCTAGGAAAGGCTTCAAACTAGTGATCCTGGATGAAGCTGACGCCATGACTCAGGATGCCCAGAATGCCTTGAGGAGAGGTAAGAAGAACTCCCAGGTATAGTGTGTTGGCTCAGGAGTGCCTTCGAAAGAGAATTAGGAGCTTTGAACATGAGATATGCCATGGCTTGTTGACCATTTTCATTCATCTTCCGACCCAGAGAAATCTCTCGACCTTTCTCTGTGTGTCCCACCTGACGCCCCAGACCACATCTGTATTGGGGGTTTCCCCTTTCAGCAGCTTAAAGATAGAGGCCCTGGTGGGACTTTTAAGTCTGACCATCGTTCCCTTCCACGGGGTTCAGTTTGGGGTTGGAATTTGTATTCTTAGATGGGGGGTGGGGGGTGGATGTAGAAAGTCTGTCGTTCCTAAACTGCTGGGTAGACCTTTCGGCTCTCGGTACCCTGAGATGCACGGTAGCTGGGAAGATAATACTGGAAACGTAGTCGCACTCAGAAAGCCGACATGACTTCTCTCTTTGCCAAGGGGGTGATTTGGCAGAGGAGGAGAGTATCATGTGAGTTGTCTATCTTGAGGGCCCTGGTGCGGTGGATTTCTTTGAAAGGACACTGGTAATCTCACGCATTAATATTCTGAGGTGGTCAGCCTGGAGAGAGGAACGATCTTGCGGAGTTGTGGGGAGAAGGAGTGGACTGTAGCCCGGGTTTAAGACGGGGAAGACAGTTGGAGTGTCTTCTGATCCTAAAAGCTCTGGCGGCCTTTCTTCAGCATTTTTTTTTGCAGAATGATTGTCAGTCTGGGCATATCCCTGTGCGAGAACATCGGGTAACTACAGAACACACCTGGTGTTTCCTAAGCTTTCTGATTATGAGTTAGCACTCTGTCGAAGGCTTTAAGAGTCCGCTGGGAAGGCTGCAACAAGCCACCCCCCTCCCCCACCATTAGAAAGTGGGGCATCACTAACTTGCCAAGTGCAGTTTTATGCAAACGGACAGGAATACTGGATTTCATCGCTTCCAGGAACAGGATGGCAGGAACGCCAGCATCATGGCACATCAGAAGGAAAGGAAGGAAGCATTTTATAAAATCCCATTGAGGCGGCGTGTCCGTCAGCTTTGGGGAGGAGCGCAGCTGGCTTCCATTCCTGGCCACCCCGGCCACAGCGCCTTGCTCCCATAGTGCCCCGACCTGTGGACGGCCTCCAGGGCTCTGGAAGGCTCAGAAGGGACAGGAGCTGGTTTTCTTTTCCCTTGCCAGTGATTGAGAAATTCACTGAAAATACCAGATTCTGCCTCATCTGTAACTACCTGTCAAAGATCATCCCCGCCCTGCAGTCCCGGTGCACAAGGTTCCGATTCGGCCCCCTGACTCCGGAACTCATGGTCCCCCGCCTGGAACATGTCATAAAAGAAGAGAAGTAAGTCCAAGAGAAAGCAGGAAAGTTGAGGCCCTTGGGGACTGGGGGGTGTGGGCAGGGCCCTGGGCCGGCTGGCGGGTCTTCAGTCGAAGGTGATAGCCCGCATAGAGAGCTAAGTCGGGCAGGTGCCCGGCGCAGAGTCAGCACCAGGGTCTGTGAGCTGCTGCCCTCCTCCCTGGTGCCTCATGGACAGTCTTCATAAAAGGCACTTGGTTCTTCTCTTGATTCCATCTTCCTCTCCTGGAAGCTGTCCCGATTTCCTCCTACTCTTCTTTTGTCATTGGCAACCGCGCGCCACCAGAGCCCCTTCTGCTACGATGCCTCCAGCCTTTTGGGACTAGAAGGGAAGGTACTGAGACATTACCTTCTGTGTAGTCAGTCGCCGGCCTGCAGCCAGCCCAGGCTGCTGCTTTTTGAAAGGGGTGCTCTACTTCTGTGGCCACAGGTCTCGCCAGCATGCTTGCCCCTCAGAGAACAGAATTCAAAGCCAGTTGCTCAACACAGGAATGCTTGGTCCTCAGTGAGGGTCTTTCCCGACCTGGAGTGGGCGGTGACTGCTGATGTGAAGGCCACAGCTCTACAAACCAGAGTGAATTTGGGATCCCCCTATAGATCGGGAGAGTCCTGTTAACTCCGTCCTTCCCTTTTCTTTTGTTATTTCAAAGCCTGAGTCGTTCCAGGGCATCTCGTTCCCTTGGTGAACGCTCGTGCTCTCTCAAGGCCTCTGACTCCCCCCTGCCCCTTTCCTTTCAGAGTGGACCTGAGTGAAGACGGGATGAAAGCACTCGTGACCCTTGCCAGCGGAGATATGCGAAGGGCTCTGAACATTTTGCAGGTACGGTACCTACTGCAGCAGATCTCGAGCCGCTGCTCTGGAAGAGGCTCTCAAGAAGACAAAAGCAGCAGCTCAGCCAACCTGTAAATTCAGAATTCGAGAAACTGGTGGGATCTCGATCTCATCATGTACCGATGATTTCCCCCCCACCTCTGGGTTTTGAGTAACTGAAGAATAAGGCGCTGCAAACCAGGGAAAGCGAGGAAAGGGTTCTGCGGCCGGAACACCCACAGTACTGCCTCAGCGTCCTCCTGACCCGCCTGCAACGTGGTGGCCGCTGTGACAGCCACGATTCTCCCCCTCCATCTGCACAGAGCACCAACATGGCCTTCGGGAAGGTGACGGAGGAGACGGTCTACACCTGCACCGGGCACCCCCTCAAGTCCGACATTGCCAACATTCTGGACTGGATGTTGAATCAAGACTTCACCACAGCCTACAGAAGTATCCTTCCTCACATCCTGCTGACGGTGCATGACGTACCTGAGGCCCGAGCTTGGCTCGGGAGCCCAGGCTGCCGCCAGCGTCTACACCCTGCTGGCCAGACACGGTTGGCTGCTCGTGGGTCTGGTCTGCTTGCTGTGGAAACATGGTGTCTGTGGGGGGAGCAGGTCCTCGTCTTTAATGCCCTAAAGTTCTTCCCGAAGGACGGACCTGGGTACAACTTGAGGCCACCTTCCTCAAGGATGAGAGCAGCAGTTAGACCTTGGGGTCGGGGGTGGCAGATGTGATCATTTTTGAGTGGCCAGTGTTACTCGTTTTGCTGTGAAGTTCAGAGCCAGGGGCGGTGATAGGAAGCCTTCTGGGGGCTGTGTTCGGCTCTGTCCACTGCTAGGCAGAGACACAGTTCTATCAGAAAGCCCTTGTGGAAGATGAAAACCTAGGAAAGGTAAGAATTGGGGTCCACCCGATGCAGCCTGAGATTGAGAGAAAACTGCCACGTCGGGATTAGAAGCCCTCCTTCCAGAAGTCACCCACCGGAGTTGGGATTCAAAATTCTGTGCCACGTGTTTGTTCTGGAACCCGGGCCGTTTGCCTTAACAGTTCCTCTAGATATTACAGAGTTGAAAACGCTGAAGGGCTTGGCGCTACATGACATCCTGACAGAGACACACTTGTTCGTGCACAGAGGTAACTCGCGGTCTTCCCTAGTCCAGAAGCTGGGAGAGGCGGTGAGTGGGGGGCCGTTAAGGGTGGGAGGGAGGGAAGACGAGGCTTCGCTTCTGAAGCGAAGAATCAGGAACCAAGTATAAACCCGGACCCGTGGTTTTAGTTTTGTCTTGTTGCTATTTAAAACTTGGTTCCAAAGGTACTCAACCTCTGAAACTCCTGGGGAAGAAGCCGCGGAGGGCTAACTTTATCTCCTCCAAGGGTTTGTATCTTACAACAGTAAATGGTATGTTTTAGTTCACATTTCTAAGGGTGTCTTCCCCCAAAAGGAGAGAAAGAGGAGCGTCTGTCCACGGTGTAAACCAGAGCAGCCTTAACCAAACCATCTTAAGTGCCACCCTTGGCCGTTCTCTTCTAAAGGATTTTTTTTTTTTAATTTTTTAAAGATTTTATTTATTTATTTGACAGAGATAGAGACAGCCAGACAGAGAGGGAACACAAGCAAGGGGAGTGGGAGAGGAAGAAGCAGGCTCATAGCGAAGGAGCCTGATGTGGGGCTCGATCCCGTAACGCCGGGATCACGCCCTGAGCCGAAGGCAGACGCTTAACCGCTGTGCCACCCAGGCGCCCCTGGCCGTTCTCTTCTGTACAGAGAACTGGTTCTCAACCTTGGCAGCCCGTACGAGTCACTGCAGACCAGCTCACTCGGCCTTTGGGGGGGCGGGGCGGGGAGCTGGCCATCGGATTTTCTTATGCTCTCCGGGCGACCTCCTGCACAGCCGCGTGAGAGCAGCTGTTCTTTCTGCCAAGACACGGCTGTCAACCTTCTGCCCCTGCCTCTGTGGGCCTCACCAGGGCGGACTGGTGTGCTAACCGCTGCCCAAGAACATGGTCGGCTCAAGGCCAGCTCTGCGCTTTGATTCTGGAAAATGAATTCAAATAGACTTAAAGATCAGTAATTTGTTTTTAAAATTGAGACAGCAAGTGAGAACTTGTCTTTCAAGTTCCCTCCTAGAGCTGCCCCATTGCTAGAGCCATGTTGGGGCCTTTTCTGGCTTCATGCAATCGCTTTGGACCCTGCTCACGGAATGGATAAAAACGGAAGTCATCCAGTGCTCACGTCCTTAGAGGTGTGACGCTAGTGACCTGAGGTGTCCAGACAAGTTTAGTGTCCCCCGATGTTTAAGTTCGTAATTGTCATGGGAGTGTTTTTTTTTTTAGTAGGGAGTGGCAGACCCTTACTCACTTGATTTTGTTTCTCCCCCCGCAGTTGACTTTCCATCTTCAGTTCGAGTACATTTATTGACCAAAATGGCAGACATAGAGTGAGTACTTCCCAATTTTGAATCTTTCCTTTTTTACCCTGTTGTGCGTTTTTTCTACCTGCTTGGTTCCAGCTTTCTTGTCTACGTCATCCCTATCTGGCACAATCCACGTTTTGGTGGGATCACTGAAAGAAACATGGGAAGGGTATGATTTGCTTATTTAGAGAACATACAAATGAACACATTGACAGGCTCGTATTGGAGATAAAGGCCTCTCCTTAGACCTCAAAGGCTTGGTCCACATTGGTTCTAGAAATGCCATTATTTGGAAGGCCTGCTTCAGTTCTGACATCGAGGTCAGTCATCTGGGGACAAGCAGCTATCCAGCTGTTATTAAAGGATTTTTGCGTAGCAAAGCATATTGGGGGGCAAAGTAAACATAAACTCAATTTTCCACTTCGCCTGGTTCCATAAACGTAGTTATTAGCCCCCAGTGAAGCTGGCAGCTATCACTTGAGTGGACAGAAGCACTGGGTTCAAAACAGACACCAGCACGGGACCAACTCTACTTTGCTGTCACTGGCTTTCACGTGCACACGCGAGGTCACTTCTATGTGACGAATGTCATGATTTTGCTTTCACTGGCTGGGCACTGGAAAGGTGGCAAGATGACCTGCCAGGGTCCTGCTTTACTACCTAGACCACAGAACCACAGTCCGCCGTTCTTCCAAGTGAATTAAAAGGAAGGAAATCTTAATTATAATTTCTCTCAGTGCATTTTGTGAGGGAAGAAATAAATCCTTATCACGTCTAGGAAGCTAGCACGAAGTTCAGAATGCTGCCATTGATCACTAACAATTTTTAATTTAATTTTTCTTTACCAGCTTGAATGTATAAATGAGTGTTCAGGGCAGAAAAAATGTCAGGGGAGACACTCAAGATTACTGTCTAGGATCAAGTTTGATTACCTGCGCTCCTCCTGCAGCAAACTGTCTTTGCTCTGTCTCGTTCTCTTGTCCAAAGACAGCCGTCCGTGATACTCTGTATTCTTACCTTTTGTCTGATTTCTTTTAGGTACAGACTTTCTGTTGGCACCAACGAGAAGATTCAGCTGAGTTCCCTCATTGCTGCTTTCCAGGTCACCAGGGACCTGATAGTCACAGAGGCCTAAATGCCAAGCCTGAGCCCATCAGCTGCGATTCGCAGGCCCTGCAGTGACTGGACTACGGGGGACTGAGTTACGGCTGGGGACCGAAGCCACAGTTGCCCCAAGTTTTGGAAAACCCTGTTCCAGGCACGGGTGGGCCAAGGTTTAAAAAGTACAGTGTCTGTGGCCGTTTGGAGCAGATACAAAACAGTTTTAACGCCCAGCTCTCTTAACTGCACTGCCCACTTATCTTACAGGGAAAAAGTGCAAAAAGTTGGGTTGTTTTTTTTTTGGCCTTAAGGCTTTTACCATTCGGTTGCTTGGATGAGAGGAAACTGGCCTCCCCCATTTTAGTCTAGAACCTAGGGCTTCCCAGTCTTCCGTGGTGCCGATGTCTTCTAACTCAAGGGCAACAGAACAGCTCTACAATTAAGTGCATGAACCTATCTGTGGCACTGTCTCTGCTTTAATAGGAATCAATGGGGGGAAAAAGGGTGTGAATCGATTTCTGGCCCAAACTACTGTTCTCTTATAAACAGGCTCAGTTCTCTTTACAAACATCTTTTTATTTCTCCTCTACTAGCAGGTTCCTACTAGTGGTGTGGACAGCGAGGCGTCATTGTAGGCCTGCGGGGGCAAGGTTGCACGGTCCTCCCTCGTTCACGTAGGGAGGGCAGGTGAGCCCGGGCCGGACTCTGAAGCTCCAAGTGCGGGAAGGACAGGGCCCCGTGTACAGTGTAGCCATTTCTTCCACAGCAAACAGGCTGCCTTTACGATAGTGTTCCTCTCAGTGAAAATAAAGCAGCTTGCGTGTTGGCCATTAACAAGTGACTCTTTCCTTCACAGTTAGACACTGACTTACTCAACTTGCATTTATGTGAAAAAGCCTCCCCCCTCATATCACAGAACAAGCTTACGTCAGAGGCTGTTCTTTATCAAGGTGTCAGCTTCTCCGACTATCAAAAGGGAGAGGTTGGTCATTGCCCTCATCCACATACACCTCGCTCCCCGAGGACCCTGAGCAAAGTCTGAAGCTAATGGCCAGTTGGGGCCTCGGGGAAGCCACCCAGAGCCACTCAGGCTGCACTGTGATGGTTCAAGATGACCACAAAATGTAATATTGGCCCAAGCCATTCCCCGCCGTCCTGCTATACTCACTTGTTTTAAAAGGTGATTTTTTTTTTCTTATTGAAAAAATGAAAACAGTGAGCCGAGAGCTTTTTAGCTTTTCCTTCAATGAAAGCCTCTCATCTTGAAAAGAAATGTTTTTCTTCAGCAACAAAGGTGGTAAAGACTCTTGTACTTTTGCGACAAGTTTTATCAACATTAACACTGGCCTCCATAAAGCACCTAGTAAGAAAGCCAAAGGATAAGATGTTGCATTTCTTTTAAAATAATTTAAAATATATTAAATTTTCCAAAGGCAGATTTCATTGGAATGAGGTGTCTTGATCAGAGAACTACACGCCACTGAAGAACAGTACTTTCAAGGAGCTATTTTTGTTAAGGGGTCGAGGTGAAACGGGCTGACTGGTCCGATGCGGTGAGGCAGCGAAGTCAGACCTCGTACATGACAATCAGCTGGAGGGACGACGACACCGATTCTCTACACCATGAAGAAGAGACATCTTCACAACTGTTCGACTTAAGAACTATGGTTTTTAGATACCAGGAAGAAAACAGAGTTGTACCTTAACATCTGTTGAGAAAATACAAATAAATAGGCTACAAACAGCAAACCGCTTGACAACTCAGTCGCCACTTGGACAGTCATGCAGTTGAATACATCCTTGTGTAACCGGACACACACATTGGTCATCTCCTGCACATGCATACCACTGCNTTTTTTAAAAAAAAAAAAAAAAAAAAGCCATTTATAGTGTATCAGTCAGGAGCACAGCCTCTGAGTCGCCTGTAACATAGCTAACACCTCACAGCAGACAGCTCCGTAAAAACTTGGTCCTGCTGGTCAGAGAGGAGCCCGAGGAAGGAAAGCCTTGCCAAGAGCAAAGCCACTCTGACACAGCAGGAGAGAACTTTAAACAATGTCACCACTGCGTCTGAAACACGACAATGGCAAGTACAAGGCAGAAGCCAACACTTGCCCACTTGCCGGTCAAGGGGATGATCGGCCACAACAGAGGCTCTCGAGGCCTGGTTTCTCTGCTTACCAAACCAACATGGTCACTGCACTTGGAATCCAAAGGACTTGAGAAAGTGTTTGACGCTGCCATTCTAAGTGGACCGAGAATTTAAGGTAAGGTTCTGCCGCCACGGAGCTGGAATCCGCTCCATGACTGACTGCCACAGGTCACGGAGAAAAACCTGGGTGACTAGTCTGCCGGAATCTGCTTTTGCTACACTCTGTTCACCACCTCAAAGAGAAATGCCATTTCAATCCAAGACCAGCTGTTTGGCCCATCGTCCCAGCCACTCCTCGGCCAGGAAGCTTGATCCTGCTGCAAGAAGACAAGTAAGACTATGGCGCGTGGCTTAAAAAGTCCTGTATGTGAGGAACTCTTTCATTTTCTTGGGGATCGGCAGTGCTAGCACTTGGTAGGTGGTCAGGAAACTTCGGAGGGCTTTCCGGCATAAGTGCTTCAGTGAAGACAGGACCCGAGGAGCTGTCCAGAACTGGACGTGGCCATCCCTTGTCCTGAAAGGGAACCAAAACAGCCGCTTTGAGAGAGACCTTAGAAACACACGCTTTCACGGTGGGTATTAATGTTTCTACTCGTACTTGCATTAGCAGGAGGCACCCGGGGAGGGCAATGCAGCCCTTAAATGCAGCCCTGACGGTCAAAATCAACGTAAAGGCTGTGATGCTGAATAACTAAGGCCGCTGGGAGGATCATAGGAACTCAAGACACCTTTAATACCAAAGTGCTATCTGTGAGCTCGGTCCCTTCTAGAAGAGTCACACCGTGAGTTCAAATGCAACAGAGGGAAGAGTGCCGCCTCCTGAATTATTGGTGATCCTTGTAAGGTGGTCTCTGCCCTAAATGGTTTCTCAGAAATTCTGCATCATCCCGACATGGGCCTCCTTGTGGATGTGGCCCATTAAGTGGCACGAATCATAGCTCTTTAATTACTCTTAGGTTAAATATTAAGAGTAAATGATAACCTACACTGGCAGAACAGAATATTAGAATGTTGTGTCCTCTTGGATATCCTTAAAGCCTTCACCATTGGCAAGAACATTCTAGATGCTTGCTTTCCTTAAAAAGCTACATGGTACACTCAGCAGAAACTGCTCCCCATCTGTTCAGCTACCAGACACATACCCTGTGGCAATAACTCCACCATGTGGAAAAAATGTGCAGCAAAGACCATTGGTCATAGGAGCAAATGCAATTGGAGTTTTCAGTTCCAGGGCCCAGATCCGGAGGAGTCTGGATGAGAGAGAACAAATATTTGCACATTAGCAGACACGGGGCCAGCCCCAGAGGGCGATGCTACCATTGCTTGCAGGGCCCTGGTCTGAGGCCACACACCGAGATTTCTGTTACCTGTCATCTGCCACTGTGGCGAGGTACAAGCCTTCAGGAGAGAAGCACACAGATCTCAGGGAGCTAATGTGCACGTCACTGTCATCCATGGGGGGGTCAAGTTGGGTGTGGCTGAGGAGAAAGAAACAGACGGTCAGCCTGGGATGATGGCCACTCTTGGCCCTTCATCTTCATTCCTGGGCAGGAGGCCAAAATGCTGGGGATATGACAGGCTCCAAGACCCATCCTTACCCCCTACGGAAAACCTTCGGAAAAGCAGACTAGGGGGAAAAAAGCACATTTCCTAAGTGTCTCGTGGAAAGGGTTGAAGGGTTACTCACACTCTCTGTGCTAATTTCCTTATGCAAAGTAGGTCAGCCCTCACTTTAATGCCACAGTACAAACTGAAAGTCTTTTTTCGGCTAAGATACATGATAATTATAGGACTACCTATTATTTGCTTCAGAAAACAACAAAGAGCAAAAGACCCGAGTTTGTGAGAACATGAAAATTCATTTTGGAAATACCAGTTTCAGTAAGAGGATCGTTCTGAACTTGCTACTATGGTTATTAGTAAATGGAAAGAAAGAGTCACTTTGAGGTTTCATTATCGCTGAATCCAGAAGTACACACAGCCTCCTACCTCGGGAGCCTTGAAGGCACTCGGGTCTAATTTGAGAACGTGACAATGAAGTGCCACCACAATCCCCTGCCCCGGACTCTATGCGGGCCATGCCTAACCCAAGGCAGCTTTCGCAACAGTCACCCCCGCGACAAAGTCCGAAGCAGGGATCCTGTCCTTACTGGAGGAACCTCAGCCTCTCGCCAGTATATGGGTCCCACATGATCACGTTGGTGTCGTAAGAAGCCGTGACGAGCAAGGCAGAGTCCGGGGAGAAGTCACAAGACACAACACTGCTTTGGTGGCCCTCTAGCTTCCGGATTAACGTGTAGGACCGCATGCTCCATAGAAACACCTGTGGAAAGGAACAGGTGCCTGGTTAGGGGCGGCCACAGCGTGAACAGTGAGCGAACAACACATGAGGCCCCACGGCCAGGTGGAGCCAAGCTCTCCACTCCCGCTTTCGTACAGCTCTTCCAGAAGGCGGCACAGAAGCCTCGGGAAAGCAACAGGTCCGAATTCTTGAGGCACCCGACCGGTGCACAAGCTCAAGGCGCCTAGTCTAAGGGGGCATAAACCCAGCCAACCTCAGGAAGACTACCAGCTAAAAATGTACCCGTAGAAGTTTCTGAGTTTGGCTTCTGGGCCCTGATTGCAAGATCCCAGGGTGTGCTGGTGGAGACCCGAGCCAAGCACTATCCTGTCCTTTCAGTTAAAAGCAAAAATATGGGTCAGAGGTGAGCTCCAGAGCTCCCAACAGAGCAGTGGCACCTTGCCGAGCCATTTTATACCACGTGTTTACAGAACGGTGGGACAACTGTCCGGACATCTGACACAGTTCATCACTTGAGATCTTTTTGAGAATCATGAAAAATGGGATTTTATTTTCTTCCCATGAAGAAAACTCACCATCACGTAGTTCCAAACCCCAAATCAATGATTAACCACCCGGGCAGTACCACACAGTGGACTCTTCACTTTCCCGTGTTAGTCACAGCAAACAGCTCGACGCAGACATAAAATCAGACACGCACACGGTTCCCAAACTGTTCTTGGGTTTCTAATACTTTCTTAAACAACAGCCAGGATTTCAGAACAAAGTTCAAGTACCGCACGTTCTGATTTGAAATGGAAATCCCCATGACCCAGATTCAGATGAAATTGTTCAGAGGGAAACGTGGATGCATAGAGGGGTTGCAACTTGTAAAATCTGAGACTCCAGGGGGAAAAGAAATGTAAAAAGCACACCTTTTCTGTTCTGTGAAGACGAACAGCCCTCCTCCCGTGATGAGAGCAATGCATCTCCTCAAACCCCTCGTCTCTTCTGGTTTATGTCAACATGCAAATCCAAGCAGAAGCGTGCAGGAGGAGGGCCCGGCCGGAGAGCATGCCTCCTGCCAGGGCGACTCTGCCGCCGGGACTGGAGGCACGGGCCTTACTGACCCTCTCCCACACCGAGCCCAACCTCCAGCTCTCGCTGCACTCGGGCAACGGAGGAAATGGCAGCCACCGCCCGAGCCTTACCGACTTCTCTCCGGCAGCAGAGCACAGCATGCTGCAGTCCGGGGAGACGGAGCAGCAGTAAACCCACTGCAGGTGGCCCGACAGCACCTGGATCTGTTTACCTGCAGGGAGGGGCACACGGGGAGCCGGTGAGTCAGGGAGCGAAAGTGCGCCTGAAGACTGGCCCACCCCCAACCCCAGCACACCCACCCAGTTCGCTCTCGGCTGCGCCCAAAGGCCCAGTTTTTTTAGCGCAGAGAAAGAAATACGCCAGGATGTGTCATGTAAACACCTGAAATCTATTAATACGATAGCGTAATCCCCAAGGAAATCACTACCTTCTGTTTTGCCAAAATCCACAGGATCGGTAGGATAAAGGCTGTACATAGATCAGATCTGAGAGATCCCTCTGATAGCAGAGAACGTTCTTTTCAGCCCCCAACCCCAACCATCTCTAATACTTCGGAGCATCCTTCCAAATTTGAGAATGTTCTATCTTCACTTCTGTTGTCTACACTCTGTAATGGTCACCCCCTCTCCCAAGGCTCCCACTGCACCCTCTCACCCTTGCCAGGGTGTCTGGATGAGCGACAGTGCAGAGTAATGAGGGTCACATGCTCTGCAGTCAGGTGAACCCCGGTTTGAACCCTGACCCCACTGATGATTCAGCACATGCCCCGGGACCACTCACATAATTGCTCCAGTTCTGAGCTGGGGGAAAAAAATTAAAGGCCCATCCATAAGCATAAGAGAACAGGCAAATATATGGATTCCGTCTACCCCCTTAATTCAGATGCCATTAAGGATCTAGATTTTCCATGTTTTGTGGAAAAAATGTGAGGAATATGAATCTGTTGTGGAACAACGACCCCAAAGTCTGTTAAGCATAAAGTAGGACATAGAGGGTAATACGGAAGCCTCTTAGCATGGGTCCTGAGGCTGCAGGGCGATTTCAGGGAAGGCAGTAGAGCGGAGGACGAGATAGGAAAAGAGACTGAGGGGGGTGGGGTAGTGAAAACCAATACAAAAAACAGGAAAAAACTTTCATGCATTTAACAGTTTGTGTGTATGTGTATGTATACGAGCGCACACAGTNTACACCTGATCCTTTGCTTTCCAAAGCCCCCCCCCCCGAAAAAAACCGCCCCCACCCCCCCCCCCCCCCCGGGGTGGTTGTGAGTACCAAACAAATGTAGGCAGGATGGAAGGGCAGCGCCCCGTACCTGGGAACACTACTTTATCACCACCACCCCGCCCCCTGGGAAAGCCCTACTGTACTTGGCCGCTCCCAGTCCCCTTCAGCTAGTCCTCTCTTTCCAATCACCGAAAGATTATCTTCCTTAGGCGGTGGCAAGCTGCCTCTGGATACACATGAAAAATGGCGCTGCCTTGGAGAAGACTTCCCAACAGCAGACCTATCTTGTGACTTCAAGTGCCACAGCTAAGGGCAGAAACAACTAGAGTTCTCTTGGTGACCAGATGCCATCAGATGAGGACACCACAAGCACCTCCTTGGCAGTCTGACAAGTCATCAGGCTTGCTTCTCAGAGGGCAGGAGTAGGTCCCCTCTCGTGGTTGTGGGGAGCTGGCACAATCACGGCTGAGGCAAGAGTACCAGTGCCTTCGCGTTATTGGGGGTGAGTGTGCCTCTGTATCAACTGTCCACGTCACCGTTTCCTCCTCCCACCTCCCTCCAGCCCCTGCATCCCTGCCCATGTGGGGAAGAAAGGGCCTGGCATGAAATTCCTCTTCACCATGTCACCTTTCCGGTTAAAGATGAGTACCAGAGATGTATGGGCCACCTCTGTATACAGCTCTGCTCAAAGCAAAATTCACAAAAGTTGACCCTCTCTAGCTAAGAGAATTCTTCCGGGCAAAGATTCCACTTCACAAAGAAACGATTTCTAACAGGACGTAACCAACATGGACAACTTCCTCTAGACTGGTGTTTCTCAACCTGGGGAGACTATGCCCTTCGCATGGACAGGGGGCAAAGTCTCGAGACGTTCTGGCTGTCACAACTAGAGAAGGTGCTTCTGGCATCTAGTGGTTAGAGTCCAGGGATGTTCCTCAACATCCTAGAATGCACATGACAGCCTGTAACGAAGAATCAGTGCGCCCAAAATGTCAGTGTGCGCCACGGCTGAGAACACTTACCTACGGCATCTACTTTCAATGGGGTGATTATCAGTAGGGGTGAAAACTGGTTCTCAGTAGCCAAAAAAAATCTTACTTTTTTTAATGTACAAAGCATCGATATGCATTCAGTGCAAAAATAAACGGTATATTTTTGATATTAATATCTCAGGGGAATGAGGTGGGTGTGTGATTTGAAAAAAATGTCTTACAAGGGTCCTTAGGAAAATCGGTTGAGAAACACTATTCTAGGTAAAAGTGAGAAGGGGGCAAATAGAGTATTTTTGGAGCTGCCCAGTAGTTCCGTCACTTCCATACCATGTTTATTCAGGTCCCAGATGCGAAGAGTCTTATCCCGAGATGCCGAGACCAAAATCAAACTGCCACTGGGTGTGAAGCTCAGATCTCTCACGACATCTTGGTGACCAGAAAGATTCAAAAGCAGGAGCCCTGGCGTGGGAGCAGGAGCACTTGGTCAGTGGGAGAGGGGGCACTCGGTCTGCTGGTCACGGCTACACCCCTCAGCCAACTGGGGGGCCGGCAGCCTCTCTGGTCCCTGATGAGAACATGCATGCACCCTGGGACCTTATCCCGGCCAGAAATGACCTACCTGTTTGCACCTCCCAAATCTTGATCTGCCCGTCATTGAGTCCAGTAGCAAGGATCAGGCAAGAGATGTCTGGCACTTGGGGATGGTGGCGTGCCCAGAGCTTCCTGCTAGGTGGAGAAGGCCACGGGCTAAAGGCCAAACCCCAGACAATCTGCCCACAATCCAGAGTCTTCTCCTTTGGGCTGCCTCGCCCTTTTGTATCATTTTTGCTGCTTCGGCTTTTGGCTTCAAACCCTTTAGGGATGCTGGAGAAAGCAGAGATTCCTTAATGAGTCCAAAAGTGTCAACCAACGGCTCATTCCATGATATCTAAGATACTAAGGTTCTAGAAACAAACTGGCCTTTGGTGAATTCTGACATGACTTAATTTCTTTTTAGAATTCATGTAACAAAGACTTCATCAGCCTTGGTTCATTCCATTTGTGATACCCCTGCAATGGGGTGACCTGCCTTGTGGGATAAGTAGATCACAGAAGCTCCAGGGAGCCCTACGCTTCCTCAGAAAATTCTCTCAGGTTTGGTGCATGGAAGGAAAGATGCACTCAGTTTTTCCCATGAGGAAGAAAGCGTGCTGTAGGTCTGGAACTAGGACAGACCTCAGAACTTGAATACACATCTGCTGCTCCCCTGCCTGATGAGCCCCTAGCTTTGAAAGGCCCAAGGAGCAGGGAAATGAATGCTTTTCTGGCCCACACAGTTCGCTTGGTACGAACTGATTTCCACCTTCACTCACTATGCTCCAACCCACTAGTGAGGCTCTCTCACTCACTTCTCTGGGTACACCCATCTCAGGAGCCAACCAGCAGGAACCCAGGACAGAAAGCCCACAGAAATGTGCAGAGCTGCACTGACCTCAAAGGTCCCCAGGCCTGAGCTGCTTTTACGTTCTACTTACGATGAAACACAGGCCCAGAGAAGCTCCGTGAGACTCACTCCCTAAGATCTAGGCCCTGCCCACCCTCCCCCAGCAGACCCCATCTCACAGGCTGGAGCAGTTGGGACAGCCCTGGGGTTCAGCCCCCGAACTCAAAGTTTCCTGTCTACAGTACACTTTATCAGGGCAAGTATTAAGTCCTACTTTTCTGTGTAACCCTGACCACACACTGGGGTGTATCAAACTAGGGGAAATGAAGGTGATGAAGCTGGAACCCAATTCCGTGAAAAATCCTATACTCAACATATATATAACTGGACCTCTTTCCCCAAAGTTAGAAGTAAATCACATTTTTGCCAAGTGTGTGGTTGAAATATATTAAAGAATTTTAACCAAGCTCACCTATAAAATTAGAAGGGAGGAACTAAGGCAAACACAGGCTCCATCAGCTCTAAAACTCTATTAGTCCAAATCAGAGCTTGGCAAGCTATGCCCAGACCAGCAATATTTTTATAGATAAAGTTTTATTGGAACACCACCACATTTGTTTGTTCGCATACCATCCATGGCTGCTTTCACGCTGTTAACAGCAGAGAGGAGGAGCCTGGACAGAGACCGGACAGCCCCCAAAGCCAAAAGTATTTACCACCTGAGCCTTCAAAGAAATGTGTGCTGACCCCAGGTCTCAATGGCCTAATGGTGTTTGAAAACTTGTCCTGACAAACATCTGCATGCGGATAATGACTGTCTTTTCGACTGATCCTTTTCAGTCCCCACACCTCCAGAACCTGCCTGGTCCTGGCTCAGGGGCCTGAGTTGGCCAAACAGGGAGGCAGCGCGGGAAAGGCAGAGCTACAGGGAAAAGTCTGTAGGACGGCTTGGTGCCACCGAAGCTACATTTGTTTTACTTTTTTTTATAAAATCCTAATTTCTGCATTTGAATTAAGGAATAATCTGTAGCTATTTTATTCCAAAGGAATTAAGGCACATCTGCATATTAATTCATTTTAACATCATAAACTGAACTTCTCTAGAAAGAGATACTAAACCCTCCATTTGAGGGTAGAGTTCACTTTCCTAGGCTCACAAAATCAGGGGCCGAATTGGAACTAGGGCTCAAGTCTTGGGTAGCCAGGCCCACTAGTCAACAGATCCCCTGGACTTCTGAATTTGCCAGTCACGAAGGGATGAGTTACATGGGAGGTGGCGGGTACGTGCACGGGAAAGGAAGAGCTAAGGGCAAGGCAGTCACTGGGGGCATTTAACTTCACTGAAATTCAAGTTCCTAAAAACTATTTCCAAAACTAGTACAATTATTTGGTTAGTACCAATTATTTGTTTAATACCAAAAGCGCTATTATTTTTTTTAAATGTGTAACAATCCGAACAAGAACCTAAGGACTTTCAGATTTCCCCTTTTAAAGGACTTTTAAATAACAATTATTTTCAATTATAAAAGTAATAAAGAACTGTGGGAAAAATTTGGAAGTGAGACAAATAATAAAATTAAAATTACCCATAATCCTAAAACCACTCTAACAACAGTAAACATTTCACTATGAGTTTTTATTTGTGCATATGTACATATATTTTTAAAAGACAAATTTGGGATATTACATATATGGTTTTATAGCTTCCTTTTTTCATTAAGTCTTATAAGCATTTTCCTAAGTTATTATTCTTCAAAATGTGTGTGTGATTTTTCCCCCGAACAAGTAACTTCTTACTTAACACATTAAACAGTAACATTTCTCTCATTATATTAAGCAACAGATATACAAAAAGACTTAATACTCAAATTTCCATTTTCCTGAGTTCATACTGGACAGATGTACTTACCTATAGTGATCTATATGTTCGAACATAAGAGTGATTTTCAGGAAAACAGAATTTCCATCTGTACGCTTTTTAAAAAATTCTTTTTCAAACCATAAGATTACGGACTGGGTATAAAGTTGAGTCTCTTGCGTTTAGAGTAGGAGATCAATAAAAAATGAAAGACCTTGGCATTTTCATTAAACTGACCACAGAAGGAACTGAAAATCATGATTAAAAAAAAAAATCTCTGATGGCTACAAAAAATATTCTACAGCAATGCCATCGTTTGTTTCCCTTACCATCCTCTCATCACCAGATTCTAAGTGATTTCTGGTTTCTCACTACCACAGAGCTAATTCCGTGATGAAAAATCCGTGTATGGAAATAGATGACCCCACTTCTGAGATTCCTAGTAGCGGGAAGAACATTTTCCAGGTCCCTGATGCATCCTGCCAAGCAGCCAGATTCACACCCCGCAATCCCAGCACGCTCTTGTCCGTGGGACCTATTATCAAGGCCACAAGTTTCAGACTGAACTGACGAAACACTTAAATCTAACGTGCAATTTGTAAGAAATGCCCAAAGCAAAACAAATGAGACCCTCAAGGACAGAGGCCATCTTTGATTTAGTTCAAGGTTCCCAGCCCCTAGGCTCCTTGTCAGGCAAAGATTTCCAACAGGTGCTGCCTGAACAAACAGGCCTACGCAGTGGCCCTGTCGCAGCCAGGCTGGCTGACCTGGAGCTCACAGCACTCACACACTGGGCCCTGTCCGGCCCAAAGAAAGCAACTAGTTAATACCAGAAACTAAATTTGGTCCATCAAGGGAAAAACAAAAACCCAACCTAAATATGGGCAAAGGGTGTGAATGGAAGTTTCTCCAAAGAAGATGGAGGACAGGCCACATTTACGTACGGGAAGCACCAAGTGCTCCACGTCAGAAGCTATCAGGAAATGCAAACCCAAACAAAAAGATGCCACTGCCCACCTTACTGGGATGGCTCTGCTAGAATCAAAAAGACGGACAACACATGTTGGTGGGGGGTGAGGGTGTGGGGGATACGGAAATCTCACACATCGGCGGTTGGCACTGCAAAATGGGGCGGCCACCTTGGGCATCGGTCTGTTTCTCAAGCGGAGAAACATTGTAAGCCTATGTCCACGCAAAAAAAAACCCATACGTAAATGTGCACAGCAGTATTACCAGTAATAGCCAAAAAGGGAAAACCACCTGTCGACGCGAGGTGCACTGTCTCTGTACAATGGAATATTATTTGGCAGTAATGGGAAATGACATACTGATACACGCTGTTAAGAGGGATGACTGAAAACATTCTCCTAAGTGCAAGAAACCCGCCAGAAAAGACTCCATGGCGTACGATTCAATGTACACGAGAAGTCGAGAATAAGCAAATCTATAGAGACAGAAAGGGGATTCGCGGCTGCTCAGGACTGGAAAACAGAGTGAGACTGGAGGATGACAAGTGAGGGATGTGGGGCTGCTTTCTGTGGCAATGACAATGGTTTTGAGATTAATCATGGCGAGAGCTGCACAACTCCCTGAATGAACTAAAAGCCACTGAACTGTACACTTTAAAGGCACAGGTTGTATGGTATGTAAATTACATCTCAATAAAGCTGCTGAAAAATAACAGCGGGGCTAACACAATCTCCACAGGATTAATTTTCCCACATACCGACCGCGGGGCTCTGGAAACCCCAATGATCAATTCCTGAACTGTTTTCGGCCATTCTCCTTCTGTTCTCGGGCAGGCCGACCCCAGAGGGCAGGGGGTTAGATGGGAAAACACTCCAGGTCCCAATCGGGAGGTCCCTCGTTCCTCTGGGCTCAGGTGGGGGCGGGGGCGAGAACTTACAACTGCTCCTCCAGCGGCCAGGGGATCAGCTTGACAATGCAGTGTCCTTGAGACCAAGCGAACCAGGAACCGTCTGGGGAGAAGGCGACGCTCCAGGTCTCACAGCTCGACTTCCAATCAAACTGGTGGGGGCGCCCCGGCTTGAGCTCGGCCAGCAGCAGCGGTTCCTCTGAGACAGGAGACAGCATATGCTTCAAACAAACACCCTCACTAGCCCTAGCGGGGAAAGTGGGGAGCCAGGCTCCAGGCCACCTTGCTGACTCAGACCCAGGAAAGCCACTGTCTCCCCAAGGCGAGGGGTGATACTTTGGATTCCGGGAGGGAGTTGTCATTTAAATGACCCGCAGCAGTAACAGTAGCCACAGGCCGCATTCCAGCGCCATTACTCAACCCTGGCACTGGCCCCTGCTGGTTAACCATGACTCAGAGTAACCTTTGTGCGAGTGAACCCAGTGAATGGAGGCCTCATTTTCCTATGAATGCCTGAAGAGGAAGAAAGGAGAGCCGGACCAGGCTGGGACCGGGCTGGATGGCGCAGATTAGGAGGCCTTCCAGTGTATTTAAGGTCTCCTCAAAAAAACCTGCAAGAACGCACGACTGAAACTCAAAGGCTCCCCGTCGCTCACCAGCCTCCTCCCCATCAACAAGGCTAAAACGTTCAGCACTTGCCCTGCTTCCTGCCGCTCAGACCTCTGGATCTGGCCTCCGGTTTCCATCTCTGTTCTGGTTTAAGCCTCCATCCCAATCTTGCCCAGATCTTTTACGAGACTCCCCTGAGCTTCCCTGTCCCCAGGGAACCCTGCTGAAGCTGAAATACACATCACATTTCTCTCACATACATTCCAAGGCTCCCACCTGCGTACACATTAAGGGCTTCGAAGCCTGGGCCTCCGACCCCACAGTACGGACCCCGCCCCCTTCTCGTGACCTCTCTCCACCTGTGACCTCTCTCCACCCACCACACTCGGGCCACACGAGTCACCTGGCCAAGTCACCTGGCCGTGCCCCAAGCAGCTCGTTCGTGTTCACACCTGGACTTACAAGACTCCCAAGCACATATCCTGATCCTATCTCTGGCGAAGCGGAAATCAAGTCCCACCCTGCCTGCTTCATTCTCTCCAGCGGTTACGAGGTTCCTTCTGGCCCACTCTCCACCAGAGTTTAAGCACCCTGTTCAAACACTAAAATGATTTCATTTTCATTTCTCTCTGGGCCGAGCACTGTGCCTTGTGAAGAGCAGGTGCTGGATGGGTGCTGCTTTTGCCACCTGAAGGCCAATTCTAGTTCAAGTCTCTACTCCAGCGGAAGCTTTTCTCAATGGCTGATGAAGCTCATAGTTAAAGGCATTCACAGTTGATTTTTTGACCACTGACTATGATTATGATACATACTAATATAAAAACTGGCTTCCACTCTGAATAAGGTCACTTCCTGAAGTCTATGTTCCACTTCGGTAGTTTCAAGACCCTTTTATACCTGTTACCAGATAGATACTAATTTAAACAGCCCTATTTCACGTATTTTAGGACACACCTTTATATGTCTTCTCACCTTCTGACCTCGCCGAAATCTGGATGTGTCTAACGATTAATTTGTATGGTTATATAGGCAGTATTTTTTCTCAGTGATAAACAAGAACTGTGGTATCTTGGGTTTAATGAAACCGACGGTAAACATGCATATATAGTGAGATGCCTATCTGTATACGATATTTATATATGTCTATATATAATCTTTCCTGGTTATATGCGTTATAGAAGATGAGGGTATTACCTTGTTTTATAAAATAAACGTGTTGCTGAAGAGTCTGGCCTTAAATAGAATTTTAATCTATCAAGCCTTTGGGCTTTGCTATTTAAAGTTAAGTAAGTTTCTTTTGCAAAGAGAATATTCATTTCCTGAGGTTCTATGCAGAAAGTAGGTTTTAATACAGTAGGTCTGTCTAAACTGGCATTTGTATAGGCCCAGGTAATTCTCCTGAAACCTGTACATGTTTGTACATGGGATCTTTTCATTTATACAATTATTTGTCTATATGAACATACTCCTTTGGATGGGAGTATTTGCACAGTACGAAGTTACTTTGCATTTTAAATCCAAAACAGGTCTCTCAATGTTACCCAGCAACCCTGTGGTGTTGTCTTCATTCTCATTATTGCTAGATATTTTCCTGTAGGGACCTAGCCCTAACCTGCCAGTGCCTCCTTCAGGTAATCCAGTGGTTCTCACCAGAGTGTGTCCCCCTGGGGACAGGTGGCAATGTCTGGAGATATCTGCGGTTGTCATAACTGGGGGTGGTGCTACTGGTATCTAATGAAAAGAAGCCACGGATACTGCATCCCGCTGTGCACAGGACAGCCCCCCACAATGAAGGATTATCTTGCTCAAAATGTCAAGGCTGAGAAACTTGGATGTAGTCAAATATTAAATGACATCGACTGACCTGGAGGTACATTTTTATCTACCGGATGAAAAAGTCTTTATTCCACCCTGATAATATTCACACTTGGCTCACTTCCTCCACAACAGGCACATTATCTATCCTTTTGACACCATGGAGACTCTGCACAATATATAAAGGGGTCCTCCTTGATTTCTCTCTTTTCTTTACTTCCCAGACCAAATCCATTAACAAGTTCTATCAAGGCTGTTTCCAAAAGGCTTGGCAAACCTAACTTCTCTCCATCTCCATGGCTACTATTCTAATCTATGCAAACCATCTCAACATCGTCTCTCACTAAGCAGCCTTGCAACTGCTCTCCTAGCTTCCACTCTGCCCCCCATCCATTCTCGTCACCTCCTAGAGTGATCAGTTTCAACCACTTTTAGAATAAAATTCAAGCTCCTTACCATGCCCCCTGATGTCCTACATAACCTGGCCCCTGGCCTTCATCTCCCACCTGGGCTTATAACTCTCCCTTCCCTGCCCCTGGCTCTAGCCTTCACTCACCCCCTTGATTGTACTCAATTAGTTCTGACCTCAGGGCCTTTGCACCAGCTAGTCTCTTCACCTGGAATGCCCTTCCATGACTGGCAGCTTCTCTTCATTCAGTCTTGGCTCAAATAACAACTCCTTGGGTAGCCCTTCTCTGACCCCAAGACAATCTCCTTCACAACTCCTCCCATCATGTTCTTTACAGCACAATCACCATTATGATCAGCTGTCGGTCTCCCCCCAACCAGGACATCAACTCCACGGAAGCAGGGGACGTTGTATGTTTATTCTCAGTGCCTAGCAGAGTTCCTGGCAGAGAGCAGGCAGTCACTAAGTATTTGTTGAATAAATAAACATGGTACACCTCTTTAAATATAAACAAAATAAAGCCCCTTAAACTATTATGTTGCCTATGCCAAACATTTCACATGAAATGCTTCTTAAACATGAGCCATACCCAGATTTCACACTCTATTTCTGTGATTTGGAGATTTAATCTCCTGCTATTTCAGGCTCAGGAATCCAGGAGCTAAAAGAAGAAAAAACTCAGTGACTCCTGTCTCTTCATTTCTAGAACTAAGGAAATTCTAAAGCAGAGTCTGGGCCCATACTAAACTTGGCTGCTGGGGGGAAGAAGCCATAAGTGCAGAACTTAAAAAAAAAAAAAAAGAAAGAAAGAAAGAAAAGAAAAGAAAAAAGAAAAACCCCCAAATCAGAGCTGAGAGGATCCAGCTTTCACCTGGGATTGTACCTACTGTGGTCCTTCGTGGCGAAGAGGCCACGGATCAGGGTTTTCTACTTAAACATTGGGATGTACTTGGACGACCAGGCCGCATGGGAAGATATTTATTATCGGCTTCTTCTGTACAAGGAAAATCACCTGAACACAGAGATGGAAACAATGACTCTAGCCAGCAGGGAGTCTGGTGATTTGGCCCGCCTCACCACCTTGACATTGGCCTTTCCATCAGCCCAGAAAGCTGATGCCATCTTACCACTCAGGGCTCAGTGTCATGTCACCTTCTCAGAGACCTTCCTGGCCTCTCTGTCTGAAGTGGCTGGGTCACTTTCCTTTCCCTCCGTTCAATGTTCTTTACTCACTTGTCTTGATTGCTTACTTGCTTTTATACATTTACTGTCTAGCTCTTCCCCACCCACACCCCAAACCTGCCTCCCTACCCGCTTCAACTGAGCTGCACTGTCCAATACACCACCCACTAGCCACACTTGACCACTGACCATTTGCAATATGCCAAGTCCGAATTGAGATGGGCTGTTAAGTATGTAACACACTCCATATTTTGAACTTAGTACCAAAAAAATCTAAAATACATCAATAATTGTGATTACAGGTTGAAATGATAATAGTTTAGACATGTTGGATTGACAGATAAAATTTTAAAATTTGGTTTCACCTGTTTCATTTCTTTTAATGCAGCCACTAGACTATTTTAAGTTACAGCTGTTGCATTATATTTCTATTGGCCAGCAGTGGCCTAGAGGGTGCCTGGCACACAGTAGATATTCAATAAATATTTGTCGAAAGAATAAATGAATTCTAACCACTGCTCTGAAGATATCTACTGTTGTCCATTGTAATCCCATTACAATGGGCTTTATTCAGTTTCAAAAGAACGTAAAAGTCCTGGCCTTTTTTTTTTTTTACAGCAACTTGGCAGCTCTCGACAGCTCTGCCCACACCCCAAAACACAGTCGTCAATCATTAGGAAAAACTCAGAACTGGAAACAGATTCCAGCTAAAAAGGAAGGCTAGCTACAGATCGCTTTCAGTTTTAACTATAAGGAGTCAATGGAAACAACAGCGGAAGCTATAAAAAGATTCACATAAGATTCAGACAAACAGTAGGGGCCATTTAAAAAGTGGTAACCCACTCACTGAAAAGAAAGCCCTTATCTAGATGGGAAGCAGAGAGAGCTGCCTCTCCACCTTTTACTGAATGCCTGATTATGGCAAACAAAGAAATGTCATTTCCCAAATTAAAAAGTTACACCACCCCAGGGAATACCCTGATCTGAACCTACCCACCCACAATCCCCAACTCCATCAAACTAGCCAGGGAAAGGCAAACATCAACAATCCGAATCCTCCAGAGCAAGACCAAGCTTGCACTTCACTGGAAGAGTACCAAGAGGTTCTGGAACAATTCTGAACCCTAGGCCTTGACCCCTTTTTAGAATTTTCCCTAAAGAAACTGCCTTTAAGCACGGAGGTATATTCAAGAGTTGGAACCCCCAGAATAAATCCCAAGCCCACCCCAAATTTCTGTATAGGTAGGGTTTAGAGGCAAGGTGGCTGGAAAGGAGAAGACAGTCGGAGGGATAGTCTGGAGGTTTTGCCTTTGCCTAATAAGCACGCATGACAAGCACACTGAGCTTACATGTTCATTTGGGCTGACTCTCCAAGTATATCCGATATTCTCAGACTTCCACCCTGTTTTCTGATGACAGCTGTTAACAAGGATAGAGGCACGCACCTCACCCATCAATGTACCCTGAACTTACCCTATGAAACATGCCAGCACGGATCAGCATCCCCAGCCCCACCGCACCTCTACGAAGGAGTCTCCGCTGGGAGAGGCTCGCAAGAGATTTTTTTTTAACAGGGACCCAGACCCCATTCTTAGGAACAGGCAAGTTCGGGAAGCTCCCAACCACCCACTGGGGCACGTACTATTATTATCCCATTTTGCAGATATAAGACAGACTTGGGTTAAGTGGTCCATGCGCGATCACACCGCTTGTAAGGGGCAAACCTGAGGCCCACCCAGACCTGCAAGTGCGTCGCCTGGCACCTGGGCACCCGCCCCCCCGGGCTATCACCCCTTGAGGGCCTGGCGCACCCCCGCGTCCCCGCCCCCTCAGGCGTAGGCGTCGGGCCCCGGGAGCCCCCACTGTCCTGGGGGATGGGGATCCCCGGCATGCAGTGGCCCGTGCTCCCCCTGTCCTGTCGGCGGCGGACGGGAGACGTGGTGGCGGCCGCTGACAGCGAAAGTGAAACAAAGCTGGGCGCCGGGCGCGCCCCCCGCCGCCGGCCCCCGCGGACGGCCCAGGCCCCGCGCCC
>NC_048229.1:13867656-13974765 GCF_002007445.2 Ailuropoda melanoleuca
GGAGAAGCGGGGTGGAGGGGGAAACCGGGAGCGGATGGAACGCGGCTGGTGACAGCGGGGGATGGGGGTGGATGCAGGAGGTATAGGCAGAAAAGGGGGTGCGGTGGGGAGCGGGGCTGAGGGAGTCCGAGGGAGGGGAGCGGAGGGCGAGGAGAGAACTGGGGAAGATGAGGTGTGAAGAAAGCCGGAGGGGGATGGGAACCAGGTGAAGAAGAGCGGAGCGAATAGGACGGAGATTGTCGCTCAAGAACGAGGACCTGGACACACCAGGCATCAGGGGAACTGGGGACAAAAAGCGGCGGCCGAGGAGAGAATTGGGAGGAATGGGTCCGGGAAGCCTGGAGCCAGTGAGAAGGCGGGGGGAAAGGAACGAACGAGTCTGGAGAATAAAATGGGGGGCACTGAGGCCGGGAGCTCAGAGGTTAAATGGGAGCCCTGGTGGAGGAGCCCCGCTCAGGGGCTAGGAATGAAAGCGGAGGACCAGAGAAGGGGCAAGCCGCCGGTTTTTAAAAATGGGAACCAGAAAAAGACAAGCCCGGCGGAAAATGGAGGGTGAAAACGAGCATGTCAAGGTTAAAATGGGCGGTGAGAAAGGGTCAGCGGGCCAGACAAAAAAAAGGGGGGAATCCAAGAAGAGTGGGGGTCCAAATATGGACAAGCTGGGTAAACATGGGTGTGACCTAGGAGGACTGAAGGCCACGGAAAGAGGTGTTGGGGACACCAGGGAGAGAAGTGAAACAAGCAGGGGTATCGTGGGGGCTCAGACACCAGCTTGGATTAAACCCACACACATTCAAAGGGAGGGGCTGGGTGGAAAGGAACATGGGACACTGAGGTTAAGGTAGGAAGCATGGGTTTGGTTAGAAAGGAAGTAAGTTAAGGTGGAACCGCTGTGATAAAGAGCTGGGGAGCAAAGCTGGGGCAGCGAGGAGGGAGCCCGGAGCGAGCCTGGAGGGCAGTAAAGAAAGGGGTGGGAGGAGGAATGACCTAAAAGGGAGACTGACTTGAAGCTTCCTCTAAGAACTGCTATCTAGCCTGGGCCTAGAACAGCAAAGTGGGAGGTACCGTGAGACATTATGGGGGTTACAATTAGCTGAATCCAGTAAAGAATTCCCAAGGCCACCCACAACTACAGGACAGCTGATAAAATTCATCTTTTCAGACAGTCCAGCAAATCTATGTTCTCCCTGAAGACTGCCACCCTAGCCCTTTAATGTTAGAAAGCACGCAGTCTGACCAAAGAGGCATATACAGGGAGGAAAAACAATGGAAGAACAAATTTCTCAGATCAGGAAAGGTGCGGGTGGTGTCTCAGGAAGTGCAAGAGAGTATCCACAAAGAATAAAATGGCAATGAGAATGCTATCATTACTAACAAAGGGAAAAAACAAAGTAAAAAAAACTGGGGGAGGCAAACCCATTTCTCCAAATCTTTCAGTTTACTAATGAAGTCTAAATCAAGATCATCATTTATTTAAAAATAACTTTATTCCATAATCTTTTTTTAAAAAATCCATATTATAACCTCAGAATAAATTTCTCTTACCCCCCCTCCCCACCCCGCCGCACACCAAATATTAAAATGTAAATAATGCAGAGGGATCTGCTAATTTTTCTTTGCAGCAGTTCCTGGTCAGCCCCACAGTGAGAATTACCAGTTGGCACTTAACTGCATCACAATCAGTTTTACCTGGCAAGGATGATCTGCCAGGTTTCAGTGCTTCTTCCATCGTGGGTTGTCTGCAGTTATAGGGTCTATGTGTGCTTGTGAGAATTAGAACTAATACCAAAGCCACAGGATTGCCCGAGCTCTTTCCCAATATACCCTTCTGAAATGTCAGTTGTGAGAGCGGTTAAGTATTTATCTTCCTGGTTCCGATAAGTAGATCTTGGAGTTCAGAATACCTTCTGATAAGATTGTGTAACAGCACAATGTAACGACTTGGACTTTGCCACACGGAGTTTGTAACCCACTGTCATCATGCTTGTAGTTTGAGGGATGAGTCATCTTAAAATAAAAGAAAGCCCTAATTCGTTAACAATCCTTAAAACTCAAAGACTGCCAGTACCTGCGCTCTTAACTGACCCAGCTGTATCAATGTGCACACAGGGCTCAGGTATGAGTGACAGAAATCGTGGCTCAGCTCATCTAGGGTGTATAGTGTTTGGCAACAAGACCTTGAAGCCCCCAGTTGCTAGTGGAAAAACCCTGCCCCAAAGATATCCCATCATCAGGTGTGTGTGCAAGAGAAGTTCCTGAAAGCATCTCAGTGATCTTGCAAATCATTCTCTGCGTTCCTAGCTAGGGATTTTTTTTTTCCGTTTCTTTTCTTTTTTAAAAAATATGGTTGCCTCTGCAGAGTGAACTCTCAAAAGTCAGGAATTTAATCATGGAAGATTCTAAAGGGAGATGGATTCAGAGTTCAGTGACTTTAGAAGCAACTCAAGTCTCCTGTTCTGGAACACTCACTTGGACTGGCCAGAGTACTAAGTACGGGAAGTCCGGGGCAGCAACAGCCCGGGCATATTAGAACCGCAGTTTGTACCTATTCCTGAGGGGTGGAAACTGCAGCCAGCTCCTGCAATCCACAGGGCTCTGAGCTGGGGACTGGGCTCACTCCTAGTGATTTGCTCAGTTTAGTCTTTTTGTCCAAGGAAACAGACCCCTCCCCATCACACCTGCAGGGAAATGCTGCAGATAACCAGCTTCTCATCTTACTGGAGTCCCAGACCCTGTTATTTGGAGGAAGGAAACTCTCCCTTAGGCCCTAGCTCTTGCCCATTAAGTGGGACATGAACATTAAAGAGTGCAAACTCAAGTCAGATTTTCATGTTTAGCACACATCTTTTGCACCCTTATTAGGTCTCTGACATGTAAGAGATTTGGACAAAATCAGAGACGAACAGTCTCTGACTGTACAGGGATCTGGAAACAGCAGCTTAAACTCATCAGTTGTTACTTCATTCAAAACTTTGCATTACTGATCAATGCATCCTCATACTCTCCTTAAGAAGTCGGAAGGAAACAAGTTTTCCCATCCCCATTTCTAAGATCGAGAAACTGAGGCCAGATGAACTAGTCTGCCCTAGGGGTACTTATTACCAGATACTCCATTGCAAAATATTTCTCCTGTCTTCTTTCAAAGCCACAGGAGAAAGCGGAGAATGGGAAAATCTGCAAGCTACTAGGGTATCACCTAAGAGGCTTTTGTATGCATATGAAGATCTACAAAATGAGAGGTTCTAATGAAAGGCACTTCCTCTTAGGGGCCCCTACCTCTTTTGAAAAGAATTACACCTCCAGGGAAGCAAATACCATCAGAAGAGCTCTGATAATGCTCTCCTCTGAAACCATTCTAGGAAGAAAGAGAGGCCCAGGCAGCAGCTTGTAACTTACAGTGGACATAGTTTCTTCTGCTCGGGAGGGCAGAGGAGAGGAGAGGAACATCTGCTGAATACCTGCTGGGCACTTTCACATCCACAAGTACCTCATCTCCTCCCCACCACACCCTGTAAGGCAGGTAGGATTTCACCCATGTTACAGATGAGGAAACTGAGGCCCGGGAGAGGGAAAGCAACGTGCCCAAGCCCGGGAAACCAGTAAGGAGCAGGGCCCACATTCAAGCCTACATGTTTGCAACTCCAATATGGGAGCCAAACTGCCTCCAACTGACTCGCATCAATAGTGGACACATCCTCACCTTTTCCAGGGAGGTGACTTCAGCCTGGTTTTCCAGCTTAGCTGGGCAGTGATAAAGGATGTGTCCCTATCACCCCACACTATTCCCTTATGTGTTGGGGCAAGCTGGTCACGGACCTCTAATAGTGCACTGAGAGCACTGAGCACGGAGGCCAGGTGCCGCCCCCACTCCTGTCCCCTCCAAATCAGCATCAGTCAACATGGATAAAGCTGGAAGTCACAGTGAAGGGTGCACCTCGGATGCCAAAGGCACCTTTTCTCCCCATGTGCTGCCCATTCCCAACACATTTTAACATCAATGAGAAAACTTAACAGCAAATCAAACCAATTTAGGAAAAAAAAAAATGGAAGGAAATCTGTGTGTTTTTCTTTTTTGCTGAGTGTCCCAAACCATTTTCAGCCCTCAGGCAGGGGTGCAAGTCAAGTCAAAGCAGAATGAAAAGCTCATCTTCAATGTAGCTTTTCAAGCTTTAAGACGGGATAATGGAGGACAGTTCTCTTTCTTCAAACTGGCCTGTCTTCTTCTTGAAGGATGTCACTCTGCTCCTCACTGCTGTCGTCTGGACAGGAGGCAAAAGCAGATCCAAGTCTGAGTGAGCTCAACAAGAGGTCACTCCATCTCCACCATCCATTTGCAATCACTGCACTTTCTAGTCCTCTCCTGGTGAGGCTCAGAACTAGAATTCATGGGGAAGAGGGTGGGGCAGGGTGTGTGTTCCCCTTTTCTCCTGTTCTTTTCACTCAAGATCCTCTAGACGTGCCTGGAACCGTCTACCCTGCATCAACTGGTTCGTGCCATTCCCCTCACCTGGAATACTCTCTCCTTTCTGCTTCTTCAAACTCAACTGTCCTGAAAGACTTGCCTCAGATCCTCCTCTGCCCTGAAGCGTCTCCCAACCAGTGCATCCCTCAAGGCACTCACCTCTCTCTAGGGTGATTTTTAAGTCTATCCTTCATCTGGCAATAATCAAATTCCTCCTTGGGACAGAGCTCCTCTACTGCTCTTTCAACAGTGATGGTTAAATCTTGCTTCTGTTTTAAGCTTCCCCGAATTTTCCTCGGTACACTCTGACTGGTCTTGTAAAGCTCCCTGCCCACAGTCACGATCGGTCTTTTTTTTAATTCCCCCAACAATGCCACTATCGCACCTTTCCCAGAGTAGGTCCTTGATAAACATCTGTCGGTTTAATTGTGGTGTCGGGAGTTGACAGTAGATCCTACACTAAACTTTAACTACCTTCCCCACCCTTTGAAAACACGAGACTCACGTCTTCGAGATTCTTACTGGGAATCCCACTGCAGCCTAGCAGAGCCCTTTGAAGGAAAAAGAGCTCACCTGGCAGAGCTTGGAGTCCATTGCCCATCCAGTCGACATTCCCATTCACCAGGGCAGTCACTCTGTGAACGCGGCCATGCTTACAGATTTCTTCTGCTGACTCCTCCCTCTCGTTTGCTTCTTCCTCCTCTTCTTCCTCTTCAGCATCTTCCTCCTCTACCCCTTCTTCCTCTTCTGAATCCACCAAAACCATGACATCACCCATGTCTTGTCCCCTAATTTCCAAAGGGGGAGAAATACTCAAGTCAGCCCTCGCTGAATAGAAAACACTAGATTTATGACAACCTCCTTTGTAACATGGAAAATTCTTTGTGCGTTCACCTCGGTAAAGAGAGCACCGTGTGATTGTAATCTCTCAAGGAGATGCTGCCAGAGTCCTACGGACAATCACGAACTTCCCTGGGTGGGTTTTATTACTTCCCCCAATCTTTGGGGTAGGTGACTCTTTGTCCCAGGAACCTACCACTTTAGCTCCCCTCGTATCACGTACACGAATGCTACGTTCCTTTCCTGAAATGCCCTTTATTTCTGTTCTTCTTACTGAAATTTCACCTCCTACTCATTATTCAAGGCCCAGGTACAGGCCTCTTCCTCCCCACAAGCGCTGAACCGTGATTGCACTTGGAGTCCATGCCCAGCAGTTTAGCATTTAACTCTCCAGTTCATTGCTGGCTCTGCCTACTCAGCCAGCCTGTACATTTCTTACACATGCCATGGGCCAGTCACAGTGCTAGGAACATGACATTTTCGTATAATCTTCAGAGTTTCCTTCTGGAAAACCGATGAGGAAACAGAGGCTCAGAGAGGGTCAGGGATTTTCGAGGAGCACCTGGCTCAGGAATGGCAGAAGTTTGATCTGAACCCAGGTCCGCTAGTTCCAAAGCTATTTTTCCACTATGCTTGCTGCCTCCTTCTGTGAGAACTAAGCCTGGGGAATGAAACACTCACTGGGAAGATGGCCTTCAAACACGGAGCAGTAAAAGTAACATTCTCCCATGAAAGATCATCCCAGAACAGTAATATCCCTTCATAAACTGGTTGAGAGGGACAAAGAGAAGAGTTCTTTGCTGCAACCCAGAGTCTACTTAGGAAATGAAATACACAAGTCCCATTTAGTTACCTTGCCCCTACTGAGGTTTCCTTAGTTTTCTTTTTTAAGTATTTTTTTTAAAGATTTTATTTATTTATTTTAAAGACAGAGAGTGAGTGAGCACAGGGAGGAGGTGAGGGAGAGGGACAAGCAGACTGCATGCTGAGAGCACAGAGCCCGACTTGGGGCTGGACTTCATGACCCTGAGATCATGACCTGAGCCAAAAATCAAGAGTCAGACCACGCTTAACCACTTAACCGACTGAGCCTCCCAGGCATCCCCTGATATTTCCTTTTGGGAGGGGCTTCTGGGCATGCTCAGACTAGTCTTCCAAAACATGCTGTAAGACTATGACTTATTCTTCCTTTTAGCTCTTTTTAGAAAATTAAATAAAATAAATGCACAAGTGGCTGGGCTCATTGCACACACACCGTCTTTATGCTTCCATGAGAGCCCAGCGATGTGCCCCACCCTGAGGTCTGGCATTATAAAACCAGCATAGACTTTGGAATCAGTCAGACCTGGATCTGAACGCAGATGCCGCCATTCATTTCCTGGATGAGCTTTGCAGAAATTACTTCACTTCCCTGAGCGTCCATCTCCTTATCTGGAAAATGGAGGGGCCACCACCAGCCTGAAGAGTTTATGAAAGAGTTTCTAATAATGCCTAACGAAGCCCCTCCCCCAGTGTCTGGCACATGGTGGGTCCTCCACTGTGGCCACTACTATTGCTTTTAACAAAAGAAAACAAAAACAGCAGGGAAGACAGACCATGGAAATGGGTTTTCGACTTGATTCTAGGAACACTCACCTGAAAGTGTTTCCTACTGAAGGGAGAAAGGAAAAAAAATTAATATCCAATAACATCCACTTCAGCCTCACAAAAGTTTTTAATCTAACATTTACGAAAGAACGGAGAAATGAGAAGACTGACCCAACGTGACAGGTGACAGGGTGTTCAGGAATGGCACTTAAGTGATTCATTATTGCACATCCGGACCCAGTCAAGAAGCCTATAGAATGGGACCTCAGGTAGGAGCACAACAGGGGCCTCCTTCCCCCACCCACACCTTTTCAAGAAGCCTCAAAGGTAAACAAAGGAACCCAGGAAATCCTTACCTTTCCAGCAGAACACAGGGCTGTAATACAACATAAGCCCTGAGATAATGGCCAGTCCCAGCAGCAGGAGGCTCACGATGGTTCCCACAATTCCCCCGATATTTAAAGGTTCTGCAAAGACAAATTACGCTATTGATTCCTCCATCTGATACACGTGCTGGTCAAAGAGCAACAGCTCCCTTCCTCTGCCTGGGTCTTAGTCTTGTTTTGGTTCCATGATCTTCGGCAAGGCACGTGACCTCTCCATAAAGCAAGATAAATATTCCATTTCCCTACCTCAGACAGTTTGTGGAAAGCACACGAAGCATGTGACGCAAAGGAAGACTGGAAAGTTAAAATCTCCAGACATCAAGACTGTTTATAAGGCCAGAGAAATGAAGAGGGTGAGCTCTTGGTGCTATGATAAACAGTGATGAATGGAACACAATAGAGAATCCAAGAACAGACCACACATAAAAGAAAATTTGATATACGACAGATTAGTGAGTAAAAGAGGAATTATTCAAGAATGGTGCTGGAACCAATGCCTATCCAAATTTGGGCGAGGGAGAAACTTGATCCCCACACCTCACACCATTCACGAAAATTCATTCTAGATTAAAGATATAACTGTGAAAGGCAAAACGTTAAAACTTTTTAGAAGAAAGTATAGGATAGTATCTTTGTGGCCATGGGGGAGATAAGATTTTTTGAGATGTAAAAATTGCTAAGGATATAAGATTCATGAAATTAACTACATGAAAGTAAGAATGCCTGCTAATCTTGGGGCGCCTGGGTGGCACAGCGGTTAAGCGTCTGCCTTCGGCTCAGGGCATGATCCCAGCGTCATGGGATCGAGCCCCACATCAGGCTCCTCTGCTATGGGCCTGCTTCTTCCTCTCCCACTCCCCCTGCTTGTGCTCCCCCTCTCGCTGGCTGTCTCTATCTCTGTCAAATAAATAAATAAAATCTTTAAAAAAAAAAAATGCCTACTAATCAAAGAATACCAGAAAGAAAGCAAAAAAAAAAACAAAACACTAAACTAAAAAGAGATATTTGTAACATGTAAAACGAACAAGGAATTAGTATACAGAATTTCTAAAGAACTCCTACATATCTACAAGAAAGGGGAAAATGTCAAAAGGAGAAACACGAATGGCAAATAAACATAGGAAATAATGCTTAATCTTCTTAGTAACCACAGAAGGGCCAATAAGAATAGCAGTAAGATTCCATTTTACACATACTCGATGGGCAAAAATCACAAAGCCTAAAAGCAAAAATGTGGAACAACTTCAGTACAGCTGTTGTGAACAGAAAATTGGTATGACCACTTTGAAAATAATTTGCTATTATCCCAGAAAGATACAAATGTGCATACCCTTCCTTTCTATTCCTTCTACACATATCCTAGAGAAATATTTGCCTGGGGACCTGCTATGTTTGTGTACAGAAGGAGCTGGGTAAAAGATTTTTCATGGCAACACTTTTGTTCATCACAACAACAACAAAATCAGAAACAATACAAAGGTCCATCAGCAGGAAAATTAGTAACTTAGTTGTGGAACCATGACACAGTAGAAAATCCTACAGCAGTGAAGAGGTACAAAGTATAATTACACACATTGGCATGAATAAACCCTAGGAACAAAATGTGGAGTGGGAACAGCCAAGCATTTCACTGTGTAACAAAATCTTTTTTGAATAATTCAGGATAGTGCTTACCTTTTTCAGGACCAGGATGAGACTGGAAAGGGGTCTAGCAGTAGGGTTGCCCGAAAAAAATACAGCATGCTCATTTAATTTGGATTTCAGATAAACAATGAGTCCTGTTTTAGAATAAGTATGTCCCATGGAAAATATGGGACATACTTATACTAAAAAAATGCCTTGTTTTTCTGAAATGCAAATTCAGGTGGGCATCCTGTTTTTTTAGCTTTGCTGTCATTTTCTAAATCTAGCCACACTACCTACAAATAACTTCAGCATTGTAGGCACCGCTCTGTATCCTAAGCGGGATGGTAGGTTCTCAGGTGTTTTGTTATTGTACTTCACAATTTGCATTTTTTATATTCTTAAAATATATATTTTTATACTTATAACATATATATTCTTTGGGAAGTAGTAAGTTATTATTTTTTTAAGTTTTATTACTTTTTTAGTAATCTCTATACCTGATGTGGGGTTCCGACACGCCACCCTGGGATCCAGAGTTGCATTCTCTTCCGACGGAGCCAGCTAGGCACCCCAACATAAAATTTTTTTTTACCGCTGTGCAATGTGAGAGATTTAGGGCTGGATAATAATTTTTCCACCTTGTCAAGTCATAGTCAAGCAGATACGCCTTCTCCCTGATGGCAGTGACCCGCATATAGGGAAGAACCAAATTGTCCCCATGCTGCTGCCTGGTCCTCGGAAGCTCTCAACCAACCCCCTTTGGGGCCCCTTCCCTCACTCACCTTTCACACTCAGCCAGATGTCCACCTCCCGCACCCCCACAGGGTTCTCAGCCCGACAGACGTAGTAGCCCTCATCCAGGGCCTGGGAGCAGTTGCAGATGGTGAGAGTGGAGCTCTGGCCGTTCTGCGTGATGAGATAGCGGCCATTGGGCCGGATGACCACCTCAGGCTGGGTGAGGTTCCTCAGCCACAGGACCTTGGCAGGGGGGTAGGCCCCAGACACTTGGCAGGTGAGCGTCACATTGCCCCCCACGAAGCAAGTCTTCATGGGCTCAGAGAGAAGGGAGGGGCGCCCTGGTGATCAGACAGTAAAGAAAGACAAATGTTCAGGGAGATTCAAGCCGTGGCCTGAGATTTTCAAGAATGTTACTACCTTCCTGATGAAGGAACTCCAGGAATTTCTGTCCTGCCCTTGGTCTCAGGTAATAATAAAAGCTAACATTTATTGAGCACTACTATGGGCTAGGCACCGTTCAACTTATTAACCCTAGTTTGCAGATGAGGAAACTAAGACCCAGAGAAAGTTAAGTTACTTGCTCAAAGTCACACCATTAAATCAGCGGTGCACCTAAGATTTTGGCGAGACCAACTGTCCTAGTTTGCCAAAGCCTAAGGTGGTTCCTGGGACATGGAGCTTTCAGTGAGAAACTGGGAAAGCCTTAGGCAAACCAGGATGAATTGGTTACTCTTTTCTTTTTTTTAAAGATTTTATTTATTGGGCACCTGGGTGGCTCAGTTGGTTAAGTGACTGCCTTCGGCTCAGGTCATGATCCTGGAGTCCCAGGATTGAGACCCACATCAGGCTCCCTGCTCAGTGGGGAGTCTGCATCTCTCTTAAAAAAAAGATTTTATTTGTTTATTTGAGAGAGAGAGAGAGAGAGAGAGAGGGAGGGAGAGAGCGTGTAGAGAAGGGGGCAGAGGGAGGAAAGAGAGAATCCCAAGCAGACTCCCGGCTGAGCACGGAGCCAGTCACAAGGGTCAATCTCAACCCTGAGATCATGACCTGAGCCGAAATCAAGAGTCGGATGCTCAACTGACTGAGCCACCCAGGCGCCCAGAGCTGGTTACTCCTGTAAGCCCAAACTGCCAGGCTTTTGTAGCCCACAACCCTCTTGTCTATGCTCTAGGCTTCCATGCATCATAGCCACACTGCTCATACAAAAAAGGGGTGAACAGCCTGCCAAGAGTGCCCGAGGGGACAATAAAGCAGCTGTATTCATTTCCTATTGCTGTTGTAACAAACTGAGTGGTTTAAAACAACACAAATTTATTCTTTCCTAGTTCTTGAGGTCAGAAGGTGGAAATGATCTTATGGGGCTGGAATCAAGGTGTTGGCAGAGCTCATTCCTTCTGGAGGCTCCGGCAGGGGTCGGGGGGTGGGGGTCCATTTCCTTGCTCTCAGCTTTCTGAAGCCACCCGCATTCCCTGGCTTCTGGCCCCTCCTTGCATCACTATAACCTCTGACATCTGTCATTACGTCTCCTGCTACGGAGTCCGACCCTCCTGCCTCCCTTTTAGAAGGACCCTTGTGATGACATGGGGCCCACCCCAATAATCCAGGATCATCTCCCCATTCCGAGATCTTAATCCCAGCTGCAAAGTCTCTTTTGCCACAGAAGTAAAGTCACAGGGATTAGACACGGACATCTTCGTGGCGGGGGGGGCATTAGTCTATCACGGGTCTGTCCTAGACAGTTCACAATGCAGCGTCTCCATGGCCTTGGGGTCTGATCTGTGTGGGACATAGGGAACTGTAAGGTCTCCCCTAGCAATCCATTTATTTTCTTTGTGGCAGAAGACTTTTCCCAAAACATATGCCTTCCTGGGAAGGGTCGCAAATTCATTGTGGGTGATATGTTAAGCCCATATTTTCAGCAGCTGAAGGATAGAGTGGCATGTTGGGTTCCTGCCCAGGAGAGCGAAACCCCACGCTTCCCAGCCGCAGTTGTTCCAGGAGGGAATCTAGGGTTTCACTGCTGGCGCCCTGGGAAGAGGGAAGGGGGAGATGTATGTGGGGGACGGGGGGGAGGGTGGCGAGGTGGGAATGTAGAACGGACCAAAGCCTCTCCCTCTAAATCAGGTCAGCAAAGGCAAAACCCCAAACCCACTTTTGCTCAAGAAACTCATGCGTTACACCCCTTTGTGGATCAACTGTCTGGTCCCTTACCCCCGTTCCTAAATCACACCTTCCCCTCTCTGGTGAACTCCTATCTTCTTTGAGGTCACCAAGCCAGCAATACTGACAAGCCTCATCAGTCTGATGGAATTCAGGGGACCCCAAACCAAAGCTTGAGAAATGGCCTCCTCATCCTGTATAAAGAGCAAAACGAACTCTTCCTGGTACCCAACTCACCCCGCAAACCAAGGTCATGTACATTAATGTGCTTTTGCCAAACATGGCCATTACCCCTCAAAAAGTGGAGTCACCCCAACAGCTGGTGTGGCGCCTATAAATTCAGAGTTTCTTTCACTTAAGAGGGTGCTGTGTGCAGGGGTGGGGTCAGGGGTGGAGGTAGGGGCGGGGATGCAGGGCCCTCAGAGGTCTGTAAGAGATGGACACCACACCAGGCCTTTGCACAAGGGGCTGCTTAGTGCTTCAGCCTCTCACCGTTTGAGTGGTCTTCTCCCGTGTAGGGCCTACAAGCAATTTAAAGAGAGAGGTGGGCAGCCCGAGTCAGGACAGGGGTGATGGTAAGTACGACATGGTGAATGTGCTAAAAGCCACCATACAACACACTTTGACACAGTGAAGTTCATGTTACGTGAGTCATATCTCATTAAAAATAAAACCGCAGATTACCAGTTGGGCTGGATTTAGCCCATGGCCATGGTGTGCCAAGCCCTGTTGTAATGCAGAAAGTGAGTCTCGGTCCCTTCTGTCACGCAAGGCCAGCCAGGTCCCAGACACAGATGAGACACTGTCACATTTGCTGAATGAGTCAGTGGGGAAGGGACAGCCATGTGAATGCCACTTGCCTGGGAAAATAAGCACCTCCTGGAATAGCAAGGCTCACTTCTCAGCAGGCTAGCACTCCACGGCTCCCCCCTCTGAGGATTATCCTGAAAGGCCATGAGGAAAATCCTCACCAACAAAACCCAACACTCTCTGCTCCTTGCTTACTGTTGTATTAGATTCCCGGGGCCGCTGTCACCAGGTACCACAAACCGGGTAGCCTAAAGCAACAGAAATCCATTCTCTCACAGCTCAGAAACTCAGAAGTCCGAAGTTAAGGTGTCAGCAGGCTTGACTCCTTTGGAGGCTCCTGAGGGAGAAACCATCCCATGCCTCTGTCTTAGCTTCTGGGGGTCGCCAGCAATCGTGGCCATTCTGGGCTTATAGCTGCATCACTACAATCCCCACCTCCATTATCATGTGGCATTCTCCCCGTGTGTCTGTGTCCAAATGGCCCTCGTCTTGTAAGGATAGCAGTCACGGGAACAGAGCCCACCCTAACCCAGTACGGCCTCAACCTAACCTCATCACATCGGCAAATATGGCCATGTCTACAGGTACCCAGGATTAGGACTGGAACAGATCATTTTTTGGGAGACACAATTCAACCCGCAACAGCCATCTAGCCTCATGGGTACCTCAGGGACAACACTCTGGCTACACTGGCCTTCTCTCAGTTCCTCAAATGCCAGGTACGTTTCCACTTCAGGGCCTCAGCATTTGCTATTTCCTCTGCCAGGAATACTCAGCCCACCTGGCCAGCTCCTTCTCATCCTTCAGATCTCTGCTCAAAATGCTACCGCCACAAGGAGACCTCCCTACTCCCTAGGAAGAGTGGCCCTCTTCCTATAGGAGACTCCTTCACACACCCCTTTGTATACTCCTCACAAGTATTATCACTACCTGAACCTACCTTACTTGTGTTTGGACTTTCTGTCTTCCTCTCACCCCCATCCCCACACAGAAGAATTTGAGCTCTATGAAAGAGGAATGGTCATGGTTTCAAAAACACATCCAGGAATCATGTGACACTCTTCCCTTCAAAAAGTGGAGCCCAATTCCACCCACTCCCCTTGAAAGTGGAGCCAGACTGAGTGACTCACTTCTAATGAACAGAAGAGGCAGTCAGGATGCCATGTGACTTCTGAGGCTAGGTAGTTCAGAGAAAGGAGAGCGTCGGCCTGGCTTGCTCCCTCTTGCATCACTTGCTCTGGGGAAAGCCAGTGCCATGTTGTAAAGACAGTCAAGGGGCCCTGTGGAGAAGCCCATGTGGAGAGGAAGCAACCTGCCAGGCGTGTGCGTGAGCGCCTTGGAAGTCGATCATGCAGACAATTTCAACCCTCCCAACTAGGTGTTGCAGCTGAGACCCAGGAATCATGGAGCCAAGACAAACCCACTGTGCCCTGTCTGAATTCCTGGCCCACAGAAATCGTAAGACAAATAACTGATGTGTTGTTTTAAGTCATTAAGTCTGGGGGTGTTTGTTATATAGCAGGAGATGGCTAATAAATGAACCACACCCGTCTTGTTCACTGCTCCATCTCCAATACCTAGGAACAGTACCTGGCCTATAGCAGGTGCTTAATTAGTATCTGTCAAGTGGAAAACAGCTTGGATGAGAACCAAGAAGCCTGGTTAAGCATCTTTAAAGTTTGAAAGGAAGAAAACATAAAGCAAAAGAAAAGAAGAAACAATTCAGTTCACTGCAACATCTTAGGATTTCTTTCCCAGACCTTGCGGCTGGTTCTCTCAGAATACAGATGGGTGGACCCCAACCCGGGACAAGGCAAGCCAGACTCACTGATCTGTACCACACAGCTGGCTCCCAACTCCGGCCCCACTATGTGGCTCCCAACACACTTGAACTTCTTGCCATCTGACAGCTGGGACTGGTTCAGCAACTCCACCCCCGGCTTTGACGTCCCCACGACCACACCTCCTGGCTCTTCTATCCAAAGGAAGTCCGGGTCTGGGTATCCCCCGTCCCAGCGACAGGTGAGCTGCAGCGTGAGCGATCCTTGTGACATCTCTGCTTGGCACTGAGGGGCTGATGGAGGGGGGACTGCAAAACACCAGAGGATGTGGGCTTAGTCACAGACTCTGAGAGCACCGTTGGGCTGGCTCTAAGGATTACAGAACCGGGGTATCAGAGAAACGTCACGCCCAGGTAGCATCCTTGAAATAGCTCCTTGACACGAATTAGTGTGTGACAAAAGACAGATTTCCTTTGCTGAGTATTAAATCTCCAAGGCTGTGGGCCTCATTCGTCTTTGCATTTCTCACTAGCCACAGTGGCCTTTAAATGTGGCTCTTTAGGGGCACCTGGGTGGCACAGCGGTTAAACGTCTGCCTTTGGCTCAGGGTGTGATCCCGGCGTTGTGGGATCGAGCCCCACGTCAGGCTCTTCCATTGTGAGCCTGCTTCTTCCTCTCCCGCTCCCTCTGCTTGTGTTCCCTCTCTCGCTGGCTGTCTCTCTCTCTGTCAAATAAATAAAATCTTTAAAAAAAAATGTGGCCCTTTAAATTTGTATTAATTACATTACAAATTTAGTTCTTCCGTCTCACCACCCACATTTCAAGGGCGCGGGAACCATATGTGGTGGGTGGCTATTGTACTGGACCACACAGAATAGAACATTTCCATCATCATAGAAAGTTCTACTGGGCAGTGCTGGTCCCCAGGGGCAGGTACAGGTGGGATTCACCCCCACCCGTATACATTAGATAATGTATACAATATATGTATATAATATATATTTTATATATGTATGTTTTACATATATTATACATCTATACACATATGAATTACATTGTGTATACATTATGTATGTTTATGTATATTGTATATGTATAGACATATATATATGTATATTGTATTAGGTATTATATATGTATGTTATCATGTTTTATATACTTTATACAATATACATAAATAGAAGTAAGTATGGATCTTACATGGATGGGGAGATACATGTCATCAACAAGATAAATTACTGATAATACACCAAAATGATGGTTAGAATATTCTTTTCTTCTTTACGCTCATCTGTTTCCTCTGAGAAGCACCTATGACTTCATAAACAATCAATGTCATTTATGACAGAGAACATAGAGACTTATAAAGGCTCTAAATAACATATGAATTAAGAAAGATGTTATTATCCTGTCCACTAATTTGTTGTTCTGATGCTCCCTTTCATTAGCATGGATTATGAGCACACTCGGCATGTCTGCGGTGGTTTTCGTCCAAGGAACCTGCTGTGTTCTCAGCCCCAGAGTAAAGGCTCGTGAACTGCTGGTTCTAATAGTGCGAGAGGGCCCGAGTGCACAGATAGAACGAGGATGGCTGAACGGATGAACAAACTGGGGTCCTTCCCTACAATGAAATATTAACTCGGTCACAGAAAGGAATGAAGCGCTGGCACCTGCTACAACATAGGTGAACTTCGAAAACCTGATGCTCCGTGAAAGAAGCCGGTCACACAAGCCACGTGTTTTATGAGTCCCTGGACATGACACATCCAGAACAGACAAATGCAGACAGACAGAACACAGACTGGTGGTTGCCAGGGAGCGACCAAGAGAGGAGGGAGCAACTGCTCAGGGGTGATGGGATTTCATCTGGGGTGATGAGAATGTTCTGGAACTAGACAGAGGTGGTGGTCACACAACACTGTGAACGTACTAAATGCCACTGAGTCGTGTGTTTTAAAACGGTTGTTCTGTACTTTCACCTCAATTAAAAAAAAAAAAAAAAACAAGCATGAAGCTTGGCGTTAATTTCCTTCTCTGGCTCACAGGGACTCTCCTGTAACCCTACTTAGCAGCAAGCTTCTAGAAGCGACTCCCTCTCTTGACACATGGCCCTGGGTGTGTACGTGTGTGCTGAGGGAGCTGCAGAAGCACGTTAGGACCCGTGCAGCAGGCATGCCTTTGTAGACAAAAGGAAGAGGCACAAACATGCACTTCACAAAGGGTCAACGTGAGGACGTGGAGGAGGGGGAGGGGAGCGCTTCTTACGCACAGTAGACCAGGAGCTCGGTGGTCACCTTTCGCTGTCTCCCACTGCGCAGATTCGTGGCCAAACAGGTGTAGTTTCCTTGGAGGTTTTGTGACATCAGCAGCAGAGTGAAACTGCTGACCGTCAGGTTGTTTCCAAAGGGCTCGGTGCTGGATTCTGGGGCCTGAAACTGCCATTCAACCATTGGTGGAGGCCAGGAGCTACTGTTGCAGCTGAAGTCCACCTGGGAGCCCTTGGCTGCATAGACGGTGCCATTGGGGAGCCTGCCGGTGCTGGAGATATTGACCTCAACCTCATAGGGGCCGCCTGGGAATGACAGGGGGAATGCAGAAAGCATTAATTACTTAAGAGTTAACTTGAGCTCCTTACCAGATCTAACAGACACAGAAATGATCAGGGAGCAGTCAATGAGGATGACAATATCTATCAGATACTTATTATGTGATAAATGCTATGCTAAGTATCCTTATGCATTCTAATCCTGAGATAAATGTAGACTTATTGGGGGTAGGGGGCTCGCTCCTTGTAGAAAAGAAGGGAAAAATGCAAATGGCTCCTTTTCAGAAACACTGGTGAGTGGATTGGCTGTTCACTAACAGTGAACATAGCAGGCCTGCTTGCAAGGTTGGCCTTGGCTGGTGCCCGCAATGTGGATTTCAGGAGGGTGTCTGCCATTCCCAGAACTGATGAGAGTGAGGCTCACTGGGCCTGAACCATTTGCACAGTTGGTTTAAGCTGAACACCTGCTTCCCCTCTGGGAGTCTGGAATTTTGCTATGTGCTAGGCAGAGGGTGCCTATGTGACTAGCCCCCAGTGAAAATCCAGGGTGCTGGGTGTCTAAGGGGCTTCCCTGGGAGACATTTCACACATGTTGCCATAACTTGTTCCTGGAGGAATTAAGTGTGTCCCATGTGATGCCCCTGGGAAAGGACTTTTGGAGGCTAGCTCCTGGTTTTCCTCAGACTTAATCCCATGTGCCTTTTCCCTTTGCTGATTTTGCTTTGTAGCCTCTAGTTGTAATAAATCAAATTACATGCTGAGTTCTAGGACTTCTCCTAAAGAATCACTGAGCCTGGGGGTAGGCTTGGGGAGTCCAAGCACAATTTCACACTGAAAGACAAGAAACATTGGCTCCAGGACCAACTCTGGACTCCACTCACTAGCTGTGTGACCTTGGCAGATTACCTAACCTCTCTGAGCCTCCATTTCCACCATGCTAGAACCCGCCGCAGGGGGCTGTGGTGGTAATTCAGTGAGTACGGTAGAGCACTCAGAACAATGCTGGTCACACTGGAAGCACTTGGTAAGTGCTGGGTTTTATGTGGGTCCCCCCGACATTTCTGAACTTCTTTCTCATCCCCAGAAATGCCCTCCCACGGCTGGTACCCAGTGCACCCAAGATGCGGCATCTCTTTTGATGAAAGGAATATAACTAACATCTACTTAGACTAAAGCCATTGAGTGTGTTACCTCTCCCAGAGACTACCCCTTTTATTTTTTTTTTAAGATTTTATTTATTTATTTAGGGAGGCCTGGGTGTCTCAGTGGGCTATGTATCTGCCTCCAGCTCCGGTCCTGGAATCAAGTCCTGCATCGGGCTCTTTGCTCAGTGGGAGCCTGCTTCTCCCTCTGCCTGCCACTCCTCCCTCTGCTTGTGCTCTCTCTCTCTGACAAAAATAAATAAAATATTAAAATATATATATATCTTTAATAAAAACAACTTTTAAAAGGATTTTATTTATTTATTTTGAGACAGAGAGAGAGTGTGCATGAGCAGGAGGGAGGGGCGGAGGAAGAGGGAGACGCAGACTCCCCGCTGAGCAGGGAGCCTGATGTGGGACTCGATCCCAGGACCCCGAGATCATGACCTGAGCCGAAGGCAGACACTTCACTGACTGAGCCGCCCAGACGCCCCAAGACTTCTCCTTTGAAAAAGAAGAATCCAGGAAGGGCGATGCTTGACCAAAGGAATACAACTAGGACTGCAGAATTTGATCAGAAAGAGACCGGTGGGGAAAATTACTCGGGGGAAGGAAAAGGCTCTCCCAGAGCCCCTCAAAGTACAGCATCCACTTCACTTATGTCTGCGGCCATTATATAACTACAGAAATGGTGGGTTTCCCAGGACAATATTCTTGACAATATGCTTCTCAGGTTGGGGCTCGCTCCTAAGAGTTGTATGGATCTGCTGGAATCATGTCACCTCCCATAGAGTGTCTGCAGAAAAAATTATGCCGTTAGTTGGGAGGTACCATTTACTGCTGCTGGCTAGTTGGTTAGGTATGCAGACCAACAGGTAATAGGGTGTGCCCACAGCTGGCAGACATCCAGTGAAGGAGAGGGTATCTCTGGAGTACCAACAACCAAAGCCCAGGCCAGCAAATGTAGTGCGTTAGATTAGACAGCCTGGGTCTTCTGAACTGTAGCCTGGAGGGCCACGGTGGCCAGGCATGGACAGTGTGGACCCCCAGAACCCGGATGAGAGGGGCTTTTGACCAGCACAATTCTAAGCAAGAAAAGTGTTGGATACAGGGAATGGATGAGAAGGAACAGGTGGAGGGATTAGAAAAATAAATCAAATGAGAGAACCTTAAAAGCCTCCTGAATTAAGTGTTTAGGGATTACAGCTCACATAAACCCCTTGGGTTGGGTCTGCTTTCTTAATTAAAGCTGACTCCATCTTCTTGATTCCCTGGGGTTCCTCCCCTGCTCTGACTTTACTACACAGAAGGAGGTACCCATTTCCTTCCCTTCTACTGCTCTCTCCACCCACGTGTATTTATTCCCAAACAGAAGTCCACCGGCCCTTTTTCGCTTGTGGGGTGGTGGTGGCAATCACTCAGAAAGACAAATAGATGGGAGAGGAAACAAAAATAAAAGAGCAAATAAATAAAAATAGAGAGCAGTCACAAAGGTTTGAGGTCTGAGGCCTTGGTTATTGTAGTTTGAGACTCGGCTCTTTGTTGGATGGATGCCTTAGCCCTAGTGGTCATGACCTTGTACTCTGAATTCACAGACCTGGGTGTAAATCCTACTGCCACTTATAGCGAGACAATCTTGGACAAGTGCCCATCACTCTCATTCTCTCATATGAAATGAAAAGAATAGATATAGAGGCGGCTGGGTGGCTCAGTCGGTTAAGTGTCTGCCTACGGCTCAGGTCATGATCTCAGGGTCCTAGGATCAAGTCCCACTTTGGGCTCCCTGGTCAGTGAGGAGTCTGCTTCTCTCTCTGCCTCTGCCCCTCCCTCCCCTGCTCATGCTCGTGCACTCTCTCTCTCTCAAAATAAATAAAATCTTTTTTAAAAATGTGGAAGTGTGCTTTCACTCTTGTTATGTAAGTTTTTATATAACACCCTCGACTTTACCCATTGGGCCATCATACCTAAAATATTTACCATGTGGCCCTCTACAGAAAAAGCTGGATTCCTGTTCTAGAACAATCTACCAGTCCCACTGCCTTCCTCTTCTCTACAGACGTAGAAACAACTCACTTCTTTCCTTCCCCTCCATAAACATAGTTTGGCCAGTCAAGCGTCTCAAAGGGTTGACTTACAACTCAAGGACTCACAAAATGGGAGATTCTCATCTCCATGTCTTGGATTCCCTGACAACAGGAAGAGTTGTTCTCAGGCATTTGCTCTTCATACTAGCATTTTGATTTGAAAATGACCTAAGAATATACCAGCTAGTCTCTGCTAATCAGTGGGCACACCTATAGTTTTAGAATGGGATAAGATCCTTGGGGAAACTCGCAGAGACTTTTTCGATATCACTTTTAGAGACTGAACGCAGAGACACATGCAACAACCCCATTGCTTCCCGATTTCCCTAGTGACTGCTGTTCCCGTCCAAAGAGCTGGAACCCAGAGGTCTTCAGATTCTTATAAACACCCATCTCTGCTGCAGATGAGCTTGGCAAGACTCAAGTTAATCAACCTCCAGGAAACGATCCTCCATTTTCTGAAGGGAACCAACAATCTCTCTTCCGTGTGCCAACACACGCCTTCCCTAGGACCTTATGTTGTGAGGAGACACAGCGTCACCATCAGCATCGTAGGACGAGGGCAAATAGATGAACCCAATTAGTCAGGGAACATGGGACTTTCCTGAGGCCCCTTCCCGGCCTTTCCTGATGTGATGGCCACATTACTCGCTAGATGGGAGCCCTCCCCATCCCCCACACCCCAGCTGACTCCAAAGAGATTCTTGGAGGTTGATACAAACCAGCTTCCTCACAGTCCATGTGCCATCCAGCTCACATGCCCCCTCAACACTTGGTTGGCCTGAGAAAAACAGACACAGGGAGACTCTGGCACCACGTACCATGAAGTCTGACTGTGGGCTTCCACGGGCTCATTTGATCACTCAGCTCCCCAGTGCACGAGAGCTGATATCCTTAAAGAAGAACAAAGTCTAGTGGAACGTGTCCAGGTCTGTGCTACCTTGCCCATCCCTCCAGCCCTCCTGCAGGTAAACACACAGCAGTTCTAATCTTCTGCCCACCCTAATTGGGAGGCAGAAGAGGGTGGGTAAGTCAATGAAATAAATAGCCATGGCAGCCCTGAACTGCTCTGGACTGAAGGGTTTCTGTATTCTCAGGAGCAGCAGTCCCAATCCGGAGGGCAAGACTCTTCAGCTGCACCATTAAATTAACAAGTAATACAGAACAGTCTTGGGTCCTGAGACAAATAACAAAATTACGCTGCAGTGCCCATTCCAGGCATATTAAATCATCCCAGTCCATAGAAAACCTGACTCCCCGGAAGGCAGAGACACCAAATGCTCCCTGATCATTAGGCAGAGATCCAAACAGGACGGAGGGAGAAGCTACCGGCCCATATGCAGCCAGCTTTGTGTCTCTTCAGCACCTCTACCCTCTCACACACTCAAAGGCGCTTACAGATAACAACTTGTCACATCTCAGACTTTTCTTCCCTCACTTCAAGGCCATGTTCGAATGTTTCCAAACTTATCTCCTTAAGAAACTAAGTTATCGGGCACCTGGGTGGCACAGCGGTTAAGCCTCTGCCTTCGGCTCGGGGCGTGATGCCGGCATTGTGGGATCGAGCCCCACATCAGGCTCCTCTGCTATGAGCCTGCTTCTTCCTCTCCCGCTCCCCCTGCTTGTGTTCCCTCTCTCGCTGGCTGTCTCTATCTCTGTCAAATAAATAAATAAAATCTTTTTAAAAAAAAGAAAAAAAGAAAAAAGAAACTAAGTTATCAACCATGTCAGTGAAAGACAGGGAAAGCAAGATCTGGACAGGCAGAATCCCTGACCCACAGAAGGTCCTGTTCAAAAGGCTTGGATGTTAACTGATTGCTGGGAACCTGAGATGCATTTTTCCCACAGGAATCCCATCACCTGTTTAACCAGGTGGTCGAGGTAACATGAACCAAGTGCATACCGTGTGCCCAGCTCGGTGCTGAGGGCTGTGCATGTTAATCTCGTGAATGCACGCAGTAAGTCTGTGCCTGGGTTCGACTGTCACCGCTGATTCACAGATAATAAAACTGAAGTGAGAGGAGTTCAAGGGACTTCCCCCACATCACAAGGACAACAGCCAGCAGCACCTGGATTTGAACTCAGGCAGCTAGACCTCAGTGTATGCTCTTAGCCACTCAGCAATACCATGGCCCTCCTTTCCCAGAAATAGCAGTCGGATCAAACCTAATCCATACTCCAAAATCTTCCATGCAAAATGAGGGCCAAAGCCCATCTGAGATCTCAAGGCCTCGCCTTCAGCCACTGTCTAAGGAGGAGCAGCACGGGGCTCCCTGATGCCCGGAGGGGTGTGTGTTTGCCAGGCTTTGTCCTAGAATGGGAGCAAGCCCTGAGATTCTTCTGGAGGGCTCTGGTACATGGGAAACCAGAGGACATCTTTGCTACGGACTGAATACTTGTATCCCCTCCAAAATTCATGTTGAAACCTAATCCCCAATATGATGGTATGTGGAGGTGGGGCCTTTGGGAGGAGCTGATGAGGTCATGAGGCTGAGTCCTCATGGTTGGGACTGGTGACCTTGTAAGGAGAGACCCCTCCTTCCTCTCGCTCTCTGCCCAAGTGAGGACACAGTAAGAAGACCTATCTACAAACGGGGAAGTGAGCCTCACCAGACACTGGATCTGCCGGCACCTTGATCTTGGACTTCCCAGCTTCCAGAACTGCCAGAATGTTTGCTGTTGAAACCCCCCAGCCTATGTTACTTTTGTTATAGGAGCCCAAGCAAGGTCAGAATCTGGTTTTCACAAACAAGCCTACAACAGTTGAGGACATTGTGTGTTTCCAAATGAAGAAGTTTCCATAATACTAATCACATCACAGTAACTCAGGGAGCCCCAAGAGCCATGTGAGTTTAGTGATTCTTTTAAGATGGAAGTTTACGGGGCGCCTGGGTAGCGCAGTCGTTAAGTGTCTGCCTTCGGCTCAGGGCGTGATCCCGGTGTTCCGGGATTGAGTCCCACATCGGGCTCTTCCGCTGGGAGCCTGCTTCTTCCTCTCCCACTCCCCCTGCTGTGTTCCCTCTCTCGCTGGCTGTCTCTCTGTCACATAAATAAATAAAAATCTTAAAAAAAAAAAAAAAAAAGATGGAAGTTTACGTTCATTGTAAAAAGGCCTTGCATTTATGTCCCTAACAGGGCAATAATGAAACTAATCCACCCTCCAATAAACCTAGTCAATGATTAATCAATGTCAGGTACAGTCAGCATAAACTGGAAAGAGCGATGATTAAAAAAAAAAAAAAAAGCAACAAGTTGTAATGCCGTCTTACTCTGTGGTCAAAAGAGAAGGCATTTATCGAGGAGACTGCCATGAGGAATTATTAATGACCGGCAGCTGGAGTGAGCTGCCCATAGGCTCACAGTAGGAACTGAACAGAGCTGGGCCAAGATGGGTGACATTTTTAATACACCCACATCCATTCTTGGCCATTCAGGAGTCCAACTGTGGCATCTTCAAGCACAAAACCACTGCACTCCCCAATTCCATAAACCTTAAGAGTTGGCAGAAACCTTAGAGACCATCCAAAAATCTAGAAGCGTCCTCAAAGCCTTGCCTTTCTTCATCCTCCACTTCCAATTCACCAGCAGAGCTTATTGGTCTACCTCCAAAATCGTTTCTGAAGCTGTGCATTTTCACCAAGGCCGCTGCCACCGCCCTGGTTCTGGGCACCAAGATCTTGTGCTCCAACTGGCTTCCCTGCTTTTATCAGTCCTTCCTGAGATCACACACATACATCCTGCATGTGTAATTGAAATAATGCCACACCCATGCTTAAAGCTCCAGGAGTTTCCTCTGGCACCCACAACAGCAACAACAAGAATCTCAATTCCTTGCCGGGTGTATTAGTTTCTTGAGGCTGCCTTTACAAAGTCCCACAAACAAGGTGGCTTAAAACAACAGACATGGATTCTCTCACGGCTTTGGAGGCCAAAAGTCTAAAATCAACGTGTCAGAAGGGCAGGGGGGAATCCTTCCTTGCTCCTTCCCTGGCTTCTGGTGGTGGCCATCAGTCCCTGGCATTCCTTGGCTCCAGGTGCATCCCCCTGCTTTCTTCCTCTGTGTTTACATGATATTCTCCTTCTGTTCCTTCATATTCACACGCATTTTCCTCTTCTTAGGAGGGTGCCAGTCAGTTTGGATTAGGGCCCACCCCACTGACCTCATCTTAACTTGATTACACCTGCAAAGACCCTATTTCCCAATAAGGTCACATTCACAGATACCAGGAGTGAGGACTTCAATATTTCAGGGGAATATAATTCAACCCATAACACAAGTCCCACCCTTTCATACACTGGGTTCCCACCACACCAGCCTTCTCCCCATCTGCATACACACCACACTCAACTCATCTTGGACTGGATATAGTTCTTCCTGAATCATTCTCATCTCATCTCATCAAAACTGGTTCCTACTCATCGTTCAGCTGAAATGTCACTTCCTCCAGGGGCGCCTGGGTGGCACAGCGGTTAAGCGTCTGCCTTCGGCTCAGGGCGTGATCCCGGCGTTATGGGATCGAGCCCCACGTCAGGCTCCTCTGCTGTGAGCCTGCTTCTTCCTCTCCCACTCCCCCTGCTTGTGTTCCCTCTCTCGCTGGCTGTCTCTATCTCTGTCAAATAAATAAATAAAAATCTTTAAAAAAAAAAAAAAAAAAAAGAAATGTCACTTCCTCCAAAAGGCTCTCTCTGACCTCCCCAATTTTAAGTATTTCTGAGAATCACCCCACCTCAACTCTCTGCATAGCCCTCATCACTCTGGTATTGCCTGATGCATTCATGTACTTGCTTACTGTCCATCTTCCCCCACTAGGATGTGAGCTCCATGCAGGCAGGGGCCTTGTCTGTCCTGTTCACTCCTGTGGCCCAGAGCCTTGACCAGTGCCTGGCACTGGGCTTTCAATGGATATATGTTGAATAAAGAAATAAGTAAATTATTTTACAGATGAGGAAACTAGGGATCAATAGGAATCATGTGTATATTTCTACTAAATGACACACTCTGGGTCTAGAATCTGGGTATCTGTCTAAACCAGTAAACAGCACACTTTCTTTGCAAAGGGCTACAGAGTAAATATTTTAGGCTTTGCAGGTCATATGACCCGCATCACTGCCACTCCTCTCTGCCATGATAGCACCAAAGGCAGTCTGAGATAAGATGTACATGTATGAGCGTGGCTGTGTCCCAATAAAGCCTTCTTTATGGGCACTGGAATTTCATATCATTTTTACATGTCACAATTATCATTCGTCTTTTGGGTTTTTTCAACCATTTAAAAAGGTAAAAAATATTCGTAGCCTGCAGGCCAGATATGGCCCACAGATATGGCTAGGGTTTGCCAATCCCTAAATTCATGCGCGTATATCCACAGATAAGATACTGTCTGAGGAAAGTGCAGCATGTAATATAATAGTAGCTCACGCCCAGCCCTATAGTGAGCACCGTAGCATAAGAGCACTATACATACCAAGGTCCATGATGTATTATACCCAATTAACAAATAAGCAAAACCAGTGCTCTGAGATCTTAAGCTACTTACAGTGATACAACCTCAGGAATGGAACTCAGGCAGTCTGACTCCATCATGTTATATATTCTGACTCTGGTGCATAATAAAATGGTATTAACAGCAAGGATGATGCTAACACACTGGGAGCAATCGCGAATATGCCAGGAGCCATTAACAGCACTTTATCTACATAAACCAGAACCCAGTCTTCGCAGCAATCCTAGGACACAGTAATTGTTTTCATCCCCATTTCACAGATGAGAAAACCCAGGTGTGAGAGGTCACTGGGCTTGCAGGTAGCAGAGCCCAGGATGAAACCCGGGCACGACTCCAAAGCCCTCCTCCTACCCAAAGCTCCGAGCGCCTGGCCAGCCGGCCCCAGGGCCCTGCCACCGCACTTACTGGCCACCTGCAGCCACACTTGGAACCACCGAGTCTCGTTCAGGACCTCCCGGCAGGTGTAGTTCCCCTCATCCCACGGCCTCAGCGCCTTGATGTGCAGCGAGCTGGCATCTGCCAGAGAGAAGCGCGGTTCAGCCGGTGGGAAGCTGGAATTGGAGGACAGGAGGAAGACAGGCTCCGAGTCATTCCGGTACCAGGTTACCGGGCCCCTTGGTCCCGAGACGTTGCCACAGTGCAGAGTAATGTTCTCGTGAACCTCTCCAATGACCAGAGCCTCCAATCCTGTACGAGGAAAGGTCAGGCTGTTATTACATTCCTTCAAATCTGAACACCCCACCTTGCGCACCGTCCCTCCGCATTAGGATTAAAAAAAAAAAAAATCAGGTGTGTGTTTTTAAGCACACTCTGTGGGGATTATTGGCCAGGGCTGATGTTAATGAACCTGCCATAAATGGCAATCGCAGAGATAGTCCCAACTCTCCCCCTCCCCGCGCTATCCGTGCCCTTCACCGCAGGACTGCTCTGCACTCGCACCCTGCCGCTCAGCTGGGTCATGTGACTTGCTCTGGCCAATGAGATGTTAGCGAACTGAGGCACACAGAGACTTGAGAAGCACTTGCGTAAGTGGGCTCGCTTGTGCTCACCTCCTGCCATCCCCTGGAGCAGGACATGCCCAGGTTAGGTCCCAGAAGGAGGGTGAAAGCTACACGTGCAGACTCCAGGTGTCTCAATCATCTGAGCTGAGGCCGCTCCAGATCAGCCACCGAGTGGACGCCCAGACACGTGAGTGAGCCCAGGCAAGATCAGCAGAGCTAACCCCAGCCCTTGAGCTATAATAAGCACTTATGGTCATTTTGTGATTGTTATGCAGTACTAATGTGGCAATAAATAACCGATACAGAACCCAAGTGGTTTTATTTGCCTGGATCCAGAAGAGATGGAAGGAAGAGGGCCTGAGCTTTGTTCCCACCTTCCTACTGCTGGCTCTCGCCATCTCAGGTGCAAACGATCCTGGAAGTCAAAGCTCTCTTGCCGCTCCAGCTTTGGGCATGCCCTGTGTTAGACACTGGGGAGCCAATGAAGAGCAAAACAGAGAGGGACCTCCAGGATCTCACAGTCAAGTGGGGAAGACAGACAATAAACTGGCAATTATGATCCAGTGTGATAAATACCATGACACAGCCTCAGAGAAGGGGCTTGTAAGTCCAGCTGGGGTGACTCCCAGGGAAGGCTTCTCCCAAGAGGCCACACTGAGATCTGATGGACAGGTCGGAATTAGCCAGGTAGACAGGAAGATGGGGTTCCCAGGCAGAGGGAACAGCATGTTCAAAAGCCCAGATAAGCAGCAGCAGCATTGCTATTAGAAGTGCCAATTATCAGGTCCCACCCCAGAACATTTAAATCAGATAAATCACCTATCTAGGGGTGGAGGTGGAAGGTAGCGCTGCATTTTAACAAGCCCTCCAGGTGATTCTGATGCTCACTCATGACTGACAGGTGCAAAGGGCAACTGATCTGGCACAGATTGTCACCAGGTAACAAGATGCAAAAGCAGCCCATTTTGCTGAGAAGTGTTGAAACTTCCCAGCCCCCTCCACAATCAGCGTCCAAATACAAAGCGGCCACAGGCACAGGACTAATTGGCAGAACCTGTTAGGAGTCTTCTACTCATACTTTCTCGCACCCAGTAGATGAGAAAGATGTGATGCCAAAAAGGAAAGTGGGCTAACTCCAAGTCCTACAGGGAGGAGGTACCAGGGTGGGACCAGAAGCTAGACTTCTTGCTATTCTCTAAAATGTTCTCTTTCCACCATATCAGAAGTTTTCAAAGTATGTGACTACACTGAGGTTTGTTGAAAGGTGGTATTTCATTACAAAATAGTCTTTGACAACCATACAGGGTCAACTGGGTATTCAGGTACAGAAGAATGAGGTTGGACCCCTTACCTCACATCATATATAAAAATCAACTCAAAATGGGGGCACCTGGGTGGCTCAGTCGTTAAGCGGCTGCCTTCGGCTCAGATCATGATCCCAGAGTCCTGGGATCAACCCCGCATCAGGCTCCCCACTCAGCAGGGAGCTTCCTTGTCCCTCTCCCTCTGTCTGCTGCTCACCCTACTTGTGCTGGCTCTCTGTCAAATAAAATCTTTAAAAAAAAAAAATTTAACTCAAAATGGACCATAGATCTACATACAGAAGCTATAACTATAAAATGCTTAGAAAAAAAAGAATAAATCTTTGTCACTCTGGGTTAAGCCGTGCTTTCTCAGGACACCAAAAGCACAAGTGACAAAAATTGGACTTTGTCAAAATAAAAATCATTGCGCATCCAAGGACACCATCAAGAAAGTGAAAAGACAACCCACAGACAGTGAGAAAAGCGTGTGCAAATCACCTGATGAGGGGTTTGTTTCTAGAACATATGAAGAACACTCACAACTCAACAGTAAAAAGATAAATAATACCATTTAAAAATGGGCAAAGAATCTGACATTTCTCCAAAAAGATACACAGAAGGTCAATAATCACATGAGAAGATGTTTATCATTAGTCACGAGGGCAATGCAAATCAAAACTACAATAAGACACCTACCACTTTATACCCACTAGAGTGGCTAAAATCAAAGACCATAACAAATGAACAAATATTGACAAAGATGCGGAGAAACTGGAATCCTTACGCATCACTGATAGGATTTTTAAATGGTGCAGCTACTTTGGAAAACAGCGTGGCATTTCCTCACAAGGTTAAAGTCACGGTGTGACTCAGCAATTCCACTCCAAGGTGTACATCCAGGAGAAATGAAAACATATGTCTACACAGACTTTACATGTGTGTTCGTGTGTTCACAGCAGCATTATTCCTAACTGCCAAAAGATGGAAACAACCCAAATGCCCACCAGCTGATGAACGGATAAATAAAACGTGGTACATCCATACAGGGGGAATATTATTTGGCCATCAAAAGGAATGGAGTGCATACAGCATGGATGAATCCTGACATCATTACAGTAAGTGAAAGAAGGCAGTCCTAAAAGACTACATACTGTGTGATTCCATTTATATGAAATGTCCAAAATAGGCAAATCTATGGAGATAGAAAGTAGATTAGCAGTTGTCTAGGGCTGGGGAAAGTGGCTTGTCTGGGGAAGGAGGTAGTGAGGAGTGACTGCTAATAGTCAAGCATACAGCTTTTTTTTTTTTTTTTCTTGGAGTGATGAAAACATTCTGGAGTCAGTAGTGAGGGCTGCACAATCTTGTGAGTATACTAAAAACCACCAAATTATATACTTTAAAAGGGTGAGTTTTATGGTATGTAAATTATATCCCAATAAAGCAGTAAAAAAATAAATGAATAAACGGCCACCTGCCTCTGAAAATCCTTCCCTATTATAAAGGAAAGAGTAACAGTGATCCGTCTTTGGCCTTTTGTCTGGTTAGAAGGGGCTCCATATGAAAGATTGGAAGCCAGGGGCGCCTGGGTGGTGCAGTCGTTAACCATCTGCCTTCGGCTCAGGGTGTGATCCCAGCGTTCTGGGATCGGAGCCCCACATCAGGCTCTTCTGCTGGGAGCCTGCTTCTTCCTCTCCCACTCCCCCTGCTTGTGTTCCCTCTCTCGCTGTCTGTCTCTCTCTATCAAATAAATAAATAAATAAAATCTTTGAAAGAAAGAAAGAAAGAAAGAAAGAAAGAAAGAAAGAAAGAAAGAAAGAAAGGTTGGAAGCCAGCCTGGAGCTACAGGATGTTCCAACTCCTCATCTTGGCCACACCACTCCCAAATGCCAGGACATGAAAAAAAAACAACAACAACAACAAAAAACCAAAAAACTTTAAGCCACTCACTGGAAGGCAGACAATGTCATCTAATGCTAAAGATTCCCAAACAGCAATCACTTTGAAAAGTGTTGTTGAACTCTGAACAATCACTTTGAAAAGTAAGTGAGAATTATTTTTAAACAATTAGTCCTGAGAACCCAAGCTCTCAGTGGCAATACCCACGGAGGAGAGAAGATGCACTGTAGAATTACAAATGCAGCATGTGTTCATGAGACCTACGGACCTGCCCCTTCCCAGCTCCCTGGCAAATGAATAAAGAAAGAACTTGGAAAAGCCCTGGCAGAAGTCTAGTTCTGGAACTTGAGCTAACATTGTCTTCTCCTCCAAGGAGCAGAAAGACACAATCACAAAAGAAATCATTTTAAGGCATTTCACTCCTCCTGGCTTTGCTCACTCCATTCTTTTTAACCACTGAAGCTGAAGGTGACCTTGGAGGTCATTTCGTCCTAAGATGTGGCAGTCCTGAGGGGCTGGGTTCAAGAGGAGACAGGCTAAGCCCCAGCTCAGTGGAAAAGAATACAATCATCAGTTAGTGATGTCCGTCTGACATGGACACACAGGGGCAGTCCCTGAAGGTACACTGGTTCCACACTTGATCATCCCATGCTCCCTCATTTCACAGATGAGAAAACTGAGGTTCAGGAAGCTTAAATGATTTCCTTAAGGGCCCACACAAGTCACTGGGAGAGCTGGGACTGCCACTGAGGTCTTCAATCCTTTGGGTCATGGGGATTTATCCTGGTCTCCCGGTCAGACAGGATGAGACAGTAAGACATCATAATAGTTTGTGTTACTAGAAGTTGTCCACATGGTATCCACAGGGTCCCCAAATGCCCCCCCACCTTAAATTCAGAATATGGACGTAAGGAGGAAGCAATATAAACAACCATTTCCTAATGCTGCCCTCATATTATTATTCACAGAGTTGGGATTGTACCCAAAAACTTATTTTTCCCCTACCAACTTTTCCCAAACAATGACCCAGGATTTACAAGCTGAGGTGACAGTGCAGGCATGAACACTGTCTGGAGTGAAGGGACAGGTTTGTTGGTTTTTTTTCCCCTAAGATAACTCCCAATTTGAAAAACAAACAAAAATACACCAAGCTAGGGAAGTTCCCTGCCACCGGGCATGGCAGTGGAGGAAGTGTCTCTGTGTGGTGAGCTGCAGCCAGGCTAAAAGCTGGTTCATTCCAGAATGATGATTTCCACCCAGGGTTCTGATGTCCCAAGGCCCCTGATGTTCACAGTGCAGGAAACACTGCAGACAGCCGGAGAGAAGGGAACAATCACCTTTAACTTCTGGAGAGAGCCAGCTGGAGAGTGTCCTCCCCTCCTCCCCGTAGCACAGTGAAATACCAGCAGGGGCCAGCAGGTAAGGTCCATGACTGAAGAGGATCGGGGGTAAGACTACAGCAGGAGAGGTGGAACAAATTTGGGGTTGCACACCCTAGACAGAAGGGGTGACCACTGCTCAGTTCCAGGTGGAAAAGCCCTGTCCTTGCAGATCATCAGATTTTTCCAGATAAGCTGGAAACCTAGATTATGGGAAATTTTACTGCTTTTAAATGACTGTGGAAAATAAAACAAAACAAAATCTTATGTGAGCCTAATGGTTAGGAACTTTTGGCACTTGCTGCTAGGAAGCTCAGGCGGGGCAATTCCTGCAGGAACCTACAAGAATCAATCAGCAGTGTGTGCGGGCATGGGCAACACAGAAAATAACACTCCAAGGACTCTGGCAAGGTACACCACCTCCTGGCCCCATCTCTTTTCCCTGCACCTGAGTCCTCGCTCTCACTGCTCTGCTCGTCACCCTGCCCTGCACACAAAACACACACATTAGCCGGTGCATTCGATTCAAAAATGCTTTTTCAATATTTTTATATCCTATGTATTTTTGTAAGCAACCCTGTAAACTTATCATTACAGGGGCGAGCACAGATTAAGCATTTAAGACTTTCTGCCAGGGGCGCCTGGGTGGCACAGCGGTTGAGCATCTGCCTTCGGCTCAGGGCGTGATCCCGGCGTTATGGGATCGAGCCCCACATCGGGCTCCTCTGCTATGAGCCTGCTTCTTCCTCTCCCACTCCCCCTGCTTGTGTTCCCTCTCTCGCTGGCTGTCTCTATCTCTGTCAAATAAATAAATAAAATATTAAAAAAAAAAAAAAGACTTTCTGCCAATCACGTCAAGTGGAAGGGCAAGTTTTCTGAAAGTCTGAAATTACTTCAAAATAAAAAGATTTTGTTTTGTGTTTCTTTAAGGTGAAGGACAGAAGGCAAGGTTTTGAATGTGCTAGTCCGCACAGGTCCGCTTGCAGGGGTGTGTAGGGAAATCCGAAGGTTACAAGTGTAAGGCAAGTTCATTCAACCTTGGGCAGAGGAAGGAGAGAAAAAAAAGGAGCTTCGAGTTTGCGCCCCAGCGCAGCAAGTAAAAACCAGAAAGCAAATTTACATCCGAAGCTTAAAAAAACCAAAAAAATAAAAAACTAAAAAACCACAACAAAATAACATTCCCCCCCCCTACACGTGCTTCTCCAATTTTCCCATCTTCAAATTCCCCACTTCTCCCATTGCCTCTCCGCAGGCCCTCTGCAGCCTCGCTGGCTGCCCACTCCAAGAGACTAGAGATATCTTGCCCTCCATCAGGCGCCCAGGAAAATTCCTTCCTGCAAAGAGAGCCGAGCAGCGAGCAGGAAACTCAAGACCCTCCCGGGGCGGCTGTGGGGCCGCGGCCACAACTGGCTCCCGCGGAGTCGGAGGGAATTGGGTCCCTGGCTCTCCCCTTTGCCCGGCGAAACTCAACTTTTCCCTCCGGATCGCGGCCCCTTACCTGCGGCGACCCAGCGGGCCAGCAGCACCCCGAGGCAGACAAGGACCTGCGGCTGGGACGCCCGGACACCCGCGGCCATCTCGCCCCAGATGCCGGCAGGGGCTCCTCAGGAAACGCAGGCTCCAGCTGGGTGGGTGTGCGCCCCCCTCCCCAGGGTCCCTGGGGTACTGAGTGCTCCTCCCGGGTCCTCAGAACGACAGGGGAGCCCCTCTCTCCACAGCCCCCGGGAAGGATGCTTGGGCTGAGCCCGATGTCCGGCGGCGGGAGCAGCGCTGGGCTGCCGGCGCGATTCTGTCTCCGGAGCGCCCGGCCCCGGGGTGGGAGGGCGCACCCCGCCCTCTGCGCCCGCCACCCACTCCCGCTCGCGGAAAACAACAGGAGCCGGAGTCCCTCCCGCCTCCCATCCAGGCGGGAGCCCAACTTCCTCTACCTTGGCCGGGGAGGAGGGCTTTATGCAAAGGGCGCGCGCCCAGGCGCGCCGAGCCGAGTCCGGCCCGGCCGGGGGTGGAGCGCGAAGGCCGGTCCCTCCCCGAGCCCACTCCGCCCGGGACGGCAGCCTGGAGTCGCGGGGACAGCTGGGCCGGGGAGAGCCCCGCAGCTGCCGCAGGACGGCACCCCCCGTCCCTGCTCGCCGGCTGCTTCCCCTCCCGGGCGCTCCGGCTGCAGCACCCGGGGGAGCGTGCCCAGCCGGAGGGGCGGGCTGCCAAGCTGCAGAATTCAGGGTCCCTTCGGCGTCCCAGCTTAGCTCTTCGAGGGTTCTCCTGTGCTTTCCCGTGGTCAGGGCGGACGCCAGGGCCGCCATGGCTGTCTTCTACCCTTTGCAAGTCTAGAGCAAGAGAAAGATGATCCCTTAGACCTCCAGCCAAAAGCGGCCACGAGACTCCTGTTCGGAGAACTAGCTGAGACCACACAGCAAGATCGAGAACCCAGGGGTCTGCAGAACTCGGTTCTCAGAGCTTTCTGTACCCCCCCCCCACCACCGCAACCCCATACAGTCTGATTCCCAGAGAGCTGAAATCCCTCTCCCCTGCCACATCTTCACTCCATCCTGTCCTAGGAAAAACAAGGTTACCATATCCTCAGGAAAAGCTGATACTTGAAACTGCCCTAGGTGGAACTTCCTTTAAAAAAAAAAAAATTGCAATTAGTACAGTAAAATATTACTTGCAGACTGTAGGACGTGGGTATATGGGTGTTTGCCTTCTTTCAACTTTTCTCTATGTTTGAAAATGTTCATCATAAGATATTGGGGCAAAACCCAAAAATTGCTACTAAGTAACATCATCTGAGGTGCCTGGTTGGCTCAGAAGGTTAAGCCTCTGCCTTTGGCTCAGGTCATGATCTCAGGGTGTGGGATTGAGCCCTGACTCCCCACCCCCCTCTGCTCAGCAGGGAGTCTGCCTCTCTCTCTCTCCACTCCTGTTCTCTCTCTCAAATAAATAAATAAAACCTGAAAGAAAGAAAGGAAGAAAGAAAGAAAGAAAGAAAGAAAGAAAGAAGGAAAGAAAGAAAGAAAGAAAAAGAAAAGAAAGAAAGAAAAAGAAAGAAAAACATCATCTGTTCTGTTGCCCAAAGGCCCCTTATTGAAATACTTCTTCCATGATGAAATCCTCTTGAAACTAATAAAAAGAGTGTGTTTTGCCTGATGAACTGAGCCATAAAATTGCACGGTTCTTCCCTTTTCCCTCTTTTGCGAAATGATTTAACTCTTCAGCTGGCTCCTGACAGTTTCCTCCTTTCCCTTCAGTTTCGTGTTTCATCTTTTACCTTCTGATGGAAGGTAAATTCTATCCTAGATGACCTCTTCCTGTTTCCTCAGAGCCTGGCACCTCGTAACCACCCACGATGTATTTGTTAAATAAACAAAGGAGAGTTCATTGGTTTTGATATTGTAGCTCCTTAAGCTTTTCTGACAAACTCCTTACCTCACATTCCCCACCTGAAGCCAACAAGATAGAAATCAAATCAATAGCTGGCAAGTTTCTAGCTGAGGATCTGGAATTTTCTGTGACCCTGGTGGTACATCAAGTGGGGAATTGTACAGAGCAGGCCCTCCTGATATATTTGCTGGTCAAATGCAGGGTGCTTATGACCAGTTCTCCACCCCTCAGAAGGATCAACTTCCTGGGATGGTTTACAATGCTGATTAGTTTGCTTGGCTGGGGCCTTTTTCCAAAGCCACTTTAGAAACTTAATCTCATCGGGCCCTCCCTACAATCCTTGTACCTAAGAAGTCATGCAATCCCACTTAATAAATGAGATACCCAGAGCTCCAGGAGGGTAAGCTCCAAGTCACTGAGCTGGTTGGTGGCAAAGCCAGGACCGGGACCCATCTCTGTGCCACACCAAGTCCTGCCAAACAAAATGATTTTGTTACTTATACAAAGGCTACCATGGTCTGGATGCTTTGGGGGTCACCGGACCAGCAGAAATGGGCATGCCCCTGAGCAGGGCTCCAAGGACAGCTGTGTGGCCCAGGAAACACCCACCCTCTCTGGTCTGGGTACAGGCTGTGGCCGACCCTGAGAGAGACAGAAGCTGTTAGGAAATGCCCCACCCTGATGTCCCATAGCACCTCAGACTGCTCTGAATAGTAGAAAGCATTCTGTCTAGACCAGTGACCAGTGAGGTGGGGGTACATCGTAGGGTCCCTAACAAGGTAGGGACCGTTCAGAGCCCTAGTTCTATGATCTGTGCCTCATGGGTTGTTGGAAAGACAAGAGTGAGTGACTCTCAGGAAGGGACTCAGCAAAGTGTTGTTAAGGCATCAACCCCAATCTATAGTCATATATTCATTCTAAATCCCACAAGCATATATTAATTAAACATAAGGCTCAAACACCTTTCTGCTCAGGCTGCTACACAAAGCTTTTTTTGTTTTGTTTTCACCTTCCGTGAATTGAAAAAACTTCCCCTTGGCTAAGTGCTTTACCTACATTACCTACATGAATTCACTGACTCCTCAACAAAACCCTGAGAGGTAGGGATTATCCTTCCAGATTTACAGATGGCTCAGAGAGGCCAGGGGACACAGCAAGTGAAGGGGGGGCGTGGAGGGTGGGGAAGGGGCCTGATCTGAACCCAGGTCTGAGGCACAGTTGTCTTAATCAGTGTTGGAGGGAGGGATGGAATGGGGCTCCCGCCTGACTGTAGCCAGCCCTCCTACGGCCTGGGTCTCTGAGGCCATCAAGCTACCTATTATTTCTGCCCGGCTACTCCTCTTCTCCTGTCCTCTCCCTAGAGGTAATGCTGAAAGGTTTCTTAGCAACAACGTGCTTCTCTGTTCAACCTAGAGATATTCTCCTGGGGGCTTCAGAAAGAGCAGGCCATTTAGGAACAGCTGGGGTAGCAGCTTGGTTACTCAGTAAGCTCTGCACCCCTGCACTTCAAGAAGTATAAAGAGATGCATGACCATCCTACCTGTACCCCCGCGGAGAGGCCTGGGACCCACAGGCTGGCACCTCAAGGGACAGGGACAACAAAACCAACCAGGCTTGTTCTCTGGGAAAAAAAGCCTGCTAAGCCTTCCCAAAACACCACCTCCTCCCACCTCTCCTCTGCCTTTTGCCCAGAAGAAAAGAACTGGCATGCAGAGGCCATAGCAGGAAAGTGCCTGATCAGGAAAAGTTCTAAGAAGAAGCTGGCAGGATGAGATAGGAAAGTGGAAAAATGGAGAGCTGTCAAATGAGTCTACTATTTTTGACCAGAACCCAGCCTCTCCTCTCTGGACTGGAGACCAGGAGGGTGAAGTTTGGTATCTCTGAGTGGCAAAGAACCACAGAATGTGGAAGGCGGACCCAAACCCGGAAAGCAAAATAGTGCACACAGACGGATCAAGGAAATGACCAGCCAGTTCTCCAAGAAATGGGCAGCCAGGGAGCTGGAGGAATGGGAATGGCTCACCCACATAAGAGATGAATGCAGCCTAGCAGGTAAGCTGGTGAATGTCTAACCAGACTCTCCTGCTGGTGGTGATGGGGGGCAGGGGCGACGGTTGACTTGTAGTATTTGCCAATTTCCCTGGTGTAAATACTTCCACCATAACCAATTCCTGGCTATCACTGTGAAGTGACTTTAGTGGATGTACAATCAGTTCTCCCAAGCCAGCACCCCTGGAATATGCCACTTTCCGCCAGTGAGATAACTCCAAGGGGGGGAACTTTTGACTGGATGGCCCAGGAGCCAAACAGATGACTCAGATAGAAAACATTCTTTGATCAGTCTCCTGTTCTTTGATCTCGCACTCATCTATTGAATGCCATTTGTTGGCGAAAATAAATGTGATTTTCCTAACTTCAGATTGGGACATATGGGTTGATAGCAGCAAGTATATTTAATTTACGGCAATAGAAGAACTTAGTTAACTCAGGGTTTCCAGAGAAAACTTGGATGAAACATTTTTCTGAAGGTGACACACCTATTTCTTAAATGGCATTTGCTTTTGCCTGATTATAAGCATATCAGTCTCACTCACAGAATAATGAAAAACAGAAAAATAGGAAATAAAGTGTAACCATAAGCCATCTAGAAATAGTCACATCACTAGAAACTTCTAGTCATTTCTGCTGAGTTCCAATGTGTGTGATTTTTTTTTTTTTACAAGGCTGTGATGACATTTTACACAAAGTTCTGACTCCTGCTTGTTTCTTTCTTTCTTTCTTTTTTTTTTTTTTAACAAAGATTTTATTTATTTGACAGAGAGAGAGAGAGAGAGCACAGCAGGGGAAGCGGCAGGCTGAGGGAGAGGGAGAAGCAGGCTCGCCAAGCAGGGAGCCTGATGCAGGGCTCGATCCCAGGGCCCTGGGATCATGACCCGAGCCGAAGGCAGATGCTTAACAACTGAGCCACCCAGGTGCCCCTCCTGCTTGTTTCTTTAGCTTTATAAATATACACTGTGATTTTTTTTTTACAAGTAACTAGTCTTTTTAATTGGAAAAGAAATAAAACATTAATGGTAAAAAAAAAAAAAAATTAAATGAGCCTTGCTGTCATTGTGCCAATGTGAAATAAGCCTGTCACAAAAAGACAAATACTGTGTGATTCCACTTATTTGAGGTGCCTAGTGGAGTCAAATTCCTGAGAAAGAGTTAGAAGGGTGGTTGCCAGGGGCTGAAGGGAGTGGAGTGGGGTCCGTGTTTAATGGGTATGGGGTTTCAGTTTTGCAAGATGGAAAGGTTTCTGGAAGCAGATGGTGTGATGGTTGCACAACATTTTAAACGTACTTAATGCCTCTGAACTGTATGCTTAAATAGGTTAAGATGGTAAATTTTATGTTATGCATGTTTTACCACAATTAAAATTTTTAATGCAGAAGAAAACAGAGAAGTGGGAGAACAATGAGAAAAAATTAATACACACATGCGACAGAGAACAGAGACACTTCACAGGTATTTGTGAATTAAAAGTGAACATATTGAAAAAATCCAAGCAATTTTACAGTGCAATTATATCTGAAAAGTAAGACTTCTGCTCACCTTCCCCTGGTCCCAGTCCTCTTCCTAGTAACACCCAGTCTTGCCAACTTCTGGAGACTACAGTTTTTACTGGTTACCTAATATGCACCTGTTGAAATATTATACAGCCATCAACAGTTATATTTTCAAAGTTTATGTAATAATAGAAGATTTGGCTATTATGATTACCCAGATGTGTGAAGTTCAATGAGGGTTTTTCCCCCCCATCAGCTTTATATACTATGAATTCACTCATTTATTTTATTATTTTTTTTAAGTAGGCTCTACACGGAGCTTGATCTCAGGATTCTTGAGATCAAGACCTAAGCAGAGATCAAGAGTCAGATGTTTAACCAAGAGCCCCTGAATTCATTCATTTAAAGTGTATGGTTCGGGGGTGCCTGGGTGGCTCAGCTGGTTGGACTTCCAACTCTTAATTTCTGCTCAGATCATGATCTCGGGGTCATGAGATCCAGCCCTACGTCAGGCTCCGTGCCCAGCAGGGAATCTGCTTGGGAATCTCTCTCTCTCCCTCTCCTTCTGCCCCTCCCTTCTGCAAGCTCTTCCTCTCTCTCCAAAATAAATAAATAAATCTTTAAAAACAAATAAGTGTATCGTTCGGTGGTTTTTAGTTGTCCGAGTTGTCCAGTCGTCATCACAAACAATTTCTTACTTTTGCCACCCCGAAAGGAAACACCTCACCCTTTAGTTATCACCCTCCATTCTCCCCAGGCCCAGCCCCTGGCAACCACGAATCTACTTCCCATCTCTGTGGATTTGATTATTCTGGACATTTCATATAAAAAGAATCCAAGAACGTGTGTGGTGTCCCACTGCTTTCACTCAGCATAATGTTCTCAAGGTTCACCGGTATCGTGGCATCTCTCAGCACTTCATTCCTTATTGTGCCCAAATTATAGTCCGTGGTATGGAGATACCCCATTTGTGTTTATCCATTCATCAGGTGATGGACATTCAATAAACATTCACGCCACTAAGTGACCCAGAAAACTCAGGGCACCTCTTTGCTAGTTTCTTCCCTGCCTTACTTACCCATCACTCCATCTATGTCTTCTAGAAAGTAATGGTTCTTGCTTCCCTGGACGCTCTGCTGCAAGCAGGCTGGCATTTACAAAAGCCTGGTCCTCTTTGCTTAGTTTGGGCTCTGGGTATGCCAAAGCACCTGAATGCGAGTTCAATCAAGTAGCATTTTATGGCATTGTTTTTCCTTTTCCCTAAGATTTCAGTCAAACTCCTTTGGAGATATAAAGCCAAGATTTCCCAACTTTTTTTTTTTTAAGATTTTATTTATTTATTTATTTATTTATTTATTTATTTATTTATTTTTCAGAGAGAGAGAAAGCACAAGCAGGGGAGCGGCAGGCAGAGGGAGAGGCAGGCTCCCCACTGAGCATGGAGCCCGATGCAGGGCTCAATCCCAGGACCCTGGGATCATGACCTGAGCCAAAGGCAGACGGTTAACTGACTGAGCCACCCAGGCGTCCCTAAGAATTCCCAACTTTTTAGGGTTCCAGCATCTGATCATTGCTTGCTTCAGTTCTTTCTCCCAAACCTGCAAAAGTTCCATCCTATTTCTCAAAGCCAAATGTATTAAACTTAATTCAACATTAAGATTTTTGCAATCCCTGTCCAGGAGAACTTAGTCTTACTAAACTGGTAGTGACATGGTAACCACTTGCATCCCGTCTTTTCAAGTGGATGGCTGACTTCCTGTAAGATTTCCAGGAAGCTCCCTCAGAATATATACTATTTGCTCTTGCCAGGCCCATTGTCCATGGAATGTCTCCTTCCATCCTCTGAGCAAACCTGTGAAGTAGGTACTCTTTCTTACCTACATTTTAGTAATAAGGAAGCTGAGGCTTGGGGAGGTGAAATAACTTTTCTAATGAAATCACAGCCTCAAGTCCATGTTTATAAAATGAATCACTTCTGCACTGAGCCTCACGTTTACTCGGAGAAGTAAAAACTTGGACTGGGGAGACACTTCAAGGATTAAGAACCTTGTGATGAGGAGTGCCTGGCTGGCTCGGGCAGTGAAGCATGCGACTCATTTTTGTGTTTGTTTTAAAGATTTCATTTATTTATTTGAGGGAAAGAGTAAACTAGAGAGAGTGAGCACGAGTGGGGAGGGGGGATAGCGAAAGGAAGAAGCAGACTCCCTGCTAATCAGGGAGCCTGACTTGGGCCCAATCATGACCTGAGCCGAAGGCAGATGCTTAAGTGACTGAGCCACCCAGGCACCCCAGAGCATGTGACTCTTGATCTCGGGGTTGTGAGCTCAAGCCCCACCTTTGGTGTAGAGATGACTTAAAAATAAAATCTTTAAAAAAATAAAAAAGGGAACCTTGTGATCAAAACTTTGTACCCTCTCCCTAGAAAAATGCTCATATTCCCAACATTTTAAAAGCAATTTCAAGGAGTTAGGAAAACAGCAAAACAGAATAAGCCTGGAGGTTTAACCAGAATTGTTGGCTGGGCCCAGGAGGAAGGGGGAAAAAAAAAATCTCACTTACAAGCTTGAATCGCCAGGTGGCGCTCTCGGCCCTGAATGGACTCTGGGTCCCGCAGCCAAGGTCTTCCAAGAGATAAGAGTTGCGCCAAGCTGCACGGAACTCAAAGAATTTCAGAGATTATTGGTTCAAACAATAACCCTCACCACGTAGAGGAGGAGAGGAGGCGCAGAGTTGTTAAGGAGCTTTCTCAAGGTCACAGCTCATGGACAAGGCCAGGACTCACCCACTTATGCAAGTTCACGTATTTCTGAAATGTGTCACATAGTTCCCTCACTCTGAAGGGAGCACAGTGGACACAATGCAGTATTTTCTCATGGTGATTCTAGCAACGAACTTTTGTGTGTGTGGACATTGTGACCATTGGCTCCTGTGCTGGGTTATCTGTAAAAACTAGAGGGTTTATCGCCCCACACAAAACGGCCCTAGACTGCTGTTTCATTGTTAATTCCACTTGTGGGTGAGGCACCGAACACAGGTATTGGTCCTCCCGTGCGTCAGGTTTGCTTATGCTTCTATGTGTCCTTAGGAAAGTTATCTTCCCCTTTCTGAGCCTCAGTTTCTGGGGCCAATGAGTGGATTTCAGTAGGCATGTGCCAGTAAGGTGCCCAGCAGCTAGTAGACACCCAATAACTGGTAACTATGAATATAATTGTGCTTCTTGCTACGTTAATTTGCTACTTTAACTGCTACTTATATATTTTCTTCCTTGGAGCCCACATGACTAAGCTTGTTAGAGCACTGCATCAAGTAAGAATACATAGGCACTGAAAGAGAAAAGTGCCAGTTCCTTCACGGACTCTGTGACAGTGGTTTTGTGGTTTGGCAATCCAGGCTCTCAGCTGGGTCCTTTCACAGGATCGAGGGCATTGGTGGAAACAGAAGGGAGATGGGAGATTAGATTCCTGGAGAAGTAAGTTGCCCTGAGGTTCAATAACCCTAGGTCACCTCTTTCTTTTCAACATGTGTTTCTGACCGTTCCAGTCGTAAAATACCAGTGAAATTGTATTTTTACAAACATAAGACCTCCAAAAGCGAAACCCCAATGAACATGAAATTTCACCTTTCAGCAGATTTGTTCATTCTTTTAAAGATGCACACCCTTCAGGGACTCACACATTTCAGCCCTGGAGGCCAGCCCCTCCCCTCTGTTCTCTGTCTTTATTGGAGTTCTGGGTACTAGGCACTGTGCTAGATACCGGGGAACAAACAACAGCGTGGCTGCTGTCTCGAGGAGCTCACCCTTACCCACAAAGCTCCAGCCATATCAGATAACAGCTGTTTCAACCAAGCCATGTACTCACTACACCTCCCTATCCCCCAACCGCATTCTTGCACTTTCCGCTGTGAAGGATACCCTTTGTTCCCTTCTTCATCTGGATGATTACCAGCAATTCTTCAAGCTCAAGTGGTCACCTCTTCCAGGAAGTCTTCTGTGGTGTATACGGGAGGTGCGGGTGCCCTTCCTCAGCATTCCCCTAGCGCCCTGCAGAAATTTATATCCTAACCCTTGCCACTCTGAATTAGAATCATTGCTTTCCATGTCTGCCTTTCCTGCTCCAGCCTGGAGCCTCCTTGAAGGTACAGACAGTGTCTCAGCTATTTCTGTGTCCCCAGGGTCAAGCACAAGACTCGGCACATAATAGATGTTCGGTAAATGGCAAGTGAACAAATAGAGTGTTGGCCCTAACCGAAGGGGACACTGAATATAGTACTCAGGAGAGGATTTATTCTGGCAACTCTTGCTCACAAAACTCTAGAATCTTGCAGATGGTTCTTCTTTGCCAGAAACTATCTTCTTGATCATCAATTTAGTTTCTCTTTCTGGGCGACATCTAGTCTCCTTTCAGTTGCCTTTGTTTTTTAAGATTTATTTATTTAGGGCTCCTGGGTGGCTCAGTCTTAAGTGTCTACCTTCAGCTCAGGTCATGATCCCAGGGTCCTGGGATCGAGCCCCGCATCGGACTCTCTGCTCAGCGGAGAGCCTGCTTCTTCCTCTCCCACTCCCCCTACTTGTGTTCCTTCTCTCGCTGTGTCTCTCTCTGTCAAATAAGTAAAATGTTAAAAAGAAAAAAAAAAGATTTATTTATTTATTTTAGAGAGATGGAGAGAGCATGAGGAAGGGCCAGAGGGAGAGGGAGAGAGAATCTCAAGCAGACTCCGGCTGAGCATGGAGCTGACTCGAGGCTCAATCTCAGCACCTTGAGATCAGGACCTGAGCAGAGACCAAGAGCCAGAGGCTTAACTGACTAAAGCCACCCAGGCGCCCCTCCCTTCAGTTGCTTATCTTCTCTGCCTCCGGGTGCAGCCTATCTTTTGGGGGCATCTCCAGCTAGGTATATATCAGATCACAGGGTCCGCTGCTCCAGCTAGGTATATATCAGATCACAGGGTCCACTGCTCTTGTCTTCAACATCTGCCTCCTTAGTGATTTCGTTTTCTCATGTGCTCTTTCCCAGCCTGCATTCCAGTCTTTTCTAACCAGCTACAGGAGAAGGCCTGGGTTCTGGGATCAAACACACTTGGATTTCTATCTAGCCCATTGCTTCTAAGCTACAAGATCTCTCTGAGCCTCAGTTCCCTCCACTGTAAAATGGGAATGATAACTCCTGCCCTCACCTGTTAGCATGGAACCTGACAGAGATGGGAGCTGGATAAATGTCATCATGCCATCTGGGACATGCAGAATACGCATACATAGTATTTCATACTGTATTATATTTTTCAATCACATGGAAATATATTAATAAAATAGAATGTAATAATTATATTATATAAATTATATTATGGCTCCTTATAATTTGTAGTCTTTAATAATTACAATTATAAAAATTATGATTTCTCTACATTTTATATGTCAAATAATCAATGTCGTCATACTAATTAGTTGGCTTAGTCTAGTTTCCTAGCTTTTAAAACCCTTTTTGCTAGTCAAGTCCAAAGAAGTATGTTCACTGTTTTAAAAGGAAAATTTGCAAAAATATAATTGAAAACAATTGAGTCCATTTGTGGGACATGAGAGTCCCTGTAACAAATTTTAAATTCTGTATTCCTCTCTAAAGAAAACCGCAGTTAACCATTTGTTATTTATCCTTCCAATTATGCAGTTGCATACATATGTGTTATAGACAACATATAAAGATACAGCTTTTTTTTAAAACCATAGATAAGATCACACACTCTATATATTAAGACACTTGCTTGTTAAAAAACCCTTTGCATAAAGTTTACAATTCAGTGGGTGTTTGTATAGTCACAAGTTTGTGTGCAACCATCACCCCAGTCTGATTCCAGATCATCTTTATCCCCTCAAAACGAACCCCATACCCATGGGTGGTTCTCCCGTCTTCCAGCCCAGCCTCTGGCAACCACAAATCTACTTTCTGTCTCAATAGATCTGCCTCTTCAAGACATTTCATATAAATGGAATCAAACAACATTGGCCTTTTGTGTCTGGCTTCTTTCACTTGATACTTTCACGATTCATCCACATTGTAGCATGTACCAGGAATTCATTCCTCTTTTGTTGTAAAAAAAAAAAAAAAAAATTTTTTTTAAGGGCGCCTGGGTGGTTCAGTTGGTTAACCGTCAGACTCTTGATTTTGGCTCAGGTCATGATCTCAGGGTCGTGAGACGGAGCCCTGTGTTGGGATCTGAACTCAGCACGCAGTCTGCCTGAGATGCTCTCTCCCTCTGCCCCTCCCTCTGCTCACACACATGCTCTCTCTCTCTCAAATGAAGTCCTTTTAAAAATGTTTTTAAAGTGTAGTAAAAAACATATAACATAAAATTCACCATCTTATTTTTAAGTGTACACTTCAGTAGCCTTAAGCACATTCACATTGTTGTGCACAACAAAAGATGCTCACCGTCACAAATCATCAGAGAAACGCAAATCAAAACCACAATGAGATATCACCTCTCCCATTAGGAGGCTATTCCAAAACCCCCCAGAAAAAAAAAGCAAGTATTAGAGACGACATGGAGAAATTGGAACCCTCATGCACTGTTGCTGGGACCTATAAAAGGATGCAATTGCTATGAAAAACAGTATGGCAGTTCCTCAAGCAATTACAAATAGTAGAACTACCACGTGAACCAGTAATCCTAATTCTGGGTGTATATCCAAAAAAACTGGAAGCAGGGTCTCAAAAAGATATTTGCACACCCTTGTTCATAGAAACATTATTCACAGTAGCAAAGAGGTAGGAAGCACCCCAAATGTTCACTGACAGATGAATGGTGAACAAAATGCAGTATATATAGACCGTGGAATATTATTCAATCTTAGAAAGGAAGGAAATTCTATCATACGCTACAACTTGGGTAAACCTTGAGGACGTTATGCTAAGGAAAATATGCCAGTTGTGGGCGTCTGGGTGGCTCAGTCTGTTAAGCGTCTGCCTTTGGCTCAGGTCATGATCCTAGGGGCCTCAGTGGGGGCCTGCTCAGTGGGGGATCTGCTTCTCCCCCAACCCCTCCCTCTATTCCTCTCTTTCTCCCTCTCTCTGTCTCTGACACACTCTCTCTTCCTCAAATAAATAAATAAAATCTTTTAGAAAAAGAAAATAAAATATACCTGTCACAAAAAGACAAATACTGTTATGATTCCACTAATATGGGGACTCTAAAGTAGTCAAATTCATAGAAAAAGATTGTAGAATGGTGGTTACCAGGGGCTGGAGGGAGGGGGGAATGGGGAGTTCATGTTTAATGGGTATGGAGTTTAAGTTTTGCAAGATGAAAAAGTTCTAGCGATTGGCTGAACAATGTGAAAATACTTTTTTTTTTTATAGTTTGTATTTACTTTTTTTTTTTTAGCAATCTTTATACCCAGTATGGGGCTCGAACTCATGATCCCAGGATCAAGAGCTGCACGTTCCTCCGACTGAGTCAGCTAGGCACCCCCAATGTGAATATACTTAGCACTGCTGAACTGTATACTTAAAACAGTTAAGATGGTAAATTTTATGTTATGTGTTTTTTTACCAGTTAATGATTTTCTCTTATTTTATTTATTTATTTAGTATTTCTACTTGAAGGAGGAAGTGGCTGATCTGATTCTAAGTTGGATTTATAATATTTGAGATATCTGAAGTTTCAAACTAGGGAGACCTTTCTTCACCTGTGTATAAAGAAATGTTCCGTATGCTAACCCTATCGCATCTGTAGACGATTTTGGATGTTTTTTAAAAAGATTTTTAATTATTTTGAAGTAATCTCTACACCCAATATGGGGCTTAAACTTACAACCCTGAGATTAAGAGTCAGATGGTCTACCAACTGAGCCAGCCAGGCACCCCTATTTTGGATATTTTTTTACTGTGCAATGGTATATTGGTTACATATATAACTTACGTGAATTCCACTATATTCACTTAGGAGAGAGAGAGAGAGAAATTTAAGTTTACTTAAGAAGAAATGTGCATTTTAAATTTAAATTTACTACAATTTAAATAGCCTGGTGGCTGGGGCACCTGAGTGGCTCAGTGGGTTAAGCGTCCTACTCTTGATTTCAGCTTAGATGATGATCTCAGGGTCGTGAGATCGAGCCCCGTGTCTGGCTCCATGACTGCTTGGGATTCTCTCTCTTCCCCTGCCCCTCCCCAGCTTCCCCCCACCTAAAAACAAACAAATAAACAAATAAATAAAGTCTGGGGGACAACCCCTGCTTTTGGCCTTACACACTGACATTAGATCCTAACTTCTATATAAGATATGTGGGATCTGCACTGTTCTCAGGTTCCCTGAGATTTTATATCTCAACTCACTCTAAAGGCAAATAAGATGCTGCATTTCCCTTAAGTATTTCCATCACTCAAACTCAACCCCTCCCACCACGAAAAGTGCAAATAAACCCCGGAGTCATCAACATTCTCGAGTTCAAAGCAACTAGTAACCCTGATTGGGTTCATCTGATGGCAAAGCAGATGAAGATGAAAGCGACATGTTTTTCTGTATATGTGACATTTGCCCTTCTGGGACTTTGACTCAACCAAAGGGAAATGGTTTGGGATGCTTTTGTTCCCTATTCTCTCCCTATTCCTTGGACTTCTGGACAGCAAAAACGAATTCAAATGAGTTGGGGAAATAAAAATAAATTCTAGGCCATGTGTTTTAATAGTTTCTTAATTTCCAGAGCATGCAGAAAGTTCTAGTAAGCTCATAAAATTTTGGTAAGTAGAGATGGAGGCTAATAAGATGACCGATATCATGCGGAATTAGTATGAGCTGTGTACTCATTCAAGGCACTTGCCGACATGGTACTTACACATTGCTCTGTCCTGAGTGGGTTAATCTCCATGAAGGCGTGTACATTACTCGTTTGCTCCTTGTAGAGGACGTCTGGCTTTCACTTTTTTTGCCTCTATTTCTCTTCTTTCTGCCATCAGCACAACTGTTTTTCTTTGGAGAGCTGTCCCCAACCCTAAGAAAACATGATTGTGATGGAGCTACGGGGGTGGGTGAGGACCCAGATGAGGTCAGGGGTGAGTTGATGAGGGCTGGGGACACACCCCAGTCTGGATTCGCGAGGAGCAGTCCCTGGATATTGCTGGAGGTGTTGAGCAATGGAAGCCTTCTTTCTGCTGGGGTTGCTAGCCTAAATGAATGTGAGCTTGAGGCTGCTGGTGGCTATTACTGGTTACCTATCGTGGTGTCACAAATGACCACAAACTTGGTGATATAAAACAATATCATTTGTTATCTTACGGTTTCTGTGGATCAGGGAGGGGCTGGGTGTGCCAGAGTAGGGTGCTATGAGTCAGAGTCTCTCAACGTGTCAGATATGGCTGGGTCTCACTGTCAGGAGCTCGGTCAAGCTGAGAGAGAGAGCTAAAAAAGAAAGCGTCCAGCCTCTAATCTTAGTGCGATGGTAGAAGCAAGAGGCTGAACTCAGCGAATGCGCCTTGTCTCCCCGTTGCATATTCCCCCATGGAATGGCGCAGGGTGATGAGCACAGATGTGGGGGGTCATTTTGCTGTTGAAAGAACCCCGAATAAAAGGCTCCAATGGTTTTTTGGATCCTAGAGTTTGGGGGGGGATGCCGAGGATGAGGGAGCAGGAGTGGAGTGGAAAATCACTGGTACTGAGTCAGAGTGGAGGAAGTGTCTTCAATGTCCTGTCTTCCCTCCAGAAGGAGGCCTTGGCACAGGCAGCTGAAAAGGACCTCTGCCCAAGACCTCAGATAAAGAGACCCGGGAGTTAAGGTGCTAGGGCTCGGAATACAAATGCTTGCAAGAGCATGAGCGGTCGGGGGGTGTGAGTCCTTGATGCATCTCCCTTCAGAGACTGCCATGTGCCTGCTGTGCACCAGGGCTAGTGTGGGAAGGACAGCTTTCCCTTCTGAGGCCTGCCAGGTCCAAAGCCTTTGTCATTCATTGCCTATGAGCAGGCCTAGGAAGTCCCACGTAGGTTTTGAACCAGGGGCCGGACACCCCATTCATCAGAAGCCTTGACTGGGGAATCATCGGCTTCCAGCCTCTCTTGGTGGATGTGGGTAGGATTCAGATCCTTGTGGGGCTACTGGATGGAGGGCCTCAGAGCCTCACTGGCTGTTGGCAAGAGGCTGCCTTCAGTTCCTTGCCATATGCCTTTCCACGTGGCAGCTTATTTCATGAAAGCCTGCAAGCCGAGAAGCCTGTAAAGAGTGTGCGCTAGCAAGCTGTAAATCACAATCTCCTGTAACCTAATCACAGAAGTGACATTCCATTAGCACTGCTGTACGCCATTGGCAAAATTGGGTTATTCAAGGGGAAGGGATTATACAAGGCCATGAATACCAGGAGGTGGGGATCTCCAGGGCCTTCTTAGAAACTGCTACCACAGTGGCTTTCTGGCAACATAAAGGGAGAGTCTATTCGAGATTGAAACCAGCTCAGAGGCAGCGAAGCTGAGAAATAGGAGGGAGACAGATACTTACGACACCACTTAAGCCCCAGGGTCCAGGCACTTCTGAAGCCAACCACCCATTGGTGTCCCAGGGCCCAAACTAATTACATTTTTTTTTTTAAAATATTCTGGTTTGCATTGGGTTTTAGTCACTTGCAACTGAAAGAATCCTGATTAACATAAAAATAAGATGGCCAGATTATTCGGGTTTCATGGGATAGAGAGGTGCTGAGGTCATGTCATGGACAAGGTGTTTGCTGAAAGGATGCTGGTGGTCTGGCACCCACCTGGAGCCCGGTTGTGGAGGAGGTCATTTCTGGAGGTCAGAGGTCTCTGTCTCTCCAGGTGCCTGTTTCTCTCTGTGAATCCGTTGTTTTTGCACCGCTGATGGGCCATGTCTCCTCTATTCTATATATACGTTTACCCAAACTCCCTGCTGCCTCTGATTTTTAGCCTGTGCAAGACTCTTGATGGCCCCTCTGTCCCCTCTGTGCATCTTCTCCTTTCTGTATCAGCTCCTGACATTGACACCTGTCTGTTCCTCCTAGGGGGCGAATCTGATTGGTCCAGGCCATACCGTGGAGCACTTGCTGGTCTCCGTTTCACATGTGGTTTGACAAGTTTGTGGACTGGTTGTCAGGTGGGTTGGGGGTGGACTCATGAGGGCTTCCTAGGGAGCTGTGGGCCTGGCAGGCACAAAGATGCAAAGCAAGCCATTTCTCATGGAGGTGGTAAAGATTCCAGTTTGAATAATCATTAATTTGATAGTGCTAAAGTCTGAATGAATGAGGCTTCACTGAGTTTCAGCATGATTTGGGGGAACTGGTTTCTATTTCTAGCTCCTTTTTAATGAGGAGATGATCCGCATTAACTAAGGACTCTTTCTGTTGCAAGTAAACAACCTCCAATTTAAACAGGCACAGGTCCAATATGGAATTCGCTGGCTCATGTATCTGCAAAGTCCAAGGGTAGCTCTTGCTTCATGCTTGGCTGCATCCAGAGGTCAAACAGTGTCAAAGTCATCATGTCATGATGGCTCTCTCTCTCAGAGTGACCTCCCTCTGTGTTGGCTTATTCTCAAGCAGCCTCTTGTCTTGGTGACAGGTGATCACCTGCAGCTCCAGGCCAGCATCCTTTTTCCTTAGCAGCACCGGCTAGAAGAGAGATTCCCTCTTCCCAGTGGTCCTACCCAAGGTCCCCAAACAGAATCTCATTGGCCTGGCTTGGTCACCTATGCATCCCTGAGCCAATGGCAAGGCCAGGGGGATGCAGTGCTTTGACTGACATGACCATTCCTGGAGCCCCACCTAAACCACACGTACTGAGAGTGACAGAGAGTGGTTCCCCAAAGGAAAAGTGGGGTGCTATTCCTTGAAAGAGAAATGAATGCTGGCAAAACACCACTAGGGTCTACACCTGTTAGTCTGTCCATTTCTGTTTCCCAGTCTCTCAAAACACGTACTGTTTGTGGAGTAATCCTGCAAACCACCTCTGAGCCTACCAACACATTTGCAGGTGACTTCTAGAACTTACTTTTTCTTTTCTAATTGAAGTGAGATTCACATAACATAAACGTAACCATTTTGAAGTCAACAAAGCAATGGCACTTAGTACAGTCACAATGGTGTGCAACTACCACCTCGATCTCGTTCCAGAGATCATGCGACCTGAGTGAAAACTGAGAGTCGGAGGCTTAACTAACTGGGCTACCCAGAACCCCTGGGGTTTCCTTCTTTTAAAAGGCTGAATAATATTCCGTGTATGGACAGAGCACATTTCATTTATCTGTTCATCCCTCAATGCACATTTGGGGTGCTTCTATTTCTCGGTTATTGTGAGTAATCCTGCTTTGAATATGATGTGCAAATATCTCTTCGAGATTCTGCTTTCAATTCTTTTGGATATATACTCCAAAGTGGGATTGCTGGATCGTCATAATTCTGTCTTAAATTTTTTGAGGAAAGAGAATTTGCTTGTTTTCAAAAGTAATTTTCTAATTTTTTCCTAAAGATATTTTATGCAGGGGCGCCTGGGTGGCACAGCGGTTAAGCGTCTGCCTTCGGCTCAGGGCGTGATCCCGGTGTTATGGGATCGAGCCCCACATCAGGCTCTTCCGCTATGAGCCTGCTTCTTCCTCTCCCATTCCCCCTGCTTGTGTTCCCTCTCTCGCTGGCTGTCTCTATCTCTGTCAAATAAATAAATAAAATCTTTAAAAAAAAAAAAGATATTTTATGCAGAAGATGCCAGTGAAAACATAAAGCGTGTTTTAAAATGCGTGGCAGGGCACCTGGACGGCTCAGTCAGTACAGCGTGTGACTCTTGATCTCAGGGCTGTAAGTTCGAGTCCCACATTGGGTGTAGAGACTACTTAAAAATAAAATCTTTAAAAATAAAATACAATGCTTTGAAATTCTCATTGCAGAAAAGCAAACATCTCAATATAAAAAACCTAATGAGGGGAATCCTGGAGACCAAGATCCTGGTCAACCTCCAGAACAGTGTCTTGGTCCAGATTCCATGGCCAACAGCCAGTTCCTGGGTCCCCTGGAGTCCCAATTCCAAATCAAGCATGGCCTCAACAACAGTTTCTAAACTGTGGCCACGGGACAGAGCTTTATTTTTGTCTAGGCCTCTCTGGCGAAACGCTTTCTCTAGTAGAAGCACGACAGAGCAAAACTGGAACGAAGCCATTCCACCAAATAACCACATCAGTGAATTTCCTCCCCTCGCTTAACAAACAAAAACAATCTGTGGTTTGTCAGACTCATTCATTTGAGTCGACCCAAGGGCAGCACCTACAGGAGTTCCCTGTCTAGACACACACACAGACAAGTTACCATCCAGAAAGGCAAGTATGTAGTGGGTGTGTGTCAAGAAATAGAACATTTCTTGTTCTCTGCTTTCTTTTTAAAAATTGCTTTCTCCACCTCCTTTAACCCATGAAGGGTGCTCTGAGTAATCAGTCCTTTGGGCGTCTGCGGCATGCCAGGAGCCTCCCAACTCGCCCAGGGTTGGATCTTTAACCTGAATTTCTAGGGCACATCTCGGTTTCTGCGTGAAAACGAGGCTTTCTGTAGACATTTGCAGGAGCACTGGGCTCCCCCGCTCTGGCTGGCAGAAGCTCTCTCTCGGGTGCCTGCCTCTCTGCTCAGACCTGCTCCAGACTCTGCAGACCACTCACCACAGGACCAGACGGTTCTCTTCTCAGATCGATGTCGGGCAAGTCCCTGAGATTTCTGAATTTCTCGCGCTCCACTTTCCTCAGCTGTCAAATGAGGGGGAAAATGAGAGCCAGCCTCAATGTCTAATAACAAATGCATGATTAAATAATCCACAACACTGTGGTATTGGACAGCCATTTAAAAAAACAACAACAACATTTTTTGGAAACATATTTAACATCAGAAAATGTTCAAAATAAAATAGGAAATACATAATGCAGAACTATGCATGTATTCTTATGTAGATCACAAACTACCTATATTGTAAAAAAACACGAAGATGAGACTTTGTGGAGATTGAAACATTTGAAACAGATGACAGGGTGAACCTGGTTGATCACTAGGCTCCCTTTTCGCGTAAAAATCAACCGGTCACAGAGGCCCTACCCAGTTTGGAATGTGGTATCTCAAACTTAAAATGCAAATGTTCTTTGACCTACTTTTAGGGTTTTATCCTCAAGAGAAATCAACCAACCAATTAAGTGCTTTGAAGGTGTGTGCAAAAGGGTAAGTATTTGCAGAGATGTTTCTAGAGCACAGTAGTGAGAACGCCTTACATGTTCCTGAAGGGGGGTTTGTGTTTATAAACAAGGGAAATCCATTCAGTAGAATCCTGTGCAGCTCTTAAAATGTTGCTGTATTGGGGAGCCTGGGTAGCTCAGTCAGTTAAGGGTCAGACTCTTGGTTTAGGCTCAGGTCATGATCTCAGGGTCGTGGGATTGAGCCCCCCTATTGGGCTCTGTGCTCTGCATTCAGCTCGGAGTCTGCTGGAGATTTTCTCCCCCTCTCTTTCTTCTCCTCTGCTCCTCTCCTTGCTCATGCTTTCTCTCTCTTTAAAATAAATAAAATCTTTTAAAAAATGTTGCTGTATTTATTTATAGACATGGTTGGAGAAAGCGAACAGAGGCAAATTACACAACAGTATATATGTCATATTGAAATCATACTTTCATATATGTATATTCATATCTATATACATAGAAAGAAGTCTGGAAAGGGGCATCTGAGTGGCTCAGTTGGTTAAGTGTCTGACTCTTGATTTTGGCTCGGGTGGTGATCTCAGGGTTGTGGGATCGAGGCCTGCACCATTAGGCTCTGCATTGGACACGGAGCCTACTTGAGATTGTCTCCCCTGCTCTCCCTCTCTTCTTCTTCTTTTTTTTTTTTAATTTTATTTATTCATTTGAGAGAGAGAGACAGACAGACAGAGCACAAGCAGGGGGAGAGGCAGAGAAAGAGGGAGAAGCAGACTTCCCGCTGAGCTGGGAGCTTGATGTGGGACTCAATCCCAGGACTCTGAGATCATGACCTGAGCCGAAGGCAGATGCTTAACCATCTGAGCCACCCAGGTGCCCTGCTCTCCCTCTCTTAAAAAAAGAGAAGAGAAGAGAAGAAAAAAAAAAGCAAAGCAAAGCAAAGCAAAGCAAAGCAAAGCAAAGCAAAGCAAAGAAAAGAAAAGAAAAGAAAAGAAAAAAGTCTGGAAGGAAATACAGCAAGATGTCCATTGCCTTGGGTGATAGGATTACTAAGGATTACTAACAGACTTAATTAATTTTATGTTTGCTTATTTATGAATTTTATATAATGAACATGTAATAAAGTAATAGCTTCCTACTTGGACATGCCAGGCTGTATGTGAAGCACATCATATGAGTTTCATTTGATCCTCACAAGGATCATTTCAGGGACATTGGTAAACCCAGTTTACAGATGGAGAAACTGAGGCTTGGTGAGTGTAAGTCATATGCTATATGAGTTTCCTGTGGCTACTGTAACAAGTGACCACAAACTCAGTGGCTTACAACAACGCAGATTTATTTATTTTATTATTTTTTAAAAGATTTTTTAAAATTTATTTGAGAGAGAGAGGGAGGAAGAGCACAGGCTGGGGAAGGCATAGAAGGAGAGGTACAAGCAGACCCCCAGCCGAGCAGGGAGCCCAACTCAGGGTTTGATCCCAGGACCCCAGGATTACGACCTGAGCCAAAGGCAGGCAGTAAACCAACTGAGCCACCCAGGCGCCCCTGGCAACACAAATTTATTAACTTACAGTTCTAGACAGAAGTCTGAAGTCTCACTGAGCTAAAATCAAGATGTCAGCAGAGCTATGTTCATTCTGGAGGCTCTAGGGGAGACTCTGTTTCCTTGCCTTCTCTAGCTTCTAGAGGCCATCCGCACTCCTTGACTCATGGCCCCTTCCTCCATCTTCAAAACCAGCAATGGCTGGTAATCTTTCTCACATGGCATCACTCTGGTTTTGATAATCCTGCCTTCCTCCTCTCATTTAAGGACCTTTGAAATTATCTTGCGCCCACCCAGATAATCCAGGATAATCTCCCAATTTTAAGGGCATCGATGAGCAACCTTAATTCCATCTGCAACCACAATTCCCCTTTGCCATGCAAGATTCACAGACTCTGGGGTTAGCATGTGGACAACTTTGAGAGGCCATTCTCCCTTTTACCCAGGTTTCATAGGTACTGGGTGAGGGATTTGGAATATGAACTCATTCTGTTTCCCATGCCCTTAGATTATGCTACGTGACTGATTATTTGTATACTGAAGAAATTTTTAAATTTTTTATAGGTTAAAAAAGTAGAAGGATATTCCCTTTTCTGTCTCTTTAGCCTTATTCAGTCTTATTGCTATGCCATCCCTCTGTCCCTACCTAAGTGTCCCATTACAGCCAAATCTGTCTGCCCACTGTTCCAACACCCCAAGCTCGCTTCCACTTCAGCTTGTCCTGAATACCGTCTATTAAACTTGGGAGCATCACTCTTGGTCATCTGAGAAGCTGTGCAAGGAATTTATTAGGGGAAATGGCTGGGCAAATAAGTGGGAGAGTGAAGAAAGGCTGGGAGAGCCACCTGACCCTCGATGCTGGTGACAGGGAAGGAAGTATCTATCTAAGGTGCAGTTTCAAGGAAAGCAGGTAAGCCCATCCTGACTACAGAGGGGCCCCAGTGTCCCTGCTCTGCCTTTGTACCTCTGCAGAGCTCAGTCATTCCCTGGGGGGAAGCCTGCCAGAGTATGGCCTTGGCCTAAAAGCAGAGCACAGCACCTGGGACACTGGCCAAATCCTCTTCCAGCACTCAAGAGTTAAGAGGCACATTCTCATGGTTGTCAAGTGGGGTCTTCGTGGTGACACCTTTCTTAGAGGAAGCTTTCTGGACGCCAGATCATGACTGTCTCACCTCTATTTCCCCCCTGCACTCCCAGCTAGAGTTTGCCTAAGGGCTTAGCGTCTGGCCTTTGTAGCCAGCCAGGCAGGCTTTCATCCAGTTTTGTCACTTACACCTTCCCAAGCCTCAGTTTATTTATCTATGGAATGGGGTAACAGCAGTGCCTCCCACATTGTGTTGGTGTGAGGATGAAACGAGACGTGGAGTTTCAAGGTCTTCCTTGGGTCAGGGCCTGGCACATGGCAGTGGTGATGGTCAGTAAATGGCAGCCATCCTCATTGGAGTAATCTTTGGCCTAGCATGTCTAATAAAATTTTCCTGAAACTATCTACCAAGTGTTTTAATGTATGTGCATAAAGATGTTCATTTCCTCAGTATTTGTAAAAAGGAAAAACCAACAAAAAGCATAAATGTCCAACATCAAGAGAACTGTTGAAGAAATTGTGGTGCATCTAGAACAGAAGCAGCCATTAAAATAATAATCTATTTTTGATATAGATATTCTATAATGGTAGAATTTGTTTTTTAGAAAGGGAGAGAAAGAGAAAGGGGGGGCAGGGGAAGAGAGAAAGAATCTTAAGCAGGCTCCACACCTAGCACCAGCCTAACAGCAGGCTTGATCTCACCACCCTGAGATCATAACCTCAGCGGAAACTAAGAGTCCAAGGCTTAATCAACTGAGCCACCCAGGCACCCCTATAATGGTAGAGTTTAATGCAAGTTTTTAGTGAATAAACAGAATGAAATTATTGTTACTGAAATTATTGTTACTGATGTTTATATCCAAGAGGTGGGATAGAAATGATTATTTACTTCTTTTAGGTTTTTTCCCTCCTAATTTTCTACAATGAACTTGTATTACCACTAAGAAAACAACAGGATTTTTTATTACCTGCGCAGGGGCGGTTATCAATGTCGATGGCGGTCCTTAGGTCAAACAAGATGACTATTAAAGAGTACCCATTATATTTAGTAAAAAGAAAGCATTTCGTGGCCACCGTGAGAGCAGTTTTGGCAGAGGCAGAACCCCTTGTCAGCAAAACAGGAAAAATAATTATGGCTTTAAAATTTAATTAAAAAAAATCACTTCCCAGGAATCTTGTTTGCACTAAATGGAGACCGGGGGATCAAGTACATGTGCAAACATATTTGTCCGTTGAGAAAAATGCTCAAAATTTCGACCGCAGGTCCTCTCACGCGGCAGTTACCAAAACAGTGAGCATGCGCGAAAATACAGCGAGGGGAGGGCAATCAGGCCTGCTGTAAGAAGTGGGGAAAAAGGCAAGGCCTTACGATTTCTGCACTTAGAAAGCAGCGTAAAAAATCATGCAAAATGGTAAAAACAAAAACAAACCTCAAAGCTAGTTTAATTGCATTACTGAAACATTGGGCTTGAAAACCGAGCCACAGCTCTTGCCACAAGGGCGGGTAGCAAGCCCCATCCGTACAAAACGAAAGACAACACCTACTGTGTTGACCTGGGAGCGCGAGACGTCCCGCGCTACCGGCTTTGACCAATAAGAGAGCAGAGTGGGCCGGGACTCGCCTGCGACTGGAGGATCCGGGCGGGGCGGGGCTGTGGCTCCGGCGCATGCGCTTCCCCGGCCGCTGATACCGCGCCTCCTCTGGCCAGTTTGCGGACTGCTGGGAGTCGGCGCTGCGGGCTTGTTTCCAGTCTGCAGAGACTCTTCGTTGTTTCCCCAGCTCGGCTCCGCAATGCCGGTGGACCTCAGCAAGTGGTCCGGGCCTTTGAGCCTGCAGGAAGTGGACGAGCGGCCGCAGCATCCGCTGCAGGTCAAATACACCGGGACGGAGATCGACGAGTTGGGCAAAGTGCTGACGCCCACCCAGGTACCCGAGGGCGTTAGGCGGGGGAGGGGTGCAGCTGCTCAAAGCGTGGAGGTTAGCGGGCGGGTATCTGGCGTAGATGGGGAGGATGTTCCGGCCTCTGTGCGCCGGGTCCTCCGAGGGAAAGGGGGTCGCGGTGCCCACGCCGCAGGCCTGCCCACACCTGCGGGCACTGGGAACCCGGCACGTGGCGGGCGGAGCTCGGCCTGCAGGAGAAAGTGATCTACTTTACAGGGACTTAAAGGCGTAGGCTGGGGCCTAGGCCCAGAAACAGCCTGGGCTGCGGGCGCGGGGGCGGGGAGGGGGCGGTGCGCGAGAAGTAGGGGGCCATGACTATGCCTTAGGCCCCAGACCTTCCCTCGGGTGTCAGGATTTTAGGCCTCAGTTTGGGGAGGAAAAGCCCCACCCGAGAGCAGGTGACGCATTATGTAACCGGTGACCAGCATCGCCTAGAGAATCCTCCCTTTGTTTTAGCGGGCAAGGGCATGAAACCACCCAGAGGTAAGCGCGTTCTGCAGCTGGAAGGCTCGAGGGCAACGGCCGGCCTTGTTCTACCGTTTGGCCTGCGACCTAATTAGGACCTGGCTATCGGAAGTGGGGGAACAAGAGTGCCCGACACTTGCCAGTTGTTGGTCCAGGGCAATGGTGTGAATAAATTGTTCTGACAGTTTACTGTTGTGATGTTCACATATAAAGTGCCCCTCTCGCAGCCTTCGTTTTCCCAGACTCACTGTCCAGTCTGGTCATTTTCTTTGCACTTTTAAGTATCCAGTTAATTCAGATTTCACTTCAACAGGCCCCAGCTAAGCTGCTGGTCACCAAATCTAGAGACTCTTGTCATTCCAGACCAAATGAGGTTGTAATTCAGAGGATTGCGTCAGCTCCAGGGTTGAAATCCTGACCCCACCTCTTTCTGTTAATAACACACTAGGACAGGAGTCCTGTAGTGTAGTTGGAACTAAAATAACATACGTTAAACTTAAGCTCCTGGCTCTTAGCAGAGTCAATACACTAGTTTTTCTTAATAATCTACTGTGATTTACCTTTGAGGAACCTGAAATCAAAGAATGTTGGCTTCTTCAGCATTTCTGACTTTTTAACTCCAAAGTGGTTCCTTCCTACAGGTTAAGAACCGGCCCACCAGTATTTCGTGGGATGGCATTGATCCAGGTAAACTCTACACCTTGGTCATGACAGATCCAGATGCTCCCAGCAGGAAGGACCCAAAATACAGGCAAGAAAGATTGGGAACACCAGGTTATCCAAATAGGACCTGGTGCTTCCTGGCACTGTGTAAGCCCCTTGCCGGACATGCTGTGCCAGGAGAAGGAGACCGAGTCTGGGATGCTCACACGCACGCTTAAGCCAGAGTGTGCATTTCCTACCTCTTCAGTCCCTAGAGCAGGAGTCTAGAAACTGTAAGCTGAGAGCCACATCTGCCCGACACATGTTTCTGTATAGCCTCATGAGCTAAGAATGGTTTTTACATTTTTCAATGCCTGAAATGGAAAGAGTCATACTTTGTAACGTGAAAATTACATGACATTCAAATTTCAGTGTTGATAAATGAAGTTTTGTTGGGACACAGCCGTGAGACCTTACTTACGTCTTGTCTATGGCTGCTTTCACACTGTAGCCGCAGAGCTGAATAGTGACAGAGACCGTGTGAACTGCAGAGCCTAAAATGTTTACCGTCTGGCCCTTTACAGAAGCTTGCAGATGCTGCCGAGAGAATCTCAGAGGGCGGGAGGGAGGGATGGGGCCCTGTCTTCTGCAGACCAGGAGGTTTGCACTGGCCGAGGAAGCAGGACTGTCTGTGTCACTCATCGCTGCAGCCTGGTCCAGAGCATGTGCTTCATGTACATTTGCTGGCGGTACAGGGAGTGTGTACTTGCTTCCTGAGGTGCTGACCGGTCTGTGTTCCTTGTCTTAGGGAGTGGCACCATTTTCTGGTGGTCAACATGAAGGGCAACGACGTCAGCAGTGGCACAGTCCTCTCCGATTATGTTGGCTCTGGGCCTCCCAAGGGCACAGGTCAGTAAAGGCTGCTTTGTGGGGGAGGTGAGAGGGGGGCAGTTGGTACACATTAGGATTGGCCCAAAGGGCTGCAGATTTTAGTCTGGGTTCTCTGAGATCTCTTAGCCTGGTGGAGTGTCCGGGCAGCACAGTTCACCTCCAAGGCAGTTGCCTGCCAGAGACATTGAGACCTGCAGTAGGATCAGGTGGCTAGAACCTTGGGTTCTGGTCAGGTGGACCCTCCGTTAGCTTTGCCTCTTGGCCGCTAGGCCTTTATATGCAGGGAAGTCGGTGAGAGGATTCCAAGGAAGCAGTGTTGCAGAATGCTCGGAACAACTTCCGGGGGAGTCGGTGGGAAGGATTGAACAGTTAACCCATCTCAGTTCTTTTTTTTTTTTTTTTTTTTTTTTTTAAAGATTTTATTTATTTATTTGACAGAGATAGAGACAGCCAGCGAGAGAGGGAACACAGGCATGGGGAGTGGGAGAGGAAGAAGCAGGCTCACAGCAGAGGAGCCTGACGTGGGGCTCGATCCCATAACGCCAGGATCACGCCCTGAGCCGAAGGCAAACGCTTAACCGCTGTGCCACCCAGGCGCCCCAACCCATCTCAGTTCTATATTCAGCCTTGCCCTGTGGGATCTTTGAGTTTCCAGTTGCCATGAAAGATCTCAGAAATGATTGTAGTATCCTAATTAATTATAAAAGATTGGCTTCGTTATGTCTTTATAGCCCCTTTCTAGGGTGGTATCATCTTGAAAAGATTTGTAAGGCTTTAAGAAGTATACTGAAGGGGCGCCTGGGTGGCGCAGTCGTTAAGCGTCTGCCTTTGGCTCAGGGCGTGATCCCAGTGTTCTGGGATCGAGCCCCACATCAGGCTCCTCCGCTAGGAGCCTGCTTCTTCCTCTCCCACTTCCCCTGCTTGTGTTCCCTCTCTCGCTGGCTGTCTCTGTCAAATAAATAAATAAAATCTTTAAAAAAAAAAAAAAAGAAGTATACTGAAGATACACATGTTGTATTTCGTTGTGTATCACAGGCTCTGCATACAAAGAGGGAGAGGATACTGTATTGAAACTCTCCAAGTGGGATAAGCTAATAGTGGGAGACGCTCTGTTAATACTTGTTGTTCATTGCAGGATGCTTTCTTTTGCTGGAACGAAGTAGTGGTGGGTGGACACATTGTTGGGCCGTGTTAGTCTGAGAAGGTACAAGGAGGTCCCTGACAAGAACAGTTGGCCATAGACTCATGCTTTATCTGTAGACCCCAAAGCTTCAGATGGCCTCAGGCCCTCTCCCAAGTTCATAAGAGGAAGGTAAAGGTACATCTTTCCCAGGGATCTGTTAAGTTCTCTAGGGCAGTTATACAATTAGGCAGTTTAATTATGGGAAGTACACACATGAGAATAAAGCAATTCTCTCAAGTAGGAGCTCTTTTCTCATTAACAAAAAAAGCCTCAGTGACTGACTGACTTTTTTTTCCCCTTTTGCTTTTAAAAAATACTCCGTTAGTATAATTTACATATAATAAAATGCCCAAATCATAGTTGTTTTAGTCCACAGATACTGACTGACAGATGAAGGTGACCACGTAAGCACCTTTGAAAACAAGATGTTTTTCAGCATCTTTGCTACTTAGTTGGTTAGAGTGAGCTTTACAAGGCAATAGGTAGGGTAGGTTCTGCAGCGAAAACAGTCAGTGAGACAAACACTGTTGCTTTATGGAGTTGTCTTTCTAGTCAGGAGACTAAATTGGAAAGTCAGACTTCTAGAGGAGTGGAAGGGGTATTCAGATGCGTGTGGTGGAAAATGACTAGCAGTCGGGTCCCAGTGGAGTTGCGTTGGGAGCCCCAAGCAGGATGAGTGAAGGGCAAACGTGATAGGAGGGGTGGGCAGGGGCCTTGAGGCCCTAAAGCTGGGTGTAGACTTTACCCCAGTTGCAGTGGGAAGCCATTGGGTGATTGTGGGCAGGTGAGTGATCTGACTCCTTCCACCTCTGCTGGTCCTCAGTGCCCCTCTTGTAAATGGGGTGGCTGGGTCCCTCCAAGTTGGCACTTCCTGTGAACACGGGGGATGTCTCCAACCCTGTTGCCTAGCTGTGTGTACATCTTCCGTCCTGCCTCTCCCTCTAGGCCTTCACCGCTATGTCTGGCTGGTTTACGAGCAGAATGGGCCACTGAAGTGTGACGAGCCCATCCTCAGCAACCGATCTGGAGACCACCGTGGCAAATTCAAAGTGGCATCTTTCCGCAAAAAGTACGAGCTTGGGCCCCCAGTGGCTGGCACGTGTTACCAGGCGGAATGGGATGACTATGTGCCCAAACTCTATGAGCAGCTGTCTGGGAAGTAGGGGAATGCTAGGAGACAAACCGTGCTGGAAGTCTCAAGCAGTTTAGTGATGCATGTAGATTTCTCTGCTTCCCCATTCCCATTCTCACAGGTGAGGCCTGAGCAATCAGGTAGTGGTTTAGAGTGACCTTTCCTTCTGCCTGTCCTTTATAATCCTAGAGGGTCACCCCCCCCCCACATTTATGTTTTGATCAAATTTGAACTCTCTTTTGGGGGATATTTTGGTACTGATTTGGGGTCATCGAATTGTTAATATAAGAATTTAAAGAAATAAAAATTCATGTAAAAAGACCAGGTCTATAGTAATAGAGCAGAGCATCAAAGAATCTTTAAGGGAGGTTTAGGAAAAAAAAAAAAAAAAGATTCATTGCCTCTGCCTTTGTGAGTCTGAATCAGGAATTGTGCATAATGGCACTTCTGGGTCATGTTTTCACAGCCATGTCTCTCCCCAAGAGAGCCAGAGACTGGCATGTCCACTAACCCCCAACATGGTACATCCTGGACTGTTAACTAGGTGTCAGTGTCCTGCCCTGGCTCCTTTGAAGAGCAGTACTGGAAAAAGCAATAGGGAGAGTTGCTCTGTGGTTAAGGCACAGCCATCTAGATGAGCTGCGGGGCTGGGAGAGGGGTTGTCAGAAATCCCTAAGTCTGTGTCTATTGAACTGGTCACTCTTTGTCTATAGAAAAGCCAATCTGGAGTTGCGGAATATTGTGTTAATTCTGCTGTTTGCTTATAGTTCACTAAAAATAAAAACATTGTGCGGATGAACCAGTCTCCAGATACTGTGCCCTTTTTGGGTATGGGGCTTCATAAATGTGGGAAGTCAAGGGACAACTTCGAAGAGTGAAGTAGCCTCTTTCCCGGACCAGCAGTGACGACTGGGACTTGATTCCAGGACCATACAGCGGATCCATGCTTGTACACGTGCCATCAGACTAGAGCAGGAATAACCATTTCAACTTGAGGGTTGGAAAAAAAAAAATCACAAAGTTTTAGGCCAACTGCTTTTGCCCAGAAAATATCTTTGTTTTTCACAAGTGGTCCTTTTCACCTGAGAGAGAAACCAGTGGGAAACCTTCCCCCTTGGTGTTGTTGCATGCAGGAACAGTGACTTAGAACTAGGCTACACCTCTCACTGTTCTGACTTGCGATCCGTATAGAATCCGCACCCAAAGGGAAGAAGGGTGGGTGGGGGAGATTACAGTTGATCCTTGAACGGCATGGGGATTAGGGCACTGACTGCCCTGTGCAGTCGAAAATCAGTGTATAACTTTTCACTCCCCCAAAACTTCACTGCTAATAGCATACTGTTGACTTGGAAGCCTTAACACTAACGAATAGTTAACACATTTTGTGTGTTATCGGTATAATATGCTGTATTCTTACAACGAAGTAAGGTAGAGAAAAGAAAATGCATTAAGGAAATTATAAGGAAGAGAAAATACATTTACAGCCCTGTACTGAAAACAGTCCACATGTAAGTGGACCCACGCATTGGAAAGCCCTGTTGTTCAAGAGTCAACTGTATTTTTTTTTTTAAAGATTTTATTTATTTATTTGATAGAGAATTTATTTGATAGAGATAGAGACAGCCAGCGAGAGAGGGAACACAAGCAGGGGGAGTGGGAGAGGAAGAAGCAGGCTCCTAGCGGAGGAGCCTGATGTGGGGCTCGATCCCATAACGCCGGGATCATGCCCTGAGCCGAAGGCAGACGCTTAACCACTGTGCCACCCAGGCGCCCCTCAACTGTATTTTCATACCCTTTGATGTACCAAAAAGAAAGGAAAGGAGGTATTTGAAGGTTCACATCACTGACCTGGTTTGTGCCAGAGAAGGGATTGTGGTTGGGCCTGGCAGGTGCTAATTAAGCAAAGCTGGGTCTTTCCCCCACCATTTGCTGCAGCTCCTTCTCTGGGAACACTGTTGGAAATGTTACTCTGTGTAATCTCTGTGGAGGGACAGTAGAGAGTAATTATTTTCTAACTTCAGGGTTTTAAAATTCAATTTTTAAATTGCAAAACAAAAGTTATATAAAGAACAACTACCCCACCGACTTCATTTTTTATTTTGTTTTTACAATTTTTTTTTTTTTAAGTAGTCTCCATGCCACCGTGGGGCTTTGAACTCACAACCCTGAGATCAAGAGATGCTTGTTCTACCTACTCAACCAGTCAGGCGCCCCCTACCCTGTTGACTTTATTTATTTACTTTAAAGGGTTTATTTCTTTATTTGTCAGAGAGAGAGAGAGAGAGGGAGAGCACAAGCAGGGGGAGCGGTGGGCAGAGGGAGAACAGGCCTTCCACTGAGCAAGGAGCGCTATGCGGGGCTCGATCTCAGGACCCTGGCATCATGACCTGAGCTGAAGGCAGACGCTTAAGACTGAGCCACCCAGGTGTCCCTACCCTGTTGACTTTAAATGCAAGAAGCAACACATGCCTGTGGTTAGACAAGGCACACAGCACCGGAAGAAGTGCTTTCCACCCTGACCTTCCTGGTGCTTCAGTAGCAGTCTGAAAGAAGACACAAACGTGAATATCCACATTAGCATATATCTACGTATTTCCTTTTTAGAAATTATGGTCTTGCTATACACACCAGCATACATTGTGATGCACTGTTTTCCCCCAAGTAATGCACCTTTGTGCAGTGTATCTAGTTAACAGGGCCCTACAATTCATGTCGTCATTTTGAACAAATACTCTATTTTCTGGATGTTCTGTAATTAACCAGTCTAGTCCCCTACTGTGATTAGATTACTCCTGGTTGTTTGCTATTATAAACGGTGTTTCTGCAAACATCTTTCTGTATGTATACATGCTTTTGCAGGCAATTTACTGGGGTAGATTTCTAGCATTGAAATAATCAGGTCAAAGGGTATGCACATTTTCAATACTGATACTGACAAACCACCCTCCAAAAAGATCACATGATTATATTCAAGTCCATGGTCTATGAAAGTATCTCTCCCCATATCCTTAAGCAGTTTTCTCAAACTAAACATTTTGACAATTTGATATTTGTTTTTAGAATCATTTACTCTTTTTTTCTCTAAACTGTTTTCTTTGAGACTTACCTGCTGACCACAGTACTTTGTCAGTCAGAGAGACTGAAAAATCAATGAGGAATTATGGTGGTATGTTAGTTTCCTTGTCTAAAATAGGCTTAGACTAAAAAATGATTCAGAAAAAGGTCAACCACCTAAACAAAAAGGGTGTAGTGTATACGCAAGAAGTTCACATGAGTACATAGGAAAAGGTCTATTAAGAGGCATAGAAACAAGGGGATAGCCTGTCTCATCTATTAAACTTGGAAGGTGAGGGGAACTTGCCCCAGGACACCAAGTTGGGAAGTGAGTGATCCAGATTCTGAAGCCAGCTTGTCTCAGAACCCAGCTCATAACCACCACGCCTGCAGGTTCCCTTAGAGGCTCAGCCTCCTCCTGTGGAAAAGGAGTGGTGACAGGGTGGGCAGGGGGAGGGGGCCATCCATCTGCCTTATTTACCTTGCAGGGTTGCTGGAGAAAATGGTCTTTTGTTGAGATGATGCGAATATGTGGAAATGATGAACTTGACCTGATTCACATGTAGGAATAACGTCTACAAATGACCAGCTTTCTTCAAGGTTGTTTCCTGTTGATAATGTTTACCAAAAGTGTGTCTATATCTCTGTAAGGGTTTAGCATGAAGAGATATGGGAGTCTTTAATCTGCTTTAGCAGCCCAGCCAGAGGCCAGTATTTCTAACAACCTTGGAACCTTGGAAGTGCTTATTATTCGAATTTCGTGGCCAAATGTGTCAGGCGTGGCCATTGCTCTGGAAGCCCTAAATTAAACCCAATTAACAGAGACCAGATCTTGGGAACACAAGGTTGGTATCTAGATAATACTTACACGTGGCAGCCCGTGGCCGATATCCTCTCCTGGGTCAAGGAGCAAAGGACTTCTGTTCTTAAACTGGTGCTAAGTCAAACAGCCTCAGCATCCACTTAAAACCTGTCAGCTGTTTGACTTGCTCTGGGATGTAGACGAGATCCTTAAATGACCTACGAGGCTCTATAAGACGTGATACCCCCCGTCTGCCTCTAGCTTCCTGTGGTTGTCATTAAGCTCCAAACTTGCCGGCTGCCTCTCAGTTCCTTGACAAGCCAGACTGCTCCTTTACAAATATTGCCTAGAATCTTCCTCTTCCACTTTCTTTGACCCATTATCCCTTAACTGGCCTTCAGGGAATCCGGACTAGGCTGGATTCTCCTGTACCACTCCATTGTAACACTACTATTGTAATTTTAAAATCTGTAAACCTGTGTCATTTTTTGTTTAATGCTTATCTCCTCCATTAGACTGGATCCTTCTTGAAGGCAGGGACAACCAGTGTCCTGCTCCTATCTCCAGTGTTGGACGTAAGAAATCTAAGGACCATCAGTTGAATGAATCATTGTAAAGAGGTTCTTAAGTTTAGGGCATATGGACTTCTTTATAGCCATACACCATACCATAGAAGTTCCTTCTCTCCTTCCCCAAATGTGTACTTCTACAAAAATTCACATACAACTGGGTTTTTACAGAGCTCTCTGAAGCCCACTCATCAACCCCCTAATTCTGATGACCATGAACATCAGAAAGCTGATCTTAGACTGGTGTCCCCTCCACTCGGGAATCTGTATCTTTCGGATTATTATTATTTTTTAAAGATTTTATGTATTTATTTTAGAGCGGGGCTGGTTGGTGGGGACGGTGGAGAGAGGGAAAGAATCTCAAGCACTCTATGCTGAGCACAGAGTCCGATGTGGGGCTCAATCTCACGACCCTGAGATCATGACCTGAGCTGAAATCAAGTCGGGACTGAGCCCTATAATTGATTTTTTAAAAACATTTAAAATTGTATCTTCTTGATATTCCTTTGCTCATTATGAATGTATTTTATCTTTGATAATGCTCTTAGTCTTGAAGTCTATTTTAGTTGATAGACCTCTTATGCCTACTTGCATGGCACTTTTTTTCCCATTTGTTTACTTTGAACTTATCTTTCTATTTAGTTTGTCTCTTATAGGCAGCAAATAGTCCTTTTTAGAAATGCACTCTGTCTGTAAATTTTTAATGTTAATTATCCCTATGGTGGGATTTAGGTCTACCATTTTATGTTTTCTGTTTGCTCCTCTTTTTCTTTATATCTCTGTTTTCCCTTTCCTACCTTCTTTTGAATTATGTGAATATCCAATTTATCTATTGGATTTTTGGCTATTACACCTCTTTGGGTTTTCTTTTTGGTAGTTACTCTAGGAGTTACAACATACGTACTTACTTTCTCACAGTCTGCTTAGAATAAGAATTGTAAATTCCTCATGTAAAATGTGGAAGCACGGTCACCATGTGGGTCCTTTAACCCCAACCTTTGTTATAGTTGTCATATGGGTTGCATTTAGATACATCAAAATCCTCCCCAATGTTCTAATTTTTGCTTTCGATGAAAAATAAAAGAATATAGGAAAAAGTTTTTTATATTTATCTAGATATTTACCATTTGTTGCTCTTCCTTCATTCCCAGAGATCCAAGTTTCCTTCTGGTATCATTTCCGTTCAGCATGAGGAACTTCCTTTAGCATTTCCTGTAGAATAGTTCTGACAATGACTTCTCTTAATTTTTCTTCATCTGAGGATGATTTTATTTCACCTCATTCCTCTGTGTAGGTGACTTTTCCACAATCCACCTGCTTTTATTTTTTCAGTGTCCTTAGATAGTTGCTTTTGCATTTCATCTAGTTTTTAGTTGTAACCAGTGGGAAAGACTTACATGCTTCTCTGCCAAACTAGAATAAAAATGTATTTTAATGTCATCATTTCTATGGCAAAATACATCACTAAATTAAAATCAGAGGGGGATATGGAGTTCTTACAGGAGCATGTTTCCAGATGCCCCAGAATATGCTTTTTCAACAAACACATAATAATTACAGGTGGTGGTAAATTGAAGAAATAATTTTTTTTTTACTCAACTAGAGATCACTGGTAAGTGTTCGTTGGTATTTCCTATGACTGTAATTGTTTCAGTTCCCTCGAACTCCAGGTGGTGCCCACCACTGGCATTGTCATGGCTTGCCTACTGTTGATTAACTTAGTCCCTTGATTTACTTGTTTCAGTGGACATTTAAACCATGAGCTCCAGCAGAGAAGTGACGCATCCATCCTGTTTACTGCTACACCCCCCTGGCACACAGTAGCAAATATTTCTTGAATGAAGGAGCAAAAGTATGCTGATCTTGGCATTTCAGATTCCTCCTTAGCCTTTCCTTTTTCCTTATAGCACTTACGACCATGTAAGACCATTTATTGTTTATAATTATTGTGTCATCATTTTCCTCCTACCCCTAATGTAAGCTCCAGTAGGGCAAGGATCTCTACCTCTTTAAGATAATACGGATGCATCTTAAGCACCTGGCACTGCACCAGACTTAAAAGATACTGATTGAGTGAATAGTTTAAGCAGCCCTTACCAATAATACGACAAACCTGTAATAATTCTTTCCTTTTTAAACTCAGGGGAGATTACTATGTGCTGGAAGAATACAGGACACAGGCTCTTGACTGCTGTCCTAGTACCTCTTTTGTACCTGTTCTTTTGCTGCCATTCTGGTTCCTGTCCATTCTCACTGCCTCCTCATGCAGGTACTAGGAGTTGGAAGACTCAGTCTGCACCAGGTGTTAGGAGCAGGGACTCACATTCCTTCTTTGCGGTAACCCTACCTTGGGGCACATCACTGACAAACTCGTGGAGGGGGAGCTTTTCTAAAGATCAGCACCTACAGTCTCACAGAAATAAAGCCCTTTCACAAGCTAGCTAGACATTTTTCACTACAGAGAGAGATGAAACAAACCGTAGGAAGTTTTTCTGTCTGATGATTTAATATCCTTCTGACTGGCCGTGTGACCTATGCTTAGGAGTGTGGGTTCTGAAATCAGACAGGTTCTGAAATTCAGACTCCACTGCCACCGCTTACCCTGGTCTGAGCTTATTTCCTCATCTGTAAAATGCTTACTGTAGTGTCCCATCAAATAGTAATTAAGCATAAGCATGCAATACAGGTTATCTGTTTTTCATGGACAATTATGAGTATTCTCTCCAGCCCTTTCCAGTGTTATTTTCGGATGTACCTAATATAGAAACTTCAGTGAACTAAGCTGCTTAGGAAACTTGATAATTATTTTGATAATTATTCTGTTGATAATTATTTTGTAATCTTTTGAGTATATCTTTCTGCTTTAGTCTATCACAGTGAACACGACTGGTCTTGATCGTCTGTGATGACTGAACATTCTATAGGATACAGGAATGATTTTCAGGTCATCATGCTAAAGATAAATTCTCAATGTCCAGGACTAAGAACCCTGAAAAAGGAGATCTTACTGAAATTGTCTTGACCCCAAAAACCTATCTTAGGAGTTATATATATATATTTTTAAAGATTTTATTTATTTATTTGACAGAGACAGAGACAGCCAGCGAGAGAGGGAACACAAGCAGGGGGAGTGGGAGAGGAAGAAGCAGGCCCACAGCAGAGGAGCCTGATGTGGGGCTCGATCCCACAACGCTGGGATCATGCCCTGAGCCGAAGGCAGACGCCTAACTGCTGCGCCACCCAGGCGCCCTAGGAGTTATATATTTTTCCACTATATTTTTATGCACATAAAATTATTCTAATAAAAGCAGAATATGAGGGAATCTATCATTACAGTGGGACCATTTCAAATACTTGGCCATAATCTCTCCTTAATAGCTTGCTTTTCTGTAAGGTGTTTAACTTCTTAGCAGTGCATGTGCCTATGTCCGACTGGCACATTGGGGTGTGTGTGTGTGTGTGTGTGTGCAGGTGTGTACACACACACGCACATGTGCTGTTTTCTAAAGGGCAAACAGGTGCAACTGACCACTTTAAACAGTGGGACATTATCTTCAGCCCCGCAGAAGAACTTGGAAGACACAACTTTACCTGAAAATCTCGGATGGCTCTTCTTGGAACATCCAGGGCTGTGGAGGACGGTTTCTGAAGGGCAGGTCTCCCTCTGAATTATGAGCTGGTGAACCTAGAAGGGAAACTTCCTGCTACAATAACACAGCAAGGCAATGTGATGAACACTTTTATTTACAAATATAATTAAAAGCTCTGACAGTTATCATGCTCTTCCTTGGAACCTGAAAAATGTTTTGTTTTGTTTTAAAGTGCATGCAAAAGAAGTAAAGCCTTTTTTTTTTCATCATTTTTTATTGTAAGAAAATACACAGTTTGAAAGTGTGAATAATGCAATATTTATGACCAAGATATGGGACTCAGGGAGGGGAAGGGAAATAAAGAAAAAGATCAAGATGATCTGATTGAGAGACAGTGTTGAACTCCAAATACTGAATTGGAAAAGGAGGGAGGTGGGGAGGAATAGGAGGAGGAAGTAAAAAAATTTGATCAGAGAAACAGTTAAAATACAATATGAAAATAAGTAATACCTCTCCTTAAATTCCTTCTATACACAAAATACACGATTTGCCAAAGCCCAATTTGTGCTACTGGGATTCTGTGAGCTCCTTAAGTGTATTCACATCCTCTGCAACAGCAGAAAATGATTATGATACAATCAGAATATGCTGAAGACAAGTTAAACTCTTGCCAGCAGGTTCTTAAAAATCACAAGATCTCTTCACCCCACCCACCCCCCATCCCCAAAAAAGTAATAATATGTCACCACTGATATGTACATCACAATTAGTTTCTGTAAAATGTATCAAATTTTCAATCTTTAATAAAACTTTGTTTTTTTTTTTATTCCTGATGAATAAATACCAAAAAAATAAAATAAAATAAAATAATGCAGCAGCTAGTTAAGGTGTAAGGCTGCGGATATTGTGTCTCTCTCCCCCTTGGCATTTATTATTATTATTATTTTTTTGCTTTACTTTCACAGATTGGTGGTAATGACTGATTGCTTAAAGCAATATATATCCTTTTTTTGTTGTTGTTGTTGTTGTTGGTTTATTGTTTTGTTAAAACTGTCTCCAAAATTTTCACTGAAACATTTTGAATCACATCAATACTGTGACGTGTACTATGAATAGAAGAGATGGCCAGGTTTTGGCCAGCACTGAAAGTTGACACGGGGGGAGGAAGGGGCCCCTGATGGAGTAAGAATAAACAGGCACTAGTCCGACACGATGTCAGTAAGAGTAAGAGAGAGAGAGAGTGAGAGCAACGCCCGTTAAAATGGGGAATGTGGTTTTGCAGGGTCTGAATTTTTTTGTTTTCTTTTTCTTTTTCTTTTTTTTTTTTTGTAAATGGCAAAAAAATTTAATCTCATCTATAGTCCTCCTTAGGAAAATCTAATGTAACCAAATTCCCAAATCCCATTCTGAGGCTCTCCATGTCAAAAGTTTCAATCTCTCGCTCTTGCCTTTCCAATAGGTACTTTATTCTCTCGCTGCGTTCCTTCTGAAGGGCAGCCAGCTCTTCTTCAATCTGAAACAAGCACAATGAACAGTTCTTAATGGAAAAGATCTCCCTGCAGGCACCTGCAAACACACACCGGTCACGTACATGCACACATATGACACACAAACACACAGGAACTCAGAGTAAACTAGATTGGGAAAGGCTGGGAGAATCCTGGGATAAATGTTTTGTACCTCATCCATTATATTTAAAATTTGCTCACAAGAATAAAAATGTTTGGGGCCCACCTGGGGCTAGTACTACCATTCTAGCAAACCAAGCAGCTGGGCTGATCTAGGTCAGTGTCCTGTCTCAGCAGGAGATGGCTCAGGAGAAGCTCAAAGACACTCAAGCACAATTAGATAGCACTGCTTTCCCATAGAGAGCCAAATGCCCCCGGGGTCATTAGCAATTTAGTTCTAGAACAGGAGCTGTGAAAATAGTCTCTTATGTTGGTCTCAGGGAAGTACCAGAAGAAAGTACAAATAACCCGTTAAGCAAATCAATGCTTAACAGCTTTGAGATGCTTTAGAAATCTTTTCCACTTCATATTCTTCAGTAATATTTAAAGCAATGAGTATTTCAATTCTGATAACATTTATCATGCATGGCAATATCAGCCTCTCTCCATTTTAATTTTTTTATAGAGCCCTGCTGGTGATTTCTTTTGGCTTAGAAAGAGCTGAAAATAAAAACCAAATCTGCATCTGGCTTCCTCATACCATTTAGCAGCCGTGCTATCAGCTCATAGCACCTTTCATGAATGTCTTATCAACTGCCCCATCACCCATGCCATTCTTCTGCTGTGAAGGTGTAGGCTTTCCTAGCAGAGTAACAGAAAGAGGCTGTGGGGTCAGATTTATGCGAGTAACTTAACCATTTGGAGCCTTAGTGTCCTGCCTGTGGAATGGAGATTATGCCTACCTCTTAGGGGTACTAGGAGGATAAAAGCAGATAATAAGTGAACAGTGCCTAGTTTAGGTACACAGGCAGGGCTCCGTAAATGGCAATTCCCTGGGCCATGGTCCAACCTCCACCCAACTGTACAGGACCCAGAGTAACACTCTTATACCTTCTGCTCAAGATGTGCTCTGCGTAGAGACACCCTCTGCTCTAGCTTCTGGAGCTCACGTTCATGTTGTGCCTCTGTTTGCATCTTGATTTTGCTCTGGTAGGCATTGAGCAGCTCCATTTCCTGCTGGAGCTGTAGCCTCAAGGCCTGGCATTCCGCTTCTTGAGCCTCATCTAGCCGTAACTGCGGGCACAAAAGACACACACTGTAATTCACTCCTAGCTTACAGCACCTGGTGACTACTGGAAGAGGTTTCCTTGTTTGGACTGAAACAGGTCCCCTCAGAAAAACAGATGCCCTGGGTACATTCAGAGTTAGGAATCAAAAATAGTACGTTCTGCCCCACGGGTTACAAAAATCTACAAACACATTCTTAAAACATTCTTAAGAAAATGAAAACATTCTTTTCTTAAGAAAAACTGGTTTTCTTAAAAACCACACTAGCAGGAGTCAGGAAGGCTACATGCTCCGGTGATTAAGCCTGTGGGTTTTGGAGGTAGACTCCTGAACTTGAAATCTAGGCTCCACAATTCACTCAGGTATGTCGCCTTGAGAAGTTACCCCTCCAGGTCTCATGCTTTTCCTCTCAAGAAAATAACAGTAATAGTTCCTACTGTCTAAGACTGGTATGAGGATTAAATGAAAGAATTCATATGAAATCCTAGGCATAGTTCTAGATGCATACCAAGCGTTCTGTAAATAGTAGCTGTTATTATTTTGGCTCAAGCCATTTCCATATGTATATATCTTTAACCCTAAAAACCACCACCTAATTAGATATCCTTAGCTCTAAAAAAACGAGTCCAATCTCCATTACACTTGAGGACTATCCCACAGTACAGTTATGCTCCTAGCAAGTAATGTTGGTCCCTATAGATGGCTATACAAGTTATCTTGCTGGCCAACCAAAGTGGTTCAAAATCTCTTCCCCACATAAGATTGCCTGGATGATCTTAAGGGACATATTCTGGTTTGAAGCAGTAAAGTCCAGATTATAACACAGGCTGATAGAGTTCCTTGCTCCTTATGGCACCTGAACTTTGTATTTACACACCATGCTACTGATTCTCTATGAGGAATGGGGAAAGCCAGCCAATCTTGAGGAATGGGGAAAGCCAGCCAATCTTTCAATGAGCATAATTGGAGGTTTGGGGCCATTAGTGGGACTATGTTTTGTGGTTGATGATCCTCCTGTCCCAGGCTTGGTTTTGTCTAAATTGATCAGGCCCTCAGTTCAGCTGGGAACTAGGAGATTAGAATTCTTGAATTAGACAGTTCTGTCAACCCTAAGTTTATCCACATGTTTCCATACAGACACTTATTTTCCATTTTAGGCTTTCTTCCCTAATTTGTACACTTTTTGACAATTAACAATATTCTCAATATCTTGATTAAGAAGCTTCTAGAAATGTTATTAGAATAGTTTTAGAAAGTTATCTGCACAGTGTATTCTTCAGTGCTTTTGGAGAAATACATATGAACATGAAATAAATAACATAATCATATTTCCAAAGCATTTTCTAGTAATTAATCCTACCCAGCTTTCACTAAAATCCACTGAAGAGGATACCTCTTTTCTCATTTTCCCAATGAGAAATGAAGGGAGAAGAGACACAAAAGTCACTACACAGCAGGAACAGCCTTATAGCTAAATGCCAAAGGGTTTACTGGCTCCCAGTAAGATTTATCAATTCCTTCTTGACATGGGAGTTTCCTTACCAATAAAGGGAATGAAAGTGGGTTCTTTTCTAAATGTCTTTGTTAATTGTTACGAGCCCTGGTCAAATGGGTGATAGAGGCTCATCCTATAGGCAGCTTAGTCCATTGAAACATCTCTATCTTATTTCTGGCATTCTCTTATTAATGTCCGTAACCATGTAATTTTGTACGAGCTCTGACTCTGTAAAAGTGCTAGTATAGAAATCAGAGAGGATATTCCACTATCTGCTATTCGTCACCCCAAAGTTGCACATATCAAATCCATTAAAATGTTTTATAGGAGTGCAGGTAAATATCAGGTCTGTTTCCTAAAGTGGATTAACATGAAAGGATGTGATGATAGCTGCATAATGTAGTATGGCCAGGCTTACGGGCTCCCCATGAAATGGGGTCAAATCCCAGCTTCATCACTACTTAGCTAATTACCATTATGTGAGCCTCTAAGCCAGGAGTTGGCATGTTATGGCCCAAGGGCCAAATCTGGCCTGCTGCCTATTTTTGTCAATAAGGTTTTATTGGAACACAGACATGTTCATTCATTTACGTACCACCTAGGGCTGCTTTTGCTTGACAACAGCAGAGTTGAGTGCTGTGACAGCGACCCTGTGGTCCACAAAGCCTCCAATACTTACTACCTGCCCCTCTACAGAAATAGTTTGCCAACTCTTGCTCTAAACAAGTGGCTTTACCTCAATAAACCTTAATTTCCTTGCAGGTAAATTAGGGTTAAACCAATAACTACTTCAAAGGTCAAAGGGGTTGCACAAGAATGAAATAACACTTAAAACATACCCAAAACAGTGGCTGGCACATGGTAAGCAGTCACTAAAGGATAGTGGCATTTAACATACCTACTTTTATCTCCTTCCTGCCTCAGGAGAAAGGGTATTTCCCTCCTTTTATTCAAGGGCAATCCTGAAACTATATTCCTGATCCCATTCTGTCCATCTTACATAACAGGCATACATTGAGCACTTGCTGTGATGAGGAATCGTTGTAGATGCTGATGACACAAAGATGAACAAGACAAAAATCCTATCAGCCTTGGTGTCCCTACCAACTCTCCCCTCTCCTCACCCTTAACCTCTCCTGTACTTCTCATTCCCACCTACCCCTTACTTATGTAGTAAGGTATCTTTATCGTATCTGACTCCCAGCAGCATTTAATACTGTGGATTGCCCTGTCCTTCTCGAAATCTTTCTCTAGTCTTCTGAGATACCATACCCTCTTGGTTTTTCCCTCCCTCCTCTCCTTTCCAGCTACTCCCTACCTTCTTCCTCTAATTTCTCTTCCTAAGGAATCTCGTCTGTTCCCAAGGTCACAAGTACCATCTATACATGGATGATTCCCACTTCTTCACCTCTATTTCAGACTTCCCTTTTGAGGCCCAGGCTAACCTACCCAGTCTGCTAGAGACATCTTCACCTGGATGGTGCCCAGGCCACTCAAGCTCAGCATGACTATTAGTTTATCATCATTCCCTTCCCTCTTCCCCAGGCTGCTCCACTTCCTTCTTTACCGTATAGGTAAGTGGCATCATCATCCACCGTTTTGTTAAAACTAGAGACTGGAAGTTAACCTTAATCCCTCATGCTCCACATTTACTCTGTAACTAAATGCTTTCACTTCCACCTCCTGCCTAGCTCTCAAATTTCATCACTTTCTCTTTCATCCCATCTGCCCCCTTCTGGTCTAGCCACCACTTGCTCCTGCCCAGGTAAAAGCAGCAACTTTATACAGTATCTCCTGAGATCCATCTGACCATCTCCCAGGCTATTCTCCACCTGTCACTGGAGTGATCATTCAAAAATGCATATCTGATGTCATCCCCCCCTCCCTTAATGCTCTTCAATGGCCTCCCAATGCTTTTAGGATCAAGAGCAAAATCCTTTAGAAAGCTTACAAGCCCCTCCATGATCTGGCCTGTCTAACCCTCCAGTCTTATTCTCATTTGGTCTCTCATTCTCTATATTCCAAATATAATGGACTCAGTTCATTAGAAGTGCCACTATTTCCTCTTTCTTTACCAATGCAGTTCCTTTGCCTAGAATGTGCTCCCTACACCTCAGCTTGTCTATGAGAGGCCTTTCCTGACTCTCCACACCAGCATACTCTCTTGGTTACACTCTGTTGGCACGCTGCACTTCCTCTGCCATTACACAGAGTAGGGTTTTTCAATGTGTTTCCTCACTTTTCCAAAGTGTTTCCTCACTTTTCCATAAGTTCCATGAAGACATGATCGATGACTGTCTTATTCATCACAGTACCACAGGGTACCTGGGGCACAGGAGGGCACTCAATAAATACTTACTGGATGGATTAACGAATGAATGACTGAATGATTGAATGAATACACTGATTCCTACCTCTGACCTCACGTTTAAGCCTTTCCTCCAAAAACAGAAGGGCTCCTTCAACTGTCTATTCCTCTAGCTACAGTTCTTTCACCTTTCCGTCGCTGATGAGCGGCTGGGAAAAGGAATCTCGTGTACAGTTTCTACCTCACTTTATAGCGTATTGTAGTATTCACTACAATATCTTCCACTCCGACCAGTACACTGATTGTCTGTGATAGTCACTGGACAAATTTCCTGCAAGGTCCAACTGGTCTCTCTGCCACATTTGAAATGATCAGCTAGAAGCTTCTGTTCTGGTGTCCGTGACATGCTCTCTTCAAGTCCCCTCCCACATTAATTATTTATCTCCTTTGGTCCGCTTCTCTTCCACCTTCAAATGGTGGCGTCCGCAGCTCTGTTCTTAGTCCCCTTCCTAATAAAATCTCCTTTCCCTAGAAGGTCTTAGGCATCCCCCATCTAACATGGATGTCTAGCTACCTGTCTTGTGTCCTAACACTCTCTTGAACTATAGATTTCCATCTCTGTACCTCTCTACCTGGATACCCACATAGCTCAGGTAGCATGTCTAAAACTTAGTCAATTATCTGCCAGACATCCAAACTCACCCTTCCTTCTATTTTTTTTAATCTTGGTAAAATGATGACCCATTCCACTGTTATCAAACCTACCTCCCAAATTAGTCCTGGAGCTCTATCTCTTCTAATTCCTAAATATTTCTCAAATCCTTCTCCCTCCTCACCATCTCCAGGAGCATGTTTTCAGTTCAGGGTTTCATTACTTTTTTTCCTGGGCTCTAATAGTTTCCTAACAGGTCTCTTTACCTACAGTTGCCAAATTATTGCCAGTATCTTTCTAGATCACAAATCTGATCCTGTCACTTTTCTTTTTAAAACAAGCTTCAGCAGATCCCCATTGTTTATAGAACGATGTCCAAATTCCTGACTTTCGAGGGTCTGATCCCCAACTATTCACCTGCTTCCCTTTATACTCCTGCCATATCAACCACTCATTCCTCAAACGCACTGTCCTCTTTCAGGCCTTGCGTCTTTGCATTTGCTATGTCCTCTGCTGGGAATAACTTTTTCCTCTTCTGCCTGTTTGACAAACTATTACTCTTTAAGACCCATTTCCTTGTGAAAGCTTCACTGAATCACAGGCAAGCTCCCACCCCTGGATTACCGAGACCTTTATGACCTCTCCGTTTTCGGCTCCCATAAATCCTCCTTGAACTTTAGACTCACACCAAAGTTCTTTCAGGCCCCAAATACACACTTTCCATCTTTTGAACCCTTCCCCATGTAGGTCCCTTTCCATGGGGGCTGTTTACCAGTACCTTCCTTCAAACTTCTTGGCTCTTGCTGGTAAGCTTTCCCTAGACCAGATTAGATGCTCTTATACTTATACTCCCATAGCACCCCCCACCCCGCACCTCCCACTTCAAAGCATTTATTATGCTTTTTTTTTTATTATTATTGCTTAGTTCTCTGACTTCCTTGCTTGGCTAACAAAAAGTGTGAAGATGGGGATCANGATGCTCTTATACTTATACTCCCATAGCACCCCCCACCCCGCACCTCCCACTTCAAAGCATTTATTATGCTTCTTTTTTATTATTATTGCTTAGTTCTCTGACTTCTTTGCTTGGCTAACAAAAAGTGTGAAGATGGGGATCGNTCCCTCCCTCCTCTCCTTTCCAGCTACTCCCTACCTTCTTCCTCTAATTTCTCTTCCTAAGGAATCTCGTCTGTTCCCAAGGTCACAAGTACCATCTATACATGGATGATTCCCACTTCTTCACCTCTATTTCAGACTTCCCTTTTGAGGCCCAGGCTAACCTACCCAGTCTGCTAGAGACATCTTCACCTGGATGGTGCCCAGGCCACTCAAGCTCAGCATGACTATTAGTTTATCATCATTCCCTTCCCTCTTCCCCAGGCTGCTCCACTTCCTTCTTTACCGTATAGGTAAGTGGCATCATCATCCACCGTTTTGTTAAAACTAGAGACTGGAAGTTAACCTTAATCCCTCATGCTCCACATTTACTCTGTAACTAAATGCTTTCACTTCCACCTCCTGCCTAGCTCTCAAATTTCATCACTTTCTCTTTCATCCCATCTGCCCCCTTCTGGTCTAGCCACCACTTGCTCCTGCCCAGGTAAAAGCAGCAACTTTATACAGTATCTCCTGAGATCCATCTGACCATCTCCCAGGCTATTCTCCACCTGTCACTGGAGTGATCATTCAAAAATGCATATCTGATGTCATCCCCCCCTCCCTTAATGCTCTTCAATGGCCTCCCAATGCTTTTAGGATCAAGAGCAAAATCCTTTAGAAAGCTTACAAGCCCCTCCATGATCTGGCCTGTCTAACCCTCCAGTCTTATTCTCATTTGGTCTCTCATTCTCTATATTCCAAATATAATGGACTCAGTTCATTAGAAGTGCCACTATTTCCTCTTTCTTTACCAATGCAGTTCCTTTGCCTAGAATGTGCTCCCTACACCTCAGCTTGTCTATGAGAGGCCTTTCCTGACTCTCCACACCAGCATACTCTCTTGGTTACACTCTGTTGGCACGCTGCACTTCCTCTGCCATTACACAGAGTAGGGTTTTTCAATGTGTTTCCTCACTTTTCCAAAGTGTTTCCTCACTTTTCCATAAGTTCCATGAAGACATGATCGATGACTGTCTTATTCATCACAGTACCACAGGGTACCTGGGGCACAGGAGGGCACTCAATAAATACTTACTGGATGGATTAACGAATGAATGACTGAATGATTGAATGAATACACTGATTCCTACCTCTGACCTCACGTTTAAGCCTTTCCTCCAAAAACAGAAGGGCTCCTTCAACTGTCTATTCCTCTAGCTACAGTTCTTTCACCTTTCCGTCGCTGATGAGCGGCTGGGAAAAGGAATCTCGTGTACAGTTTCTACCTCACTTTATAGCGTATTGTAGTATTCACTACAATATCTTCCACTCCGACCAGTACACTGATTGTCTGTGATAGTCACTGGACAAATTTCCTGCAAGGTCCAACTGGTCTCTCTGCCACATTTGAAATGATCAGCTAGAAGCTTCTGTTCTGGTGTCCGTGACATGCTCTCTTCAAGTCCCCTCCCACATTAATTATTTATCTCCTTTGGTCCGCTTCTCTTCCACCTTCAAATGGTGGCGTCCGCAGCTCTGTTCTTAGTCCCCTTCCTAATAAAATCTCCTTTCCCTAGAAGGTCTTAGGCATCCCCCATCTAACATGGATGTCTAGCTACCTGTCTTGTGTCCTAACACTCTCTTGAACTATAGATTTCCATCTCTGTACCTCTCTACCTGGATACCCACATAGCTCAGGTAGCATGTCTAAAACTTAGTCAATTATCTGCCAGACATCCAAACTCACCCTTCCTTCTATTTTTTTTAATCTTGGTAAAATGATGACCCATTCCACTGTTATCAAACCTACCTCCCAAATTAGTCCTGGAGCTCTATCTCTTCTAATTCCTAAATATTTCTCAAATCCTTCTCCCTCCTCACCATCTCCAGGAGCATGTTTTCAGTTCAGGGTTTCATTACTTTTTTTCCTGGGCTCTAATAGTTTCCTAACAGGTCTCTTTACCTACAGTTGCCAAATTATTGCCAGTATCTTTCTAGATCACAAATCTGATCCTGTCACTTTTCTTTTTAAAACAAGCTTCAGCAGATCCCCATTGTTTATAGAACGATGTCCAAACTCCTGACTTTCAAGGGTCTGATCCCCAACTATTCACCTGCTTCCCTTTATACTCCTGCCATATCAACCACTCATTCCTCAAATGCACTGTCCTCTTTCAGGCCTTGCGTCTTTGCATTTGCTATGTCCTCTGCTGGGAATAACTTTTTCCTCTTCTGCCTGTTTGACAAACTATTACTCTTTAAGACCCATTTCCTTGTGAAAGCTTCACTGAATCACAGGCAAGCTCCCACCCCTGGATTACCGAGACCTTTATGACCTCTCCGTTTTCGGCTCCCATAAATCCTCCTTGAACTTTAGACTCACACCAAAGTTCTTTCAGGCCCCAAATACACACTTTCCATCTTTTGAACCCTTCCCCATGTAGGTCCCTTTCCATGGGGGCTGTTTACTTCAGCACCTTCCTTCAAACTTCTTGGCTCTTGCTGGTAAGCTTTCCCTAGACCAGATTAGATGCTCTTATACTTATACTCCCATAGCACCCCCCACCCCGCACCTCCCACTTCAAAGCATTTATTATGCTTCTTTTTTATTATTATTGCTTAGTTCTCTGACTTCTTTGCTTGGCTAACAAAAAGTGTGAAGATGGGGATCAATTGTTGTCTCTCTAGCTTATTACTCTATCTCTGAGCCCAGCAGAGTGCTGGACACAGATGCTTAGTAAAAGTTTATTGAATGAATGTGTCTGTGTGTCTTATTCATTTGTGCCTGACATTAGTTGTGCCATCTTTGTTGAACGAAAACATATTATATGCTGTATCTATCATATCTTGCCCTCAAAGTCCCTATGTGCCACGGTTCTGATTGAGCATGTTACTCCTTGAGTTCCATCTTATAAGACACACTCCAGCAAGTATCCACTTTGGCTTGGCTTTATTCAGCGTCGTCACTTCCTCAGTTCTTTGGTTAGAAAAACACCAATATCCTAAACTTGTGCAAGAATCATCTTGGGAACAAAAGGCTGGATCTTGAATTTTCTTGATTCCCAAAGCTCTTGAAGCTGTGGCACCGAACCTAACCACTTACCGCTTGAGAGGCCATCATTTCATTTATACTCTGTTCATACTGCTCTGCCAAAATGGCAAGTTTTCTTGTCTGCTCATCTTTCAGTGTCTTTAAGATTGTTTTGTGCTCATTCTTTGGAGTAACTTCCAACTGGTGATTCTTGAGTGCTTTATACTGTTTGGTCTGTACTTTGCAAGTGTCCTGAAACTGTTTTTTAATTTGCATTTCCATGGCCTGTGTAGAAAAAGTGACAAAAGGAAAATAAAGACACATTAGTAAATACAGAAAGCCTTCCATTCCAATAACAATACAGGTGCTGGGACCAGTTGTCTTTTGGCGCAGTGACCCACATTACCAGTCAGTAATAATGAAGATAATACAGACAAGAGTAAACTACCAATACTTTTGGTCTTATATTAAACAAATATAAGTAATTTTGACTTTACGAACGGATTTTTAAAAATGAATTATCACAAGGGGATCACAACTCTAAGCAGATTGCAGAATACTATGAAGCGAAGGTTACTAAGTAACCTTTGTTAAAGGTTATTCGTTATTCTAATGGCTTCCTAGTCAAAATCTTCAGTATCTTCTATTGCTTGTTTTTTCCCCCATTTTTTGGGTCACCTCCCTCCCCACTGTGTTTCTAAGTGAAAAAGGGGATAGTGACATATAAGCTGGCTCTCCCAGTTCTGTGTTTCCTTGACAAATAACAAAGGAGAACATCTGGATAATACCTCACATCGTAACCCATTTCCACTGGATTTCAGCATAAGTGGAAAGGGAAAAGTGATTTTAGATTTCTTCGCCCATGAAGACGTTATACTTTCACGTAGCAATATCAAATATGCATTTTGGCAAGGAGGAGGTGGGCTGTATTCCAGAAGGCACTCATTAGGTTGCCTCAGAGTTATATGTGCATTTCACTAACGCTTGGAGTTGTGATGACGGAGATCACTAATTAGACAGGTTAGGATTTGGCTAGCCAGGAACATGGCCAGTGCATTTGAGGTTGGACTCATATCTGTGTCAACAAGGACAATGGCCTCCTTGACATACAGTGATGGCTTAGTCCATAGAGCTTGTGAATTATCAGTCAGCTAAAATTATCTAGAGGCAGTGAGGGCCAAAGGAATTCCAAATCTCTAGTGCAGGGATAAAAAATGTCTGGCATGTGTAGATTCACTCCTGCTTCCCATGCCCATGGCAGATGTCACTAATAAATCATACTCTTTCCTACTAAGCTTGGATGTGACTTTAGTCTTTCTCAATATAGACCTCCAGTCTAACTGTATCCTGGAGCACAAACAGGGGAACACTTCAATTTCCTCTTACCTTTAAGTTTTTTGGCTGTTGCCGAAGTTCCATGACATGCTTTCTGTGCAGTTCCCTTTCTCGCCTCTTATTGTACTCCAGCTGGTTTTCCAGTTCAGTCTGGTGCTGTAGACGGATCAGATCCATGCGTAGCTTCTGTAACGTGTGCAGCTGCCTGTACTCTAGCTCTCGGGTGGACTCGTCGTGCCGGATTAGCATGGCATGCTCCATCTCCTTCTGGGTCCTCTTTTTATTTAGTTCCTGCATTCAGGAACAAAAGACAAATGGAGAAAGATGACTGGAGGTGAACTGGAAGGAATGCACAACTAAGTAAGAGATGGCAAGGAATGGCACTACTAACTGTCTCTTAATTAAACCCATTAGTGCTTGGCAGCATGACTTAATGAGATTAGATTAACAAGCCCTGGAGGTTTAGGTTCTGTTTGTGGGTCCATCACTTACAAGATGGGCAACTACACTATCTGCAGAATGGGATTAATTCTACCTGACCCCTTCTTACCTCATAGAGCTGCTGTGAACCCTACTTAGCTGAGGCCTTATGCATACGTGTAAATAAATGTTTCTTCAGTTAAGCCAGGGGTTCTCAATATGGGCTGCCCATTAAAATCATGTGAGGAATCTTTTCAAACACAAGATAACTGAATCCTACTAAAGTTCTGATAACTGTCCGGGGACGAGGAGGGCAGCAAGAGAGGGGGGATACTCTGACATCACTATTTTTAAGGGTTCTTCAGGGGAATATAACATGTAGTCAGCATTGAAAATCATTGACTTAAACTGCAATGTTTTTGGTTTTCTGGGAAAACCCCTGTTTTTGCACGTATTAGAAGTAGGCTGATTACTGCTTTTTAAAATCTCAGAGTAAGGGCAGGCTGGGAAAAAGCAGATGAGATCTCTCCCCTTTTATTTTTTCCATTAGTCTGTCTGATCACTTCGAGATAGAATCATTCTGTTCTTTTCAGTTCTTCTCATGTCTTTCTTTTCCTTCTCTTTCTGTCTTGTCTGATCTGTCTTTAAGGGGGGAAAGAAAGAAAACTAAAAAAAAAAAAAAATACAAGTAGTTGGGTGAAATTTTTTCACTTGCCAGTTCAAGAATATTTCTTAAATGGCACCATATCCAAGATCTGAACCACGTGCTCTGGGTACATAAAAATGTTTACTCAGCCATGATTCTGTTCTCAACTTGCTAACACTCTAATAGGGAACTGTACTAGACATTTATTGAAGTACTGTATGCTAGCTCACAGCTGACTGAATCAATCTATTTTCTCCCCTGGGAATTTGGAATTGGGATTCAGAGACAGTTAATCTCTATGTGAGGTTGGCACTGAGGGGCATATAAAAACTACATATGTGGTAGCCATCCACTGCTACATGGGTGGGCTAAGGATTAGAGAAAGCTGGGCTTCAGAACAAGAATGAAAAAGGGAGAAGACAGACATGCAGGGAATATGCTGATGGCCATGTTCATAACTGTTTCTAAGGTTTCCTGTAGGTCCAGCTGTATTATTGCTATTGTGTTTTGGGAAACATTCCTCTGTTTCTGTAATAAATTCCCTGATTTTGGCTTAAACTAGCTCAGATAAACTTCAGTAACATACAAACAAAAGAACCTTAATTAACACAAGGAAATAAGTTACAAGTGTAAATTTTAAAAAAGAAAGAACAAGGTTGAAAGTGACAAGTGCTACAAAAGAGGTACAAATTAATGCTGTAAGATTTCTGAAAAGGGTGATGTTACTACTAATTAAGAAGGTCAAGAAAGGGGCGCCTGGTGGCTCAGTCTGTTAAGCATGTGCCTTTGGCTCAGGTCCTGATGTCAGAGTCCTGTGATCGAGCCCCATGTAGGGCTCCCTGCTCAGTGAGGAGTCTGCTTCTCCCTCTGCCTCTGCCTCTTGCCCCAGCTCATGTTCTCTCTGTCTCTTAAATAAGTTAATAAAATCTTAAAACAACAACAACAACAACAACAACAACAACAACAGAGGGTCAAGAAAAGAAGAAAGCTTGTGAGCTGGACTTTCAGTGAGAACAAAAGGCCTCTCTTCTCTGATGACATCCACTATGGGAGAAAGCGCAAATCATTTATATTCAGGGAAATATCAGTCACACTTGTATATGGGTGTTGTTGGGAATATCTTGCATACTTGGGCCTTCTATTCATTTGAAGAGAAGTCCTTTAAACAGCACAGCATCTGTTACTGGAGCAAAGTCACTAACCATTCATTCATTTATTCAACAAATACTTGTTGCACACTTCCTATGTGTCAGGCACTGTTGTAGGCACTAGGGATAGAGCCATGAACAACTACAACCCCTCATGGAGCTAATTTTCTAGTGGGGAAATATCCAAAGTATAAATGCAATTTACATTTGTTTTAAGCAGAAAAGATCATCTCCTAGAGCCCCTCCCTCCACTCCCTCTTGCATTTTGCTTTCCCTTGTTTCACTTTTCCTCTGCCTTGACCATCAAATGTCTTCTTTTAAAAGTCACTAACTGGCCCCTAGGTGGCACCAAAGGATGGTGAGGCTTTCTCGGAGACTTAAGCTATTCTAGACCAAAGACCAAGAGAAAAGCCAAGGAAAGCCTCTAAATAGGTAAAGGTCCTGTTCCTAGATTACTATATCATTTTTAACCTTTGAGTGCCAGGTCTCCCAATATTGGGCATTTATTCATTACACATTTTCCTAAACTGAGAAGTCCAGAGTGAGTCTGGGCTGCCCAGAGCCCTGAAACTTATGGGGTGGGGGGGAAGACACAAAGCAAACAACACTTTCAAAAGAAATCAAATACTTTCCTTTATGTTTAATAGGACGCTTCAGGATGCTGTCCACAGAATACCTGCATCAGAATCACCTGGGCTACAAGTGATTGGTTGTATTAACATGCCACCCAGCTAATTCTGATACATACTGAAGTTTGAGAATCAGTAGAAGAATACTCAGGGTGTGAGTCAATCGTGTATGACGTTGGACAAGTCTTTTAATTTACATTTGAGTTTTCTCAGGTGTAAAGAGAGGATAACAGCACCTACACCATGGACTACCATTCTTGTGAAGATGAGGTGGAAGGCCAGGAGATAATGCTCCAGAACATATCAACATATTATTATTATTTTTCTGTATTCAGAAGTGAAAATCTGGCATATAATACCTTAAGTCTAGTTTTTCATAAATGATTTAAAAAGTGAGAGAAACAGGATAATGAAATTGTTTTTCTGTTATAAGTTGCTCCCTTTACCTTTCATTCACATATCTGAGTTGCTGTGGCGTAAGTTGATAAGCTGCCTATATTATTATTATTATTAGACTCCCTATGAGCCTATTGCTCTACCTACATAAAAATGTGTAATGTGCTTTCAGTTTTTAAAAGTGATTTCTTATATTTCACTCAGTCCCACCTGCAACCCTATGAGGTGGTCACACTGCAAGGACTTACCCCTTTTCCGTAGGATGGTAAGATGTTTGGGAATTGAGAGGCTAACCTAAGATCATACAACTTCTGTAAAGCAGAACTGAGTCTTAAAACTCAGGTTTGGGAATTTTTAACAGTTTCCATTAAAAGATGTCCCAATGCATAGTTTATATTTTCTTTATGCTCTTTCTCGGCCTGAGACACAATATTCTGAAGAATCCCTCTGCTCTGGCTAGACTTGGTGCAGTGGTTGCCCCGTCTGCACAAATGGCACAACGTGCAGTGCACCCTCATGCACACCTTAAGCTCACACCAATTCATAAAACGAGCTGAACAAAAACTAAAGTGCAAGGAATGGAATAGGTGATTTTGCTCACCAGAGCACTCCACGTCTATATGCCCTGGAGGCAACAGAAGATGAGGGCCGTGTGGGCTCTCTTTTCCCTCAGCTCACATCACACGCTGTGCACACCTCCCCAAAGCTGAGAGGGAGCTTAGTGCCGAAACCTATGTACTTTTCATAAGTCGTGGCCCATGAACACATGACTTACTTTATAGGACTCTACCTCCTGAGTAAGATGTGAATCCGGGGTGTGTCCCATGATAAACCTTCCCAACCACGACCCAAACGCTACTGACTTTAAAAGCAGCTGATCTCGCTCAAATAAAAAATTGTGTCCTCATGCCCAGTGAGGTTGAGTAAGAACTAGAACTCAGACTTTTAAATGGAGATGTTGTTAGCCTATGACATTTAATGCTTTCTTAGTTTCAGTTCTTGGTTTCATAACTGGTTAGAAAATAGCCAGCATCTGAGTGCAATGATGACAGAGGAAGAGGCTCAACCCAGTCTATGGTGAGCCTTTTCAACATTTTCATTAACTAAAAGGATTGCTCATACTCAGTTTTGGCAAAGACACAGAAAAACAGGTACTCTTTGTTGGTGGGAGTATAAACCCCAAGAGGGCAATTTGACAATATCTTTTAAAAATTTACATGTATATCCTGTGACCCAAAAATTCCAGTTCTGAGCATATATCCTCAAAATATTTGCGTCTGTGTAAAAAGATCTGCATACAAAGATGCTCTCTGTGGCACTGTTACTAATACTGTAAAACATCAATAAAATATCCACTGAGAAGTACTTCATTAAATAAATAATTTTATAGCCATACTCCCAAAATTCACTGTTAATGGTTAAAAAGAACCAGACAGAGCTGTATGTCCTGGATGGTGAATGAGAAAGAGAAGAGTTACAAAACAGTACAGTGGACATTTTTGTAGGTTCAGTATCCATTTCCCCTTCTTTGGTTAACAGGCTCCTCTTTTTGCTTGAGAAACTCCTCCACCCTATCTGTAATCAGAGAGGATTGAGTAAAGGAGCAAGTGCATTGCCCAGTCAAGGTCTCACTCCCCTAGGAATTTGAATCTTAAGCAGAAATGATACAAAGATTAAACATGGTTGGAGGAAATACATCCGAACGGCAATGCTCTGAGGAATGTCCATTAGCTCTTGCTCTCTAGGTCACAGAATTTGCTTTTCCAGCTTGGGTCTTCATCTTCTCCAGCTTGGTTCTTCAGCTCTGTCATCTACCCATATCCTTCCAATAAATTCCTTTCCATTCTTGGGCAGCCAGTGTTTGTTCCTATGGCTTGCAAGTCAGATAAGCCCACTGATACTAATGTAATCTTATTTTTGTAAAGTTACAAGTTATATACAGCTGAATGTATGTATACATATATAGAAGGAAAAGGAAATCTGGAAATCTGGATGCCAAATTAATGGCAGTCAGGGTAGAGACTGGGTGGAATGGGATTATCAAGAACTTTCACTACCCAATTATATATTCTCCTGTGTCTGTCTTTGTTTAATGTTCTCATTAAAAAAAAAAAAACCAACTTAGACTTTTCAGAAAAATACCCTTATAAGAGTTATTCTTCATTCAGTGGGTTAGAACCTGACACTAATGAAGTAAAAAATACAGTTTCTATCACTTTTGGGGAATAATTGTCTTCTATAGTTTTTATTGGCATTAATTGTTCCCTTAGCCTTAGACTTCTTCCAAATATGTGCTATCAGAATAAGAATAATAATTGCCAGATGAAAAGAATCCCAAATATCTTATTTCCAAATGGCTTTTGGACTTTCTCATTTGGAATTTTTTGCCTTCTAACAAATGACAACATGTCTAGTACAGAATTAATCGGTTTCTTACCGACAACCTCTCTCTAAGCTTCTGCTTCTGCCCAAATCTGCATGTAACCAAGTCTTGAACACCAGAAATAACTTTGATTCTACCCTCGTCTTTCTCTCATATTCTGTGGTATGCCAAGTCCTGTTTATTTTATATTCAAATATGTTTCCAATTTGCCTCTGACAGCTGTCACCACCATCTTTGTCTATACTCTATTTCCTACCACCTGATTACTTTGCTTCTAGTTTCTTCCCCCAACCCAATGTTTCTCCACCCTTTTTTCTTCCCCCACATACATTTATTTATTTATTTATTTATTTATTTATTTATCTATCTATCTATCCATCCATCCATCCATCCATCCATCCATCCATCCACCCTCAGGAGCCTTTCTAGACTTCCCCCTTCCCTGACCAACCCCATCCATGAAATGTGAATACCACAGATACAGTGTATATCCATTCATGTACTGTGGCCCTTGAGGGGGCCTGAGCCTTCATCATATCTAAGACCCCTCCCCCACAAGAACCCATTTTCACTCTCCTGGGGCAGTATCGCCCCCACTGAGAATGCATGCTTGAATCAATCTGTGCCTCACCACCAACCAAACTGGGCTAATCTCTCTAAAGCAAAATTTCAGCCATATCACTCATTGCCTGGCTCAGAAATAAATGTTCAGCAGTTTCTCCCTCTTCCAGTGAGATGAGACAACACAGATAAAGAGCCTGAGCCTGGCTCATTACATGTATTTGATACATTTTAGTTTGCTCCATTCCTTCTCCTTCCCAGTTGAATACTGCTCTCCTAAGAGCTTATACTGTACCAATGCATACTCCCATTAAATGTATCTTTAGTGCTTGTTTCCCTCGTGCAGGCTAACACTGGGTTATTTGCAAATTGATATTTTTACCAATGTGCTAGTTCAGATATGAGGGTTTCTCTGATTACTCCAGGTCATAATGTTTTCCTACCGAACTTTGTATCTGTAACTGAGTCACATTCTGTGCTCCTCATCTCAGTGAATAATGTCTTATTCATCCAAATTCCCAAATTAGAAACTTTGAAGTCATTTTGGACTCCTCTCTCTTCCGAAATTCTGATGCTATTTGGTTGGAATTACTGTCAGTTCTGCTTCAGACCCAGTCTCTCCCCTTTAGCCTCTTCCAGGTTGAACTACAGAAAGAATGTCCTAGCTGAGTTCACTGTACTTTGCTTCTTGCTGCTGCAGCCTACCTTCACACTGATGCTCTACTTCTTTCAAAGAAAACTCTCTTCGACCCCCTGCTTAAAAACCTCCAGTGGCCATTGCAACTGCCTTCAGGCTAAAATTGAAATAACATGCCTTAACAAAAAAGGTCCTCTACATTCCCTTTTTCTGACATTGCACTTTGTACACCCCAAACACTCAACTGCTCATTAGTCACTGAGTCCTCCAAGCCCTTTCATGACTGTATGTCCAAGACACTTTATTTAAATGTCTATGGTACCTGACATGTTACTAGTGTGTTACATGTCTGTTTCTCCTCTTAGACTTAGGGCTGCTTGAAGGCAGGAAGTATAGCTCCTCCCTAGCCCTGGCATCTCCAGCACAGTGCCTGGACTAAGGGGGCACTGGATGACTGAGTGACTTAATTGTGGAGCATCATTCTATTACTTAGTGTTTCATGTGAGCCACAAAAACCCAAGTGTCTGACAAGCAGGCTGAAAGCAGAAATTCTCTATTCTACATCTTTTGATTCTCCACTGCATAATAAGGCTTATAATAGGTGCTCAAGAAAAGTCTATTACGTTTATTTGGAAAATGTTGATTCCTTATTCTGTAAATGGGCTTTCTCTTTCTTCTCAGTGGTAAATTTGTTTCCTGGTTCCTTTTGTATACCTACTTTGTGTCAGGCACTGCACGGAAGACCATTAAGGTTAAGGACATAAGAATGGACAGAAGAGTCATGATCCTCACAAAGCTTTTTGTCCCATAAGTCAGTAATGATAGTTATGAATATAATAAATACCTCCCGAATGTTCTGCTGCTCCACTTCGTGCCGCTTGATCATTATTTTCCGCTTGAAGAAACGACAGTTTTTGTCGTAGTACAGTCTCTGCTGGGTGAGAAGGTGGGCTTCCTCTTCAGCCTGTGTGTGCTGCAAGTTCTCTTTATGCTTGGATATCCGCTCTTGCTTTTCTTTCTTGGGTGTGCTATGGTCCTCATTCATCTCCTTCACAAAAACAAAACAAAACAAAACAACATGCTGGTCTCATCAAGTAAAAGGAACTAATAGTTTATTGCAATGGTAGATTAAATTATTTGGAGAGCAACTGAAAATGTAAAGACAGAGACTTGGTGCTGCATATCCCTCCCCCCCCAACTTTTGTTTATTGATTAACTGAGCAGTAACTGATAGGGAGGCTTGTTAGTTTCCACATCTCTGGCTTCACCCTCTTGGAAATAATTGGTTCACTCATTCAATCAACACACACTTACTGGTTCTAATCATGTGACAGGCACTGTGCAAGGCACAAGGATATAACGGTGAGCAAAAGAACACGATAACCACCATCATGGGGCTTCACAGTCTAGAAGCAATAATTAATCAAAGAACCGCAGAAATGAACTGAAAATTCCTGTGATAGCTGGTGTGAAGGTGAAGTACTTGGTTCCACAAGGATGTTTAAAAGAACATATTTGATCTTGTTAACAACTAAGCTGAAGCTGGAAAAACCTGTAGGAGCTAACCAGTGAGAAAGGGGAGAGGAGAATACTCTGGGTAGAAGAAACAGCGTGTGCTAACCCCTTTGGGTGGGTTAACTGAAACATGGTGCAATCAAGGAATGGAGAGCAGGGTGGTGGTGCAATGTGACACGAGATGAGGCGGGATCATCAGAAGCCTTATAGGCCAAGTTAAGGCCATTGATCTGTAGCACAGGAGACAAGGATTTTATACATGGGGGTGACACAATGAGATGCATGTCAAAAAGATGACTCTTGTTGCCTCGTGGCAAACAGAGTGAAGGAGACAAGGCCGGGAGAAGTGGACAGATTTCAAAAACAGAAGGTAACCCTGCAAATGTCACTTGTTTGAATTTCAGGAAACAATTCTTTATTTTCTATTAGAGGATAAATGAACCACCTGTATTTCCAAAAGGACAAAATTCATTATTCCAGACTAAATGGGTAAAGAGAAGAAAGCAGAGACTCAGAACACTTAAGATGATGTTACTTTACTCTTCGGAGAAAGTAAGAAGACCATTTTTAGAGAAAGCACAGTGCACTCTTTTTTGTTCATACTGAGAAGCTTGACCTATTTTATTTGGTTAACTACTCAGTGAAAATCTCCTTTAAATGCTAATACCTATTTTCCTTAATGTTTTGTGATGTGGACATCACACATTATTTAGATTATTTTTCCACTTAGCTAAGAAGTCCTTGTAAATCCACTTTCAACTTTCCTGCTCCAGTGAAGTCTTACGTGAAATATCAGAATCAACAAGAGAGAAAGCTGTTTCGAGCATGGAGTAAGCTGGGATCACAACAGGAAGGCTGGGTGACTCATCTCTTGATGCCATGACTTCACTACTAGGCTTGGCATTAACCACTACATTGCACATCGAAGTTCAAATGTGACCGTATAAACTCACCCCAAAATCAAGAATAAATTATTTCTGGACCGTCCACCAGCCTGTATTGCCCACATCCCCGTTGCCTATCAAACAGTGGGGATAATGGATATTTTTTTGTTACCCGAAGGGCAATACCTTTAAATATATCAATATCTAAATATACACGCCACCTTAAATAGTCAGAATGAAGCTTTACTTCATAAGGAGTAGTATTAGCTTTGCACAGAAAGGCTTACTGAGGCTATCTCAAACTGAGTTTAGGCTTGTTTTTCCTCATGAGCATGTTGAAAGACTTATAAGTTTAGGCCTGTGGTTTCCTGCACTCATAAATCTGAGTACCAAAAATGCCTGAGGACTGAGTGGGGATTTTCAAATGCTGTTCTGTGAGAGAATCTTCTACAGGTTGAGTTCATGCAATCTCCAATACCTTGGTGTTAGAAAAGGTCAAAATCGTGGCTGTAGTCACAAAGTGTGGCCTACAGAGCACGAGTAAACACAAGGAGTTAGAAATAAGAATATAAGTGCATTTGAGAACATTTCAAAATTTCTCATTGAGAAATCAATGTTATCTCTGTGATCCAGCAATATCTATTATGACATAATAATTAGGCTCAAGCAATAACACAGAGAAAATGGATAGAACAGGAACCTTCTTATTTGGGCTATTTCACCCTACAGCTTGGTTTTCTAGACCTTATAGTGTCAGAGATTTTTCCCATTTAGGCAGTGTGGATTAAATACAAATTTCTGTCAGTCCCAACAATCACCAGTGGCTCCTCTGGGCAGGACTAAAAATTCTGAGGCTCGCCCCAACCCACTTGTTTTCACTTCCTAATTAAAAAAGAGTTGGAGAGGAACCTAGATAAGTTCCATATTATTAACTTAGAATATGAGCTCAAATAAATGATTTTACATACTGAAAGCATGCCCCGTATTGAATTTTATTAAACCTTTTTTTTTTTTTAAAGATATTCGACAGAGACAGAGATAAGTTCCATATTATTAACTTAGAATATGAGCTCAAATAAATGATTTTACATACTGAAAGCATGCCCCATATTGAATTTTATTAAACCTTTTTTTTTTTTTTTAAAGANGATATTCGACAGAGACAGAGACAGCCAGCGAGAGAGGGAACACAACCAGGGGGAGAGGGAGAGGAAGAAGCAGGCTCATAGCAGAGAAGCCTGACGTGGGGCTCGATCCCATAACGCCGGGATCACGCCCTGAGCCGAAGGCAGACGCTTAACCGCTGTGCCACCCAGGCGCCCCGAATTTTATTAAACCTTAATATATCAGTAGTCTAGAAATAAGAAATCCTAAGTCTTATGAGAAGGGAAGTCTAGGGAACTGCAGGTAGTTCACCTATAAGCACTGGTGGGAGAAGTGAAGAAATCTGAGCTTTCAGATCAAATTGCAGTTCATTAGGAGGACTCTCCATGTCTACTGGAAGTCTTCAACCAAACTTTTAAGAATCGATCATTCATTCATCAGAGAGTCACATGTACCAGGCACAGGGATACAGTCATGGGCAGAAAAAAAAAAAAATAAAAAAAAGACATGGTCTCTGCTCTTATCACTTACTGGCTAGTAGGGTAAGTAACTCAAAATCACTTTAAAAAAAAGAGATAATTGAAAACTAGTGTTATGAAACCAGAAGCACCTGTCTTGGTTAAGGAAGTCAGTAAAGGCTTCCCTTGGGAAATGATGTTTAAATTAAGGTGTTTTGCGTGTGTGTGTGTTGTTGTTTTTTTTTTTTTTAAGTAGGCTCCATGCCCAATGTATGGCTTGAACTCATGAACCTGAGATCAAGAGTCACATGCTCTACCAATTGAGCCAGCCAGGTGGCCCAAGTCAAGGTATTAATAAACAATCCTAAGTCTTACAAGGAGGGGGAGTAACAATTAACAGGAGAGGGAGACCTTGGGGGTCGGGGGTGGGGCTGGTGAGAGCATCCTGGTGGAAGAAACAGTATGAAGAAACAGTCTTCTCCAAAGGTGTTAGAGAAAAGTGAAATTCAATACATTTAAAGAACCAAAAGGTGACCATTGCGGGAGGAGCAGCAAAGAGTCAGGGGTGGGGTAAGTAGGTGGGGGAACAGTGGTGTGAGGTGAGACTGAAGTCAAGGCTGATAGTAGGTCACTTAGGGACTTCTAGTATTTTGATCTCTCCTAAGAGCAATGGGAAGCCAATAAATGTTAAAATCATGAGGTGATATGATGAGACTTATGTGTTTTTTTTTTTAAGATTTATTTATTTTTGAGAGATCAAGCTCAGGGAGAGAGGCAGAGGAAGACTGAGAGAATCCTCAAGCAGACTCTCTGTTGAGCACAGAGCCTGATGCAGGGCTCAATCCCAGGACCCTGAGATCATGACCCAAGCTGAAACGAAGAGCTAGATGCCCAACTGACTGAGCCACCCAGATGCCCCGAGACTTATGGCTTGAAAAGATCACTCTGGCTGAAGTTGCTGAAGAATAAACTGGAAGTAGGCAAGAATGGTTTAGAGTTAAATCAATGGTTCTTAAAATCTGATGCCCGAATCAGCAGTATCGGCATCACTTGGGAACTTGTTAGAAATGCACATTTCAAATTCCACCCAGACGCACTGAAACAGAAAATCAGAAAATCTAACTCTAGTGAGTTAGCAATCTATTTTAATAAGCACTTCAGGTGATATTAAATTTGAGAATCAATGGTTTAGACTATTGATTACAATGTAAGATTAATTAATTTTAAGTTCCAACCTTTTTTTTTTTTAAGGGATTTTATTTTTAAGTAATGCCTATGCCCAACATGGGGCTTGAACTTATAACCCAAGATCAAAAATTGCATGCTCCACCGACTGAGCCAGCCAGGCACCCCATAAATTCTAACCATTCGAAAGGCAACTTAGTGATGACAAATATTGGTACTCTTACCTCTTTTATTTTTTCCTTACAAATCTTATACTGCTTCTTCTGACTTTCTAAGAAAGTTGTCAAATCTTTCTTCTGCTGGGCCAAGATCTGTTGCTGGAACTTCTTCTCATCTGCTGCAGCTACCTTTGCCTGATAAAATGACATATGATCTAGGATAAATTGTTTTTCACACAGAATTCTGCTGTCTATATCCTCAATGCATGAAAAGAGTCCATAAGTGCTGAATAATGTAGTGTGTTTTGAACAAATAATTAATAAAAAACAAAATAAGCAAATATCTGCTCTGCTTCTCTTGTATCTTAAAAAAATTTAAAATTTTTACCATTGAAAAATACTTTCCAAATTATGGGAAAAATATCAAGGCAAGCCATAATGTGATTTATTGAACACACAAAAAATATGTGGGATGAAAAGTGAACTAAGGATTATAAAAGATTTTTTTCATATTGATTAAATTATAAAATGGATAAAATTATAAAAATGGATAAATAACCATGACTGGCCAGTTTTAGTCCCAGAACCTCACTCTAATTGATTAATAACATTTTGTTTTCTTAGGCACCTGCTACGATCCCCAACAGACACTGGGACATTTTGGAGGCTTCCAAATGGACAGAACACAGATGAAATAAAAGATAACCCAATAAACATTGGCTCCTGAAAGTGACCAAATCTAAGTTTCTTGGGACCATTAGATGCAGCACATATGTAAGATGAAGTGCTTCGGAGACAGGGAGGGAATTATGTTTCATGGTTCTCTTTATGTATCTTTTCACCTTTAGCTTCCTTTAGCTTCCATTATCAATACTTTTTCCATTAGGAACAATTCTCTCTACATATTTACTAAATCAAATCCCCGAGAAAGAATCTGACTGGTTTATTTAATCAATATCATCCCTGTTTGGGCAGAGGTTTTCATGCCAGGCTGCCTCACAGCTTGATGGCTGTTGGGGGAATGCTTCATCTGCAGTTCTGATGTTCCCTTCCACGTGGAGAGAGAGCTTAATTACCAAAACACCCCTGGCACTCTGTCCCCAGTCACTCCATCCCCAGGGAGCACACGTTCACCCCTGCTTTCCCACACTATGTAAGTCTTACGGAGGGTGGCAGGGAAGGCAACTGGTTTAGCACTGCCAGTGCTAGTGCAGAGCCTAGATAGGCAAGTCTGTTCAGTTTTGTACAGTATTATTAGCGTGTTTCCCTTCAGACATGAATTACTTCTCCCATCTAACCTTACCAGTAATAAAGGTAATATTTTAACCCACTGTCTGCCTTAGCCTCTCGTCTGTTTTAGAACCTAGATGGGGAAGAGAGATGTCTCCTAGAAGACCCAAGCAACAGCCAGATTAATTACTCACTGCCATGGGTCAGGTGCCCATTCCCAGTCCAATCAGTATAGGAAGGGACTATGACAACAGAAAAGGACTATTTGTAGAGCAGTTTTCTTTTGAAGAGGACTGTGGGTGTGGCAGGCACGGTAACAGGTTTGAACTACGCAAGTTTCCACAGGATAGAAGCATCTTGTTTCTTTTTATTTGCACCCAGGCCCCCTCAAGGGACTGGCTCTCAGAATATATTTGAATAGACAAGAATGTAATATACACTTGCAGTAACTATTTTAACTTTTAATGGCAATTTTAAGTAGCCCCGTAAGACCTAACCCCTCTCAACTACCGCCACCAAAGCAACATTGTTCCTCTGTCACCAAAAAGCACAACACTCCTGCCTTTTGTTCACGTGATGCCACTGACTGAAACAGGCCTGGCTTGGGTACAGCACAAAGGCATGTGTGTGCACACTGACCTCCTTCTCTATGATAGCCACTTGCTTCTTGGCCAGCTTCTCCAGCTCGATGGACGAGTTGTTGGCATGCGTCTCCACCTCCTTCTGTAGCTTGAGGCGGTGCTCGTCCATCTCAGCCTTCAGCTTGTTCTCCAGGGCGATCAGCTGCTTCTGGTGCTGGCGCCGCATCCGCTTATAACCTGACATCTGTTCCCGCAACTCGTTCTCCTGCTCATGCTCATGGATCTGTCGTGTAACCTGATTGGGGTTGGGGAACAGAACTCAGGTAACCAGATTCATGGAAGACAAACTTTCAGGGAAAGTAGAGGAGCCCTCTGGCATAAGTCTATCTATCACTGCCACCATCAATTTACCTACTATTTGCTGAATGCTCACCTGTACCAGGCACTGTGCTGGGTGCTTTTTATATTCTTTAGCTCTAGTCCTAAAAACCATCTCATTCACTCATTTTATTCATTAATGAGGTAGGTGTTACCACCCCCATTTTATAGATGAAGAAATTGAGACTTGAGGGAATTAATTTATTCATTCAGCCAAACTATATATATTTACTTATTTTTGACATATCATTATATCTATCTTCAAGGTCACATAACTAATAAGGGGTAGAGTTGGGGTCAGACCCATTTCTGTCTAGTTCCAGAGCCATGCTATCTCCACTACCCCAGGATTTCTCAACGTCAACACTGTTGACAATGAGCCAGAAAATTCTTTTGTTTTGAAGGGCTGTCCTTGCATTGCAGGGTATTTAGCAGCATCCCCGGCCTACCCACTAGATGCCAGTACACCTCCCAAGTCAAGACAATCAGAAATGTCTGTAGACATTGGCAAATGTCCCTTAGGGGGCAAAATCCCTCTGGTTGAGAACCACTGCATTATATCATACTGCTTGTCTGTTTTTAAAGATCACGTCTCTAGGGCCACCTGGGTGGCACAGTCATTAGGCATCTGCCTTCAGCTCAGCGTGTGATCCCGGCATTCTGGGATCGAGCCCCACATCAGGCTCCTCCTCTATGAGCCTGCTTCTTCCTCTCCCACTCCCCCTGCTTGTGTTCCCTCTCTCGCTGGCTGTCTCTCTCTCTGTCAAATAAATAAATAAAATCTTTAAAAAAAAGAATAAAGATCATGTCTCTAGCAGTGATGGGAATTTTGAGTATCTTCCTAAAGTTGTTTGAACAAGATTTATTTCTGATTCTTAATATGAATGGGGGCAGTGGGGGGTGATAGGAGGGAGTGAGAGAGAGAGAGAAGAGAGTGATAGAGAGACAGAACACTCTCTTCTTTTAACTCCTCTGTCTCCCACCTCCCCTTCCTCACAGAAGAGATGTTAAGAAACTATAATACATTTACTTGCTCTCCTCAAGAAGAGAAAGCATTTCTATGATTTTTAGATGGCTACTTCTCTTAGTAATTTTTCTTTAACCCATTCTCAGGTAAATATTCAACAAACTCAAGATTATAAATATAAATTTTGGCATCTCTTTTTTCTATTAAACCTTTTCCGATTTTCCACTCCTTCTTTCAGTTTATCACCCCTCTTTATTTTCCTGTTAGATTCTCTGTTCACTTCATTCTCATCTTTCCTACTTTCGAAAAAAAAATTGAGTAACAAAATTATAACTTTAGCCTTTTTTTTCACTAAGTAATTTAGTCACTCCTATCTACTATAAGCCAATTCTCCCCAAACTCACCCTCAAACAAGTTTTACTAGAAATTTTCATGTTGCTATAAATTCTCTTTACTATATTCAGTTTATGGGTCAAAGTGCATTTTGTACAAAGAACAGTTTGTTTCTTTGCTCCTTTTAGAAGGTGTCCCTGCATACCAGACCGAGTCCTTACTATCAAGAGAGTGCTATTCTGTAACCGGATAGTATTATCAAAGTACACCATTAAACATTAGCCGAACTTTGAAACCTTTCCAGCTGAAACTAACACTAGGTTTCATATTCATTTCTCTTTTCTAAAGGACAATCCTCTTTAAAGTATGAAGAATAAGAGCAGAAGATATTTCAAGACCAAAAAAAAGGACAGTATCACCAAAGGGGCACCTAACACTCTAAAGGAAATCTATTTTGTCATCACAATATCGTATTTCTTTTTAATGGACTTATTTCATGATAAGAGCAAAGAAAGAAGTCATTTGAAATACGTGTGTATATTTCACCTCCTCATGCTTGTGCCTTTCTGAAGTTCAACTATAGGGGAAAACAGTTCCAATCAACAGAAAGGATACCATTTAGGCTTTTCTCAATTCACTTGTTTTTCACACAAATACGGCAATAAAGTGTCCATTGTAGGGTAATGCATTTGAGATACGTTTTACCCCTGAACTTATTTTTTCTTACGTTAGTATTCCTTCTGTAATCAGATTTCCAAAGCTGAGACATGGCACACTCTAAAGCTATCCCAACACATTTAAAGCTTGCCAGCAGGTCTGACTAGCTTGCAGTCAAATATTCTCAGGATGGCCATTTCCCTAAACCAGGCACCTAAATGTAAAGCGGAAATGAGTTGTGTCAAGAATATTTTCTCTCCTAACTGGTGGGTGAGTCTCTGTGAAAAGGCTGGTCCTACTGCATACCAGACCACACAAGCATGTGGCAAAGACAAATTACAAAACTCAACATGCTACCATTGTATATCACTGAATTCCAGGAGAAACACTTTGCTTGTAATGCTTCCCGTAATTTGGATAATCACCTTTGTAAACTCCTAATATCACCTTCAATTTGTTGCAATGAAACTTTGTTTCAGTGTTAATTGCCTTCTTAGGCACATATAGAGATACAGCGTTGTAGCATTCCATACTCAAGCAAAGTAAACAAATTTAAATAAAAGTCTGGCCAGATGACTCATGTATGAAGTCTAACCAGAAAGACATAAAAATATTATCTACAGTTATGTACACCTGCATGTTTTAAGTTTATACTGTGTGTCTTATAAATACAGTATTTGGTCAAGAGAATAAAAAAATAGCTCATAATTTTAAATTTTATTATGCTTTATGATTTATGATGTATTTTCACATGCAATTTACCTCTTTAATTTTTATAAACCCTGGGATTTGAATTGAAGTCCTATGTTTCTTGAATTGGCTGAGGAAATTCACTCCACTAAGGCAGAATGAAATTTTCTGTATGGTGACTAACATAACGTAATAAAAAATTATAAAAAAAAAGAATGAAACTTTCTATTATTAAGTAATGGAGGGAATTAATGCCCCCCCCAAAAAATCAAAGTTGGAGAGAGTGGTGAGTCTAAGCTACAAACTGAGTAAGTCTAAAAATGAAAGAAAATTATAGAAATGTAGTGACTGTAGTTTTCACAGTGGTAGTCTCAAAAATGTGATCAGCTGGAAGTGGGCAGTAGCATCTTGCCACACCAGAAGGTTGCTTGGACACAAATCCCATTTTGTCCCTTACTGTATTACTGACCTTTGGCAAATTATTTAACCTCCTGAAGGCTCTCAAGAGGAGCCACTGCTACGGTGAGATCACTGATGGTATAACTCTTGTACCCAGCAAGGTGTCTGACACACAGGAGATGTTCAGTATATGTTGATTTCCTTCCTTGTCCTGCCAGCATCTGAGCAGTATGTCTCTCCCTCTACCAAGCATTTCTAGTGATATGGACATAGATCAGAAGGAGTGGATCCAAGAGAAAGGGCAAGTTTAACAATAAAACTGTACGTATATCCAGGTTGTGGCTTATAAAGTAAGTATGCATAATTTCTGAATCTGAACTGTTAACCATTTCACATACCCGGAGTAATATATAAAAGTTAAGAGCCATAAAGGATGACTGAACTTTTCCCAGAAAGTTCCTACAGCCATTCCATTCTACCTTATTTAATTCTGGCAAAAATCTGCACCTATAATACATGACTACTATCAAAGTGTACTATCTGTCTACCAAGTGCAGAACACTGCACTAGAGGGCTAACAAGCAACTTACTGAACATAAAAGAGCATAGTGGCTGATAATGTTACCCTCTTAAGAGATCAAAGCCAACTTATAAGATTAATTATGTGTAAGAATCAAAATAATGTGTATGATAAAACTGGCCACCTCAACTCTAAGAATAAATGAAATTTATAGTAAGTTCTTTAGAAGTATACAATGGGTCACGTTTTGACATTAGAAATTTCACATTCTACTCTTTAGAACACGTAGGGAAAAATGTTTTAAGTTCACACCAAAAGTAATGATGGATAACAGGCAATTCTGCCTTATACAGAAAAACTGGCAGGAAGCACTTAGAAATGTATATATACTTGCAAATCCAAATTCTCATGTGATAGAAGGACTGGAAGAGACTTTGTTCATTCATTTGTTCATTCATTAATTCAACATGTTTATTGAGAGAGTTTGGTCATGTGGGTTGGGCATATAGACTGAGCAGCAAAAGTGAAAAATGGTCTCAGTAATGATCCTAGTGAGATTAAGAAGCTAAGAAAAAGGAAAAAGGAGCTACAAAATATTCTGATAGGCATCCTCCGGTACACTATCCAGGAAGAGAACACATCTCTAAGCCCTTAGAAAGAGAATAGTGGGGCTCATGAGGGGTGAAACAGCATTTACAGCAGAGGCTCTAATATTTTTATGCTTGTCTATCAAACTCATTCAGGTATCCAATTTCACAATTAGCTGAAAATTAGGTTGCATTTTTAAAATTGAAATGAAGACTCCATTTTTATATTAACTTTCCTACTGAATCTGGTAAAAGCAAAATAAAAAAAATCCACATTTGCATGGATAGAACAATAATCATTTTTGTCTACATGCTTTCCTAGAGATTAGAAACTAGGAGTTTTATGCCCCTGTCCCTAATGTGTATTTTTTTAAAGTAGGCTCTACACCTAACATGGGGCTTGAACTCACAATCCCAAGATCAAGAGTCATATATGCTCTACTGAATGAGCCATCCAGGTACCCCCCTCCATCCTCCCCAGGCCAATATGTACTCTAACATAAATTCACCTGAGTAGTAAAACCACTCATTCCAGTGAGAATTCCTTCATAATACCAAAAGCTGAATTGTCAGATATGACAGATAAGGGTTTGTGCTTTTTACATTAACATCTACCATGAGAACTACCATATGATCCAGGACATTATGAAATTTTAAGAAATAATATCAGATATTATTACAACAGCTGAAAACACTCTCATGGGTTACTAATCCAATTAAAATATTAGGATCTCCATTTACCAACAATAAAAACTTAAGGGAGCCACATCTCAAAGGCCCAATAAGGCAGATAAATAATTCTGAAGAACTATATAAACAACTCCTTTCTCCAGATCATGAATCAGTCCAATATGAACTTTCTTACAGAGGAAGAAAAAGAAAGGATAAGATAAAAAAAGGTTCTATGAAATGCCCTTCCTTTTCCTAGTTTTTCAAAATAAGGTCAAAAATCGCTGCCCTTCTATGACTGTAATAAAAAAATACATAATTCTACATATTCTAAAGTTTCCTCAGAGTTACCTCTGATATCAAGGTTCACAGTCCTTGCTTTTCTTTGTTACAAATGTAATTGAGAAGCAGTGCATATTAACATAAAAATCTGTTTTAAGGTGCCAAAATGGTAAAAACATCAAGCAGTAAACGCCGTAGCTCATGGGCCGCATACACTTGTCAATTATCCCATTAGAAAGCACAATGTAGAAAAAATGTCAAGGGCAAACCCCACAGACTCAGGTCTCTTTTAGGTTTATGTATAAGAGGTAGGCTGATAAAACAAATTTAAGGAATTACAAATTTTTTTTGTCAGTTCGCAAGTCTAAAATATAATATGCTCATTTAAAAATACACACTCAATACTTATTTATCTAATAATTGGAAAAAATTTCTAAATTCTTTTTTCTTTTGGGGGTTCACTTTTGAATCACTCTGTGGCTTGTTAGCGCTTCTATTTAGAAGACTGTAAAGAGTAAAACCAAAATAAATAAATCAATATAGTATTGCTACCAACTATGGGAAGTGAAGAGAGGTTTCAACAATGACTTGATTATTCATTATACTGGACTTTCATTTTCCCATGATCTTGTTCCTACTTTTATGTCATTTAAGAACTTTAGTCCTTTTCCTTTGAGCTGAGATCCATGAAAAGCATCAAGATTCATGATATATTTTTAAAATATAGATGCTTCTTTTTGATATTCCAGTGTCCTGATTGATATATTCCTATTGGACTACTGGAATTAGCCCTTCACACAGCATAGGTGGTAGAACTGTAATACTTGATAAGATACGTTAAAATATTCACACCAATAATTAGATTGTCCAAAGTGAGACATGGAACCATATAACATCATACCACTTCTCCCTTTTATTAATTCTTTTTTCTTAACAACCATTAGATACAAATACCACTGACCTCTGATAAACTTCCATCAATACCAATATGACCCCCAAAGCATTACATCTGGAGAAGGTTTTCCACATAAGACAACTTATTTTATACTGGCTACTGCAACAGCCTATTAGCTACTGAGTTTTTAACTTAATACAGGGACAGGGAGCCTTTTAGCTAATTCAAAGTCCATGAGAGACTGATCTCAGATATTCTCTGGCTGGACACCAGGAAGCCTGTAGGATTCAGAGGGGCTCCTGAGGACTTTGCCCATAGTCCTGAGGTGGCCTAGTAGGAAAGCAGCTTTCATCAACCACAGAGAAGACTGGGATGGCTGACAGGCACACGGAGTAGCCCTGGGTGAGTGTACAAATGCAAGCATGAGATCATTGTGAGATGGAGTAGTAACATCTTACTAGGAGGTAGGAGAGGTCATGAATATACGATGTGGGAATGAGGGTGTGGCAAGTGACAAAAGAAGAGAACCTGTCCCAGAGGGGGAATATCTATTTGGTATAATGTTTGTTTCACATTCAAAACCTGCTTCTGGTGCTCTGAGTCTCAGTGGCTGCTCACCATTTCTCCTCTCATTTCAACATGAACATGTCTGGATAAAGATACAAGTCTCACAAGAGTCGGTGGTAAGTAAGAATATTACATAAACACCGTATTTTTTTTGGTCAGGTATCATGATGTGAAGATATTTATTAATAATTTCATGGTACTTTATTTAGACTCAAAGGCATGTTTTTTAAAGGTGGTTAGCAATCATTAGCAAATACATAGTGGACATTTTTAGATCTCCATTACACAGTATAGCATTCTTTTAAAATGAAAAATTGCCCATTAAGAGATGACAAGAAACTTCTATACAAAGGAACTTAAAGGTAGGCTTTATAAGCAGTCTCAATTAAATTGCTTGCTTTCAGATAGCACCAGGCATAGCAATATGTAGGTGCTGTAACTTCCATTTTCCCCATATTTGGATTTTTAAAGATTATAATCCATTATTGATTCCAAAGATAATTGAAGCCTTTGAAAGACTTGAGAGATAAAAGTGGAAATCAGGTTTAAAAAATAGGACAAGAAAAATAATTTCTGGGTCGGCCTCGGATGATGTCATCATAGGTTCTAAATGTAATAGCCAGGCAGTGTACGCTAACTCTTCCTGCCCATGTGACCTCTAACATCAATCTGGGCAAAACAATGAATATTTCAATAATTTTTTGGCTGAGAAGTGAGATTCAGAAGCAAAAGATTAAAGAGAGTTTAGAGTGCCAAGGATGAAACGATGTGAGTGTGTGTGTGTGTGTGTATGTGTGAGTATGGGAGTGCGCACGCGCACGCGTGGGGGGCCAAGGGGAGGAGGCATGAAAACTAACTCTTGCAGCACACACCCCTTTTGCTACTACAAGGGCATCCAGCAATCACATTTGCAATAGTAAAAATGCTGAAGGATCCTACAGTATCTTTTCTTCCACAACCATCCATATCCTCTCCTACAAAGCCCTTCTTGCTTTTATTGGTGCCAGGAAATTCTTCAGGGGTTAAATGGGGAAGTGCAGCCACTACCATTGTTGCAATAAATAAATGAATGAACCAGAACGAACCAGCAATTCATCCCTAGGAAGCTAGTATCTTATTTTCTACAATTACATACATTAGCTAGCAGTGATATATTTTTAAAAATTATGTTTTATCTTTTGATATGTGTGTATACATTATAAACACACATGCATTTATACAAAAAGAAGCATAGTGCCCTGCATACACATACATCAAATACCTTTAAACATTTTTTTAGCATTATTATTTCAATGAAAAGACAAATAGCTTTAAAAAATTGGATAGGTTAGCAACTTCATCTTAAAGGCCTTTTTATTTTGCACATATAGCATATATAAATACACACACACACACATATACACACACACACACAAAGGTTTTTTTCTTCCATGCCGTAGACAATGCTAAAATATCTGAGATCAGGTTGCCATGCCAACAGATTTTTTCTAAAATGAATAAAATTATTAGGAGGGAGAAAACATTCTTGACTCCTTTCCTCCCATCCATGAAGCCGAGAGAGGCTCAGGGAGGGCGAGAGGCTGCCAGATGGGGAGGAGGGGAAGGAAGGGAAGGTGGGTAGAGGGGTGTTTGCTTACCAAAGATGCTGATTTGATCGTGGCAAAGCGCTCTCTGTTCCGGTAGTGGAGGGCCTGGCTCTGAACTGACTGGGTAGGCCGCGGCTCAGGCCTGGGATCGCCGTGGCCCGCCTCATCCCTTATGAATACATGATCCTGCAGAAATGGATAAAAACAAGGAGAAAGTCCAGCTGTGCTCTTTCCTCGCCGGCTGCCTCTCTCTCACCCCTCTTTCTGCACAAGCACTGCTGTTTGAAATGCATAGTTTAGCTCTCTGCTAGTCCCCGCAGCTCCCACGGTACAAAATGAATAAGCAACACATTGCAGCCTTCAGTTAGGAATGTCAGCTGATCGCTAGTGGGATGCCTTCTGAATCCCTGGCAGGCTTTTTCTTTACCTCCAGAATTACATATATGCAAAAGAAAAAAAGAATAGAAAAAACAATGCAATGTACAGACTCCTTAGAACAGTTTGCTTAAAACGCTGTAACCAAATAATTCCTTTAAAAATGTCATGTCCATGTCTAGCAAGGAGGATGCTGGTTGCTTTTAACATAAAAGCGAGCCTCCGCCTCATTCCCTTGAAAGATCTGCTTTCTCAATTTAATTTTATTTGAGATCTGTTCGGTAGGATCATCGTTCTGCCTAGAACCAGTGTAGGCTTGTGCTGAACTGCCTCTCTATCTTGTGCTGGGAAGATTCGGCAGTCACTGAGGGATCCTGCTTTCCAGTCATGATCGTACACAGTTCTAGCACCTTCTCTCTACAGCTTCTGAAAGGATTTTTTTTTAGATTTAAAGAGACAGGCATGCAATTTTAACCAAATGATACTTCCACAAATTCTTCCTCAACTCAGTCTCGATATGGTCACTAGAGTGAGTAAGGCTGGGATTTAATGTCCTTGGCTGACTTAATCAAATCTGTGCTTCTTGATAGGCAGAGATGATTAATCTTGTTGTAACGCCCAGTGAAAAATAACATTCCCTGGAAGGGTAATAATGGATGTTTCTTAAATGCAATTTAAACGAGTTTTAAAGGGGAAAATGCTTTCAAATGGTGATGCTTCTCTCTATAAAAGATGGAGTGGTCAGTCAGTTAAGTAGCTCTTAACCCTTCAGGAAAAAGATACTATAATAATAGCTCAAAAACATGTACAACCATGGGGGATTTTTAAATGGTACATGTTCAGGATGGGGAAGGAGAAATTAATTCCCTTATTGCCCTAGGGTTTTAGGACAAACCATTTGTAAGAAGTCAGTTTTGCATTTTGTCTATGACTATCTGAAAAAAATTTTTTTTAAATAATTGCTTGCTCTTTCAACAAAAAACAAAAATTGAAGAGGTTTAGAAACACAAAATTTTATTATATCATCTAAAATTTTTAAAAGTCAAAACACATATATTCTTGAGGGAAATTAAATTTTATATCCCGGTTTTTAGGTAAAAGTCAGGAGTCAAGATTAAATTTACCATTGGGCTGATTTTCTTTTTCCATTTATAAATTTAGAATGCTCCAGAATGTTAGGAAGATATCTACCATTCTATCTATATTTAGAGATTTTTTTCAATTTACTGTATTGAGGTCTACTTTGTTTTTAAATAATGAAGGGACCTTTAATGCCATTGAGGATATATATGTCAAATGCAAGGATATTTTATTGCTGTGCTGTCTTATATGATAGCCAGTAGCCACATGGATATTTAAATTAAACAAAATGTAAAATTCAGTTTCCAAATCACACCAGCTATGTTTTAAGGTAGCCACCAACTATGGCTACCATACTGAACAGTACAGATATAGATCCTTTCCATCACTGCAAGCAGTTCTACTAGATAGTACTATAGGTTAAAAATGTACCTCAATCCATATTTTTGAGATTAAAAAAACCCAACTTTGATAGGCCATTTAAAACTTCTATATTATTTCCCAGGAAATCTAACCTCTTATTTTATAGGGCAAAGAGAGGTCAGGTATGGGACTAGGATTTATGCACTAGGTTTAAGGTTCTAGAGAGGAAGGCACTAGGATCTACTGCCATTCACATCGCTGAATATTTATTAATAAGTTACACTTATCTCTGAAATTGATCTTTTTTAAAAAGATTTTTTATTTTTATTTATTTATTTGAGAGAGAGAGAGCAGAGTGAGCGAAAACACAAGTGGGGGGCGGTAGAGGGAGAGGGAAAAGTGGACTCCCTGCTCAGCAGGGAGCCTGATGCTGGGCTCAATCCCAGGACCCTGAGATCATGACCTGAGCGGAAGGAAGATGCTTAACTGACTGAGCCACCAGGCGCCTCTCTCCGAAACTGATCTTACTTAACATTACAGTCCCAGAAAAACAAGAAGCTTCTAAATGGAAGCAATCAGATGAGACAGACTAGTAGGGTCCTGTGGTTTTATAGGAGGCCTTGAGAAGTCAAAGTTTGGTGATTATTAATGAGCTAACACTAAGTACATTGAGAGGTAACAACTCAGTTTCAAACTGTAATAACTTGATTTACAAAGATAACTAGCGGCACTAGAATCTACACTGTTCACTTAACAGAATAAAGTGAAACATATTCATGTACAAATATGTATAATTTTAATATTATTAGTGTGTTTTCTCTCAGATAAAAATTAACACTTGTGGGCTAGGATCTTGCTTAGCAAATTAAAAGTCACATTGTATTTGTTAAATTTTTAAATCAAGAATATTGGGGGGCGCCTGGGTGGCACAGCGGTTAAGCATCTGCCTTCGGCTCAG